>NC_068553.1:7010544-7610544 GCF_026212275.2 Microplitis demolitor
TCCTCCATTATTTTTAGAAGGTATCCTGGTATATTAAAGTCCCGTTCCAACGCTTTTATCGCGTCACACCACCGCACCGAGTTGAAGGCGTTCTTTACATCCAGTGTTACCAGTAGACAGACGGGGCGGGAATAATGGTTTCCACGCTCCGTGCCCCTGGCAGCCTCGACTACCTCCTGGATAGCGTGTATCGTCGATCTCCCTTTCCGAAAGCCATATTGTCTTTCGGAAAGGTCTCCAGCAGCTTGAATTGCTGCGTGGAGGCGAGGACGAAGAAGCTTCTCCAGAAGTTTGCCGGCTGTATCCAACATGCACAGGGGTCTATACGATGATGGACTGTCTACTGGTCCCCCCTTTCCCTTGTCGATTAGCACAAGCCTGGCCTGCTTCCAGCGAGTGGGAAAAACCCCCGCTTGCAGGCAAGCATTGTACATCTCAAGGAAAAGGTCCGGATGTCCTTCAACTGCTGCTTTCAGCACCTCTGCTGGCAGACCGTCAGGGCCTGACGCCTTCTTGTTTTTGAAAGACCGCGCCGCGCGTACAAGCTCCCCTTTTGTAAACAAAGGGAGCAACGCTAAGTCCTCTGGTGGTCGAGGACGGCGCGGCAGCTTGGGGTGACGGGGGAAAAGGGTATCGACAATCTTGTCAATAGTCCCTGCTACCATTGGGGCATTATTACCAAATGCGCCCAATTTGCGAAGAACTACTTTATACCCTAGTCCCCAGGGATCGTTGTTGAGATCCTCCCCAAGCTCTTTCCAGCAGCGGTGCTTACTACGTTGGATGGCCCGACGAAGCACTTTTCTTGCCGCTTTATACTCGGCAGTGCTTCGGGCTGCGTCAGAATCACGATGACGGAAACATTGTGAGAGTCTTCTTGTCCGGAGACACTCACGTCTCATCAGCGCGATTTCATCCGTCCACCAGTACACCGGGCGTCGTTGCCCACGCCGGTGAACCCTTGGTACTGCGTCCTTGCAAGCCTGATGGAGGTGTGATATAACAACCTCCACCATTTTATCGGCTTTTGCAAGGGCCGGCAAGTCATCAGGTATCCCATCTAAGGCAAGTCATCAGGTATCCCATCTTGTTAACGTTCCACTTGGCAGGAGCTTTTGGTGTTTTGCTCCGGACTGGGATTACATCACATACGCGAAACGTAATGTACTGGTGATCACTGGCTGTATAGTCGTCGATCACCATCCATTCCTCGACACGCGATGCCAAGCGTTCCGTGGACAGAGAGACATCTATAATTGTCTCCCTGTAGCCTGGCCTCCGGAAAGTGGTTGACGAGCCGGTGTTTAACACCACCAGCCCTACTCTCGATACCATGTCCAAGAGCCTCCCACCCCGAGAATCCGGCCAAGGCTCCCCCCATTCTAACGCTTTAGCGTTAAAATCTCCAGCCACTACCAGTTTACCCTCCATATCACGGACAGCGTCCTCCAGGCCATCAAGTTTAGCCTGAAAGTCCGCAATTCGTTCATTCGGAGTGAAGTAACAACTGACATATGTCACTTCGCTGCTCTTCACCCAAACAAACCCGCTGCCCGATCCATGGTCAGCAACAGGAAATCGTTTCTGATTCGGGATCCATATTGCCGCCGTACCAAGAGTGTCCTCATACCATCCTGGACCATCTCTCGCTCGATATTGCTCACTGATAAGAATTATATCAGCAGCTTTCTCGAGCGAGATCTGCGCCAGGAGGTCGTGGGCAACTCGGCTCCGATTTATATTGCCCTGGAGCACAACCGCCATTATTTTTTGGCTTGTGCGAGCGCTTTGCGGAATGCTCCGCACAAACCAGACCCAGCAATGTGTTGATGGGCCTCAGGATTGCTCTCAACTGTAGCACAGAGAAAGCATTTAGGCTTAGCGGTGCAAGCCACCGCCTTATGTTCCTCTGAGCCACACCGGTAGCATGATTTACTCCGGTCAGGTCCAGGGCAGGATGGAGATTGGTGGCCAAATCCCAGGCACTTAAAACACCGTGCAACTTCGGCCCGCCGCCTTATTCGGCAATTGACCCAACCAATTTTCACCTTGCTTGTCTCCAGCAGTTGTTTGGCGTCGGACTCCTCAGCACTTACAATTGCAGACATTTGCTGCCGAGTGTTTGGGCGGGTAAGCCGTACCTCGAAGCTATCCTTTTTCAAGACAGCCCTTAGAGCCGCCGCCACCTCATCTTTTGTGGAGCAGCTGTCCAGATCCCTGATCTCCAAAGTAACTTTGGGGATCAGTTCACGGATGCTGCATCCATTTCCGGCAGCCTTTGAGACAGCTTCGGAGAATGCCGCCCGTGTGTCAGCTGAAGTCTTCCCGAGCTCCAGCAAGAGGTCTCCAGCCCTTGAGCACCGGATATGCTTCACTTCCACGCCAAGGGCTTCGGGGTTGACCTCTTTGCGGACGGCCTGCAAGGTCTCTGCATAGGTCTTGCCCTTAGCGGGCTTTACTACAATAGCCTCCAATTTTTTGGATGAGGTCCTCGATTTACCTCTGTTGGTCGGATTCGGAGGAACCTTTTTCTTTGCCTCAGGAGGTTGCAAGTCCTTTTTCGGGGTCTCCACAGCCTTCTTTTTCGGCACTCTGTCGTCAGTTGACTGCTCTTTTTTATCGTCACCTTTACTGTTTTTCTTTTTCTTCTTTTTTTTCGAACCCACCACCTCCCACTGTGTGGAAGTGGTTGGCTCATTTTTCTTCCGCTTCAGAACCTCTCTCAGGCTAGGAAGCGGTGGACTCGTCGCAGGACGTTTCTGACGTACCAGTAGAGGAGAGTCAGAAACCTTCGTGGTGGCCGCCTTCGCAAGGTCGGACAGCGAGCTGGCCCGACGTTGGCCGATCACTGATTTCCGAAGAACATCAGTGATATTCTTCATGGATCGGCTCGACTCCGCGAAAAGGTCCAGAAGCTCATCCAATTTCAGAAGGCCATCCTTAATGGTCTTACTGACATTGGGCTGCTTCTTTAAGGCATCTGCCATCGACTTCTTAAGACTGCGCATTTCTGCGAGTCTGCCACCAAACTCCTCACTACAACTGTCGAAGCTCTTCATTAATGATGAAGGATCGGCAGACAGCATCCAAAAGTTTCCATTTGAAATATCCATGATTTGATAGAGACCAGCGCATCGTGTGCAGAGGGGCGGGCCGTTAAGTCAGGAACGGGTGTACCCTCGGAGCATAACGACTCCTACCCCAGTTCCCTGAGGCCTGACCAAACGTTTAACCAGTCCCGGAATACACGGGCGGACCGGCACTCGCCCGGAGCAGTGCAGCTTCCGACCGCTGCACTCACTGCACACTTCCTGATCAGGGCCCGAAGGGGCTGGCTCCTGATACTCACCGCAGTGGCCACCTCGGCAGAGCTAAGCTCACATCAGCCTTTTCCTTACGCCGCGGAAAAAACGACGCAAGATCCAGGCACTCCCAGTGTGCTGCGATGAGTAACGATCAGTCGCATGACTCCCAGCCGCACCAACAAGGTAACAGGCGCTGGCAATGCACCGCCCAATATGGGGACAGACGTGCATTTTCTGCATGCGACATGTTTCCGATTTGGTCCGCGGGTGGTATTTTATTTCCCACCTACCCGACATATCTGCCGAGCATTCCCCTATACGCCACCTGGGGACACGCCCGATGGGGGTCGGAAAACCCCACACGGGAATAATAATAATAATAATAATAATAATAATAATAATAATAATAATAATAATAATAATAATAATAATAATAATAATAATAATAATAATAATAATAATAATAATAATAATAATAATAATAATAATAATAATAATAATAATAATAATAATAATAATAATAATAATAATAATAATAATAATAATAATAATAATAATAATAATAATAATAATAATAATAATAATAATAATAATAATAATAATAATAATAATAATAATAATAATAATAATAATAATAATAATAATAATAATAATAATAATAATAATAATAATAATAATAATAATAATAATAATAATAATAATAATAATAATAATAATAATAATAATAATAATAATAATAATAATAATAATAATAATAATAATAATAATAATAATAATAATAATAATAATAATAATAATAATAATAATAATAATAATAATAATAATAATAATAATAATAATAATAATAATAATAATAATAATAATAATAATAATAATAATAATAATAATAATAATAATAATAATAATAATAATAATAATAATAATAATAATAATAATAATAATAATAATAATAATAATAATAATAATAATAATAATAATAATAATAATAATAATAATAATAATAATAATAATAATAATAATAATAATAATAATAATAATAATAATAATAATAATAATAATAATAATAATAATAATAATAATAATAATAATAATAATAATAATAATAATAATAATAATAATAATAATAATAATAATAATAATAATAATAATAATAATAATAATAATAATAATAATAATAATAATAATAATAATAATAATAATAATAATAATAATAATAATAATAATAATAATAATAATAATAATAATAATAATAATAATAATAATAATAATAATAATAATAATAATAATAATAATAATAATAATAATAATAATAATAATAATAATAATAATAATAATAATAATAATAATAATAATAATAATAATAATAATAATAATAATAATAATAATAATAATAATAATAATAATAATAATAATAATAATAATAATAATAATAATAATAATAATAATAATAATAATAATAATAATAATAATAATAATAATAATAATAATAATAATAATAATAATAATAATAATAATAATAATAATAATAATAATAATAATAATAATAATAATAATAATAATAATAATAATAATAATAATAATAATAATAATAATAATAATAATAATAATAATAATAATAATAATAATAATAATAATAATAATAATAATAATAATAATAATAATAATAATAATAATAATAATAATAATAATAATAATAATAATAATAATAATAATAATAATAATAATAATAATAATAATAATAATAATAATAATAATAATAATAATAATAATAATAATAATAATAATAATAATAATAATAATAATAATAATAATAATAATAATAATAATAATAATAATAATAATAATAATAATAATAATAATAATAATAATAATAATAATAATAATAATAATAATAATAATAATAATAATAATAATAATAATAATAATAATAATAATAATAATAATAATAATAATAATAATAATAATAATAATAATAATAATAATAATAATAATAATAATAATAATAATAATAATAATAATAATAATAATAATAATAATAATAATAATAATAATAATAATAATAATAATAATAATAATAATAATAATAATAATAATAATAATAATAATAATAATAATAATAATAATAATAATAATAATAATAATAATAATAATAATAATAATAATAATAATAATAATAATAATAATAATAATAATAATAATAATAATAATAATAATAATAATAATAATAATAATAATAATAATAATAATAATAATAATAATAATAATAATAATAATAATAATAATAATAATAATAATAATAATAATAATAATAATAATAATAATAATAATAATAATAATAATAATAATAATAATAATAATAATAATAATAATAATAAATTTAAAAGAATAGAGACAAAGGAAATGAAAAACGCTCTTTTCTTCGTTTACACTTGCATATTTACCATATTCAAGATTGTATACGGTTATGTAAAAGGATGGGTAGATTTCCAGGTTAAAAGAAGGAACAAACGATCCTCAAGCTCATTTCCTCTTTTTTTAAAAGAGAAAATTGACAGCTAAAAGTGATTTGAGAGTGATAACATCTCCTGGATCACCCAGCAAACGCTGGTGATGACGAAATTGCACAATTTTAGTCCAATTCCTCGAATTTTTCTCTCTCACTCATCTTTCTCATCTTTCTTAAAGAGCCAAGAGATCGGTATCCAGTCATCCATCCAATCATCTAAATCCTCGTCCTTTTTCCTCCAATGATGTTTACTCCAGGTCAGAAGAAGCTGACGCTTTAATCGGTCGGGACAGAACGGCAGAGAACCACGGCTAAAACAGTACTGGATAAACGAGCAAGAAAATAACGTTATAAATACAATCGACCGTGACTTAACACTTGAACACTTACGAGTAACAGATTATTACGTACACCACACGAGTAATAACACTCACAAGTGTAAATCCTGGGATCCCAGATTGCAAAAATCTTCTGAATATTAGTGAATTCGGCATAGGTTCTTACAAAATAACAAATGGGATTTCCGAGGTCGCACTTTTGACCAAAAGATATGCACATTGTGTTAGTTTCAAACCAGATGACTCAATGCCCGACTTTGCGCATAAACGGCTAGTCAACAGTAATAAGACGTGCCAGCCGTGAGAGAGTTATTACATTAAAAGAAGTAAAAGTTAAAGAATAAAATATAATGAGAAAACTCTTAAGAAATAACAAAATAAAATTACAACATTCTGGAAATCTATTCAAAATTTATTCCTCAAAATTTACAATCATTGATGCCTTTTGAACAGCCAGGCAATAGAGGAATCTTTTAAATTTGATTCAATAATCGCAAATTATTCCTGTTTTCTCGGATATCACGAAAATTTCTCAAAATTTCCAATAAATAACTGTCACGAACTTCGGCATTATCAGTGAAATGCAAGCGTAGATGGACCACAATATACTGAAACCCATAAGCTGACAAATATAGAAGAGAACTTCCTTCTCTCATTATAAATAAATCATTTTTTCAAATCGAAAAAAAAACAACCAAGAAAAAAAAACCATTAACCTCCAATAGCGTAGGAACACGACCATCAGCACCCAGCGGGGGCGACGGTGGTGCTACAGAATGTATCCAATCGATCTCATACTGATTGCTCACGAACAAAAAGAATGGGTCTCCATCCGAGTACCACTGAGCCTGTACTTTGATCAGAACTTCCTCCAGTAAGATCGGTAAAGGATCCAATTCTGGATCAACAATCTTGACAGGTGGGCGATTAAAACACATTTTCGATATCAAATCCTGGAATTACCGATTTCAGATCGTAAATTGAACCGGATTATAACGAGATACTACCGAATTTCGTATTTTTAAAATTGAAAATGGGTTTTAATAAAAGTTAACCTACTTACCCCTTATTGCAACGAACGTCCGCTAGCTAGAAGAACAACTCAACAAAAACACTATATTCAGATATTATCTTTTTTTTAAAAAAAAGGAAATAAATTAAACGAAAATAACCGTGACCTTGCTAAATCAGCAGAAAAATTTATGATAGTATGACAAAATTAACTATAAATTATACTAAGCGGAACACAAAATTTGTAATATTTTTTAAATCTAAGATACTGCCAGAAAGCATGAAGAAGAAATTTTTTACCAAAATTTTAATCACAAAAACCTGTAAAAATCTCTCTCTATGTATTCCATACTCATAAATGACATCTATTCTCTATTTTAGCATAATTTCATCTTTTATTATTGTTGGAATCCATTTAATATGCGTATTATTCATGTAAAAGTCGTATAATCAATGTTGTGAACGAAATAAGCTGTTTTAGAGAATAGTTCCTTTGTCGCATGTAAGATGGCACCACTTGCTGGTTGAGATCTACTAAGGTCAGATCAATAAGACGGTCAATAATTAACATCTCATTGATTCTGCGCTATCGCGAGAGCTGCGAACGCGGTCAAAGCAGAGACTGATTACTCCCACACGACGCGCATTCTCCCTTTCTCTCGCGTCTGAGCTAACCTAAGTAGTTAGGTAGGGATGGTTCACCGGCCCGATAAAACAGATTGTGGGTTCGTGTCCATGCTAAACTGTTTTACCGGCAGATGGTAAGTTACTGGCAGTCGATTTGGGGTTACTGGCGGTCGATTTGATGTTATGTAGGACCTTTTGTCAGCTATTTGATGCTAATTGACGTCCTTTGAGCTTATCTAGGCCCTTTTTGAACACTTGTCATCCATTTGATGCTATTTGAGCTTATCTGGGGCCTTTTTGACATCATTTCGATGATAATTGGCGTTATTTGGCAGTGTTTTTACCGTCTGAGCTCATTTTTCGAGCTTATCTAGGACCCTTTTGAGCTCGTGTCTGCCATTTTGAGCTCGTCGCCATTTGAGCTCGTGTTATGACAGTTGGTGCCTCCTGTATATTTTAAGTGGGGGAAATTTTTCGAAAAAAAATTATGTACAATTTCATTAATGAGTAGAGCGGGTTCTCGGCTTGCCTATCAGGTTACAGGTTTTGGCATCGTGTTTGTGCTTAACCCCAGAGCTGACACTAGCGTAGCCTACCCTGATTAATGTAATATGTACACGTAAATGTATGATTTGAGGATTGATATATTCAAACTAGGGGTAGTATGGGTACTTGTGAGAAGACATGCCATCTAGTGGTATAGTTTCTCTCCCCTCTTTTTTTTTGCTGATGATGACGTCATCAGGCAAGTCTGAACTGGTTTTTTCTAACTGCGTAGTAACATTTTTCAACTGCGCAATAGAATGTTCTAGATGATGACGTCATCTGACAAGTCTGAACTGGTTTTCCTTTTTCTAACTGCGTAATAGATGACGTCATCTGACAAGTCTGAACTGGTTTTTCTTTTTCTAACTGCGTAATAGATGACGTCATCAGACAAGTCTGAACTTGTTTTTGAGCTAGAGTGGGGGAAAATGAGCTGAGCGTTGAGCTCGCGAGCTCGCAGCAGTCAGTCTACATCGAGAAACGTTCTAGTTAACAGCTTGTGCTAATGGATAAAAAATTCAGTGAAAGTGAAAGAATTTTTCTCTTACATAACCGGCCATACACCGATAACCTAGACGATATTATTGAATCCTTATTCGGTGACGTGCCTCCTGAGGATATTGGAAAATTTATCAATGATGTAATTGCGTTTGCTAAAAATCTTGAAATTGTTGAAAGTGCGCAAGAAGTATCGTGTCCAGGCTGTGCTGAAAAAAGAAATTTAGCACAGAATTTATTTGAAATTAGTGAAAAAACGGAAAAACTACAATTACGTATACTTAGAAAATCATAAAAATGGGTCCTCAAGGTTCAAAGTATGTAAGAATTATTATATTTTTCTTTAACTTAGCTATGAATATTTATTTATTAAGTTTTTTATAGACTTCACGTATGTACGAACGAGTGTAACCACGAGGCCCAAATCGAGTTCGAAGACATAAGCGAGGAAAGTGATATTTTCGACGACGACGACGACGAAGCTGCTACTTTTCCAGATTCCTATTATTTTAGGAAAGCGAATGAGAAAAGAGACAAAGAATTGACTACCCGAAGGAAAGAAATAGAATTACAATTGTTTCATTGGAAGGAAATATTATTAAACTTCAAAGATCGCAAAGATTACAAACAAGCGTGTCATGAAATCACATTTATATTAACTAAGTTATTGTTTAAAGCTAACAAACCGCAATAATAATGGACTTAATAATTAATTTTGTGGGTTTCGAGATGCCTAATGGTAGATTTGTGATAAAAGAACTTTGTGCTACTGATGTTTATGATAACGTGGGTACATATGGACTTGCACGATGTGAACATTGGTTGTTTGAACCACCTTTGGATCAAGTTGATGTTGCTGTAATGCAGAAAAGTGTTGATCACCACAAGCATCACCATTCAATGTCATGGCTAGCTGGTTTGCTACCATATGAATTATTGAAAGAAATTCTTGAAATTATGGTCAAACATGCACGATACTTTTACGTACAAGGTGAACAGAAGAAGAAATGGCTTGAAGATCTAATTGACGCTGCTGTACCAATTATTGATTTAGAAAAAATGGAATTTTTCTCACTCTATCAAAAGAATGATTTCTTGAAATATCAATGTCCATATTATGCTTATCACTTAAAGAAATTGGATACTTCATGCGCATTTCAAAATGTTCAAGAGTTCAAGAGATGGTTCTGACATTTCTATGAAATTCAACCATCCTACGAGAAGTCAGTTCAGATCTTCAATCAATTGGGGAATCTACTTTGTATGGATGATCGAGACATCGCATGCTTTGATGATACATTTATCCTTGAAAATGCAGCCCAGCAGATTGATTTCGTTTCGCACAAACTACCAGAAGAATAAAAAAATAATGAAAAATTGATTGGCTATCAAAGGTGTCGAGATCATTATATTTTCCATGATGATATCCCTGATAGCTTTGCATATCCATTCAAAAAAGATTGCTCTAACTGTATATTTTTAGTTTAAGAAAAACGTCTATACTTTATTATTTATTTGAGGTTATGTAAAACCAAATGTATATTTTAGGTTAAGAAAAATATCTATACTTTATTATGTATTTGAGGTTCTGTAAAATAAAAAAAATAAAAATATTTAAGGTTATGTAAGACTTAAATGTATATTTTAGGTTTTAGTAATAAAAAACAATATATATCAATATAAAAAAAAGTTGATTCATTTATAAATGTAAGTTTTTTAATTAATACAGGTTCAATAATTATATTTAATTTATTAATTCTTTGTTTAAATCGATCTCGATCTCTTGCCGCTTGTTCCCATTCGCCTCTTCTTGCTTGCTCGTGTGCAAATCTCCATACATACATGTGATGTATGGTTGGCGTTGGATTAAATTTAACAGTCTTCATATTAGTTTTCGTACGATGCTGCTTATAGGATTATACTCGACTATGCGATCATGTATAATGAGACAATAAGCTGATGTCTGCGCAGGAAATTGATTTGTAGATTCAAATTTAGGCGAATATCCACTGGTCCAGATTTTATTGATTCGTTTTGTTTCGAGCAATCGATAACATACAGTGGTGCTTGTTCCAAAAATTTCTTCTTCGTCAACAGTGGTTCAGGTTCTTTGTTGTAGTATGAAATTTGGAAATTTATATACATATCATACAACAGAGCATATTGATTATTTGCAATGTTGAGGTTTAAATTCCCATAAGGATAACTCTGAGAGTTTAAAAATAATTTTATATCTCTGATGTTGCAGTGATCAAATACGCTGGCATTTTTAGTTGCATCATTTTTTCTTGCTGTTTGAAATCCAAGTATCACAAAACGTGGTTTCTCGAGCTGCGTAGATGTTTTAACTGCCCAAATGTGCTTCGAAGTATTAGGTAATAGTGGATACTCGTACAGCTCCCAAGCTCGGAAACTGATTGAGATAGCTGGATCACTTGTAATATAATTCAAAGCTTCAATTTTTTGTTTATCAGCCATAGTCACATATGGTACAATCCACTCGATTTTTTGCAGCGTAATTTTAACAGCTTCAGCATGAGCTCCAGCAGCAGGTGTAGCCACAATGTACGCATTCAAATCGGAATTTGATCTTATTAAAATTAATTCATGCTTTGCGTTGATGACAACTTTATGGTAATCTTCAGCAAAGCCAAGCAGAAGACTCAGTGGTATAGATATATCAAAGTAGCCATTGTCATTTTGCAATTTGTTTACAGCTTCATCCACAATCCAACCTGAGTTCTCGAGTGTATTTTGTTGAGCTGGACTCAGTGATGTATATCCTTTCATGAGACTTGTGATGCCGACATTTTTGTTACGATCAATCTCAACACCATTGAGCTCGTAGCGTATTTCTTCAAACATATGACATACTGTCATGTTTACCATGTGAGTAGTTGCACTTACAGCTGTACCATCAGACTTTGTAAATTTTCCATAAACATGCAGTGTACTTTTACTTGGAAGTAGACACAAATCTTGATGTTGAACAGCAATTCTTATTTCATCGTTGTTGTTAAATGTTGATGAAGCATACGGGAGATGAGCATGTGCTTCATAGTGTGCAATCGACTCATCAAAAATGATTTGTCTTTGAATATTTAAGATTTCTGCCGCCATGGTCGTGTAAACGTCAAACAACAAAAATAAATTTTTATTTTTTTAATTTTCCACGTAATTTTAGTCCTAGGCTCTGAAGAAACTGAACGTTTTGATGTGTTAACACCTTGTGAGGTACTCGGTGACTGATGTTGCTCGACCATGTTGCTGTCGTTTTATACCCAGCACCACTTTTTGTCTCATACACGATACCCATTATTTTATAGACTTTATATGCAGTCTTATGGTTATCGTCTCACCTCTGAAATTAGCCAGTTTTCCGTCTTGATCGACAATTCTCAGTCTGAGATTTTGTATTGCTTGTACGGCGATCGGTAGATAAATGACGTGAGATGGCAATTCAACAATCTTATATCCTGGTGGTACACTTGGAAAAAATTCATGAATAGTGTGAACTTTGTGCTCATTTATGTAAGCGCCTGATGTGATGTTGCACTCAACCCTCAGAGCATTGAGTTTTAATATCTTCACTGGTAAATCTGATGAGTGAGTTTTATGTGGTGTCAGCTTTCGATTTGTAAATCCCAGTAGTTCACCAATAGAATCTTGAGGTGTAAAATTCACAAATTGATCACATTTAACTTCACTTCTCAATTCATTATTATTGGCTCTTATGCTGATGCTGAGTCTTTGTAATTTCTTTTGAATGTATTTTTCAATGTCAGTGATTTCGTAACTTCCTGTTGGTATTGTCAAGACTCTCTCTTCAACAGTTTCATATTTTCCAGCTTCTATATTTTCACTCACTGAGTCATATTCAGTTACTGAGACATTGTCATCAAATTTTGTAATTATTGCCACATTTCTTTTAGCTCTTTTTTTCTTGACTACTTTTTTTTCATCAATATCATTTGTATCAATTTTTTCGATATCAATATTATCCACAGGATAAGAGACATAGAATTTATTAGCACCAACATCAATATTGGGTATTGAGTTAAATGTTAATAACTCTACAAGTCCCAGAACATAACTTTTAGTTGGTGATAATTCTATTGGAGGGAAGTAGTTGGCCTCCAACACGGATGTGGATCCCGTCAGCGTTAATGTGAATGACTCAGCCATGACTGATGTGTTGTACACAGAGTAACATCAATTTATAGTTGTCCCGTGAGAAATTTGAGACACAAATGTCCACAAATAATCGTATCAAAATCCTGATATCTTTTGTGATTATATTTTACGCTACCAACATCGAGATATTCCATAAGATCTTGCGGTGGTTGTAAATTACCAAAACTGTCAAAATAAATAACTTTATCATTGTTTTTCTTGTAAGCAACCCAATGAGTACCAGGTCCAAGTTTATCATCAAGATTAATAATAGCTGATTCATTTTTTCTTGGTCCAGTTTCAGGTAAATCATTTCTCATGAAAATACCACGAAAATTTGGAATTTTCAGAGCTTTAGCGTATTTCAGTAAATCGATGTTTGTGAGTGCTCGATGTGGTAGCTCTACTTGTTTTTTGACTTGCATCCTCTGCCTGCTGGATATGGTCTCAAGTATAAGCCCATACCACGTCTGTAAGGTCTCAAGTATAAACCTCTACCCATGGATATTTGTTCCATTTTTAAATTATGACGTTTGCTCTCCTCTAATCGATTTTTAGCAGCATTTGCATCATTCACAGCTTTTGCTATACCAGCAGCACCTCCAGCCAAAGCTCCTGTGGCACTCAGGCCGGCAAAAAGTGGTATTAAAAATGGTAGTACACCACCAACTTTAGATGGGACTGATAAAATTCGTGGCAACCGGATATTTTTTTTCCCACCAGATTTTTTAACTGCCTGACGAGCTCCTTTCAACGCTGTTTTAATTGGATCACCACCAGGAGTCATGGACTTTTTAGCAGCTGTGACAACTTGTCTTAATGCTACTTGTTTCTTTACACTGGTCTTTCTCTTGCTAGTCTTTTTCTTGCTAGACTTTCTCTTGCCAGTCTTTCTCTTGCCAGCTGTTCTCTTCTTCAACCCCATACAGAATCTTTTTTTCATCTTCATGATTTTATTTACACTCCACGCAGCAGCTTTTTCACCAATACCAGCGTCTCTTGCTTGATAACGTTGCCACGCCTTCTCAGCAAGTATTTGATCAGCCTCGTGACGTGCTGCCAAATTTTCACGATTATACGAGTATGCGATATCGTGTTCTTTACACGCAGCGTCCAGAGGATTAATTCCAGGATCTCCGCGAGCTAATCTCTTGGCTAGCTTTGTGCCTGGTCCACAGTACTGGTATCCAGGTATATGTAGTTCAAATGGTATTTTATTGATTATACTGTTCACAAAACCTTTACCACTGGTCTCTACACGTCTGCTCTCCATAGTAGCAGCATCATGACTAACTTAAAATGATATAAAATCTGATACTTATAGCTCGCTGAGTGAGTTGTTGTTGTGATCGCAAACTATCAACATGGAGTTTAAAAGTCAAGAGGCCAAGTTGCCAGTAATAAATTTTGATCAAATTGTTCAAGGTACAGGAGTGAAAAAAGTCAAGAGACACGGTGCTTTATTACCAAACAGCGTACGTGCTATATTTTGTGGTCCATCAAATTGTGGAAAAACTAATGCTCTGCTCTCACTCATCATACACCCCAACGGCTTAAGATTTTATAATATTTATCTCTACTCAAAATCTCTAAATCAACCGAAATATAAATTTCTAGAATCACGACTTAAACCAATAGAAGGTATTGAATTTTTTACTTTCAACGAGCATGAAGAAGTACTGAAACCGGAAGATGCAAAACCAAACTCATTGATGATATTTGATGATGTCGCTTGTGAAAAACAAGATCCTATCAGAGCATATTTTTGTATGGGTCGACATAAAGATGTTGACAGTTTTTATCTCTGTCAAACTTATACGCGTATCCCTAAACATTTGATACGTGACAATGCAAATTTTATACTTCTCTTTCGTCAAGATGAGATGAACTTGAAACATGTGTATGATGATCATGTAAATACTGACATGTCATACAATTTATTCAAAGACTTGTGTTCAGCATGTTGGAATGATGGTAAATATGGTTTTGTAGTGATTGACAAAGACAGTGAGCTAAATAGTGGAAGATATAGAAAAGGATTTGACTGTTTTGTTAGTATAAATTAACTTGTACTTAATAAATAGCCATCAGAGATTAAGTGAACTCTAAGGCATCAACATGAAGACTGAGGAACTTTCAAAGCAACGAGATGTCTTACATCAGATATCTCAGGCTAGTGATGCTATCCGACGAAAGCACAGAATGCTCAAGTTGGGTAAAGACACAGCTGAGAAGACAATGGGTGAAATGTTCAAGCCTATTGTCACACCTCTGCAGAGTCTAGTCGCATCATCTAAAATCAAACAAGAAGTCAAACAAAAAGTCAAAGAAGAAGTTAAAAAAAATAATTCAACTGTGAATAATGATACAGAACTTGATGATGCAAGTAATTATGATAGTATTATCTCTGAACATAGAACTCTGGAAGATACACAAATATCTCCTGCTGCATCAAGTACCCCTGCTAAACCAGCTAGCAGTGAAATAAAGTCTTATTTATCTAAAGTGTATAAAAAAAGTAGAGATATGGATATGAGATATGGTGTCCGTCGATGTTACAATGATTTTTACATTGGTGATTCTGAAATAGCTTTTGATGATACTGAGATTAATATAAAAAATAAACATTACTCAGTGACTCCTGGTTTGTTGGAATTATTATTTAAAAAATCTCCGGATGATTCGAAAGTCACACAGAATGATAAAAATAAATATCTCGAAATTATAAAGATGACAAATGCTCATAGAAAAAATTATAAGCCAGATGGTAGTTTTTATGAAGACTCAACAATCAAGTATAATAATTATATTGCTGATTTTCTTGCTAAAAATGCAAACTTATCAAGAGGTAAAGGATTACCTGATTTTATGATTGCGAAAAAGAAAAAAGCACGTATGGATTATGTCTACTGGGATGATCCAAATGAACTAGTCAACCGTCTTCGTTTACTCATGGCATCTCAAGCAGCTGGGAATCCAAGTCACACCAATGAAATCATATCAATTATCGAAGAACTTCGAGAAGCAGGAATTATTTATTAGCAGCCGCTGCATCAAATTTATGTCATTTACACGCCAACTGTTGAAGTGAAAAGAGCAAAAATGAGTATCGATATTTTTGGACGGTCACTACTAACTGGTGCTGCAATCAGTGGACCACCAGGACCACTGAAATTTACACGTGATCTTGTACACAAAGAGCTGTCTCTATTGTATGATAGTATGAGGAATGATCAGTCAGAGATCATTTCACATTTGCTCTCCCAAGTGGTAACACTGGACTCTGCTGTGACGCTTTTAAAAAAAGAAAATCAAGAATTAAAAAATATAATAAAACGTATAAAGTCACGAAAAGAATTAATTAATAGAAATACACAGCGAATTAAAGAATTGGAAGCTAGAATTTTTGTTGACAATGGAGGACAAAAAATCAGTAATAGCGTATGAGCTGCACAGACCAGCACGAAGAAATTATCAACGTCGTCATGTTGACATACGAGCACTTGATGAAACTTGGCAAGCTGATCTCGTTGAAATGATTCCTTATGCAACAGTTAATAAAGGAAACAAATATCTGCTGACTGTCATAGATATTTTTTCAAAGTATGCTTGGGCTGTACCGATTAAAAGTAAAAGTGGTAGTGATGTCACTAGAGCAATGAAATCTATATTTCAACAAGGACGTGTACCAAAAAATCTGCATGTTGACCAAGGCAAAGAATTTTTTAATAAAGAATTTCAAGAACTTATGAAACGTAAAAACATCAACATGTACTCCACATTCAGCAACTTAAAGGCATCAATATGTGAACGTTTTAATCGAACACTTAAGACTAACATGTGGCGTCAATTCACCGCTCGTGGTAATTATAAGTGGATTGATATATTGGAAGATTTAGTACACAAATATAATACAAGAAAACATCGTACTATGAAACTGGAACCTATTGATGTAACTGCTAAAAATGAAAAGCAGATATTTGAAAAAATATACAAACCTCTTCAAGCTCAGCGACAAGTACGAAAAAATAAATTCAAAGTTGGAGACAAAGTTCGAATCAGCAAGTACAAACATGTGTTTGAAAAAGGCTACACACCCAACTGGACCACTGAAATTTTTACAATCAAGACAGTGCAGAATACAAATCCAACAACATACAAACTTGTAGACTATCAAGATAAGCCAATTGAAGGTGGATTCTATGTTGAAGAACTCAGCAAAGTCAAGCATCCAGATGTCTATCTAATTGAAAAAATTATAAAAAAACGTGGGAATAAATTATATGTAAAGTGGCTCGACTTCGACAGCTCACACAACACCTGGATTGATAAATCAGACCTGTAAAACTTATATTCTAATAAATAAAAACAAAATTTTTAACTGTATATATACATTTTTTTTTTTTTTATTTCCAAACCTTAAAACTAATTTTACAAATTAGATAATAAATATATATAATTATTTACATAAAATTTTCATTTTTAATAACAATTTTTACAAACTTATAAGATAAATTATAACTATTTACATTAGCTTTCTCTTTTTTATAGTTATTCCTTCTTCATCTACAATTATATCATCAACACTCGGCACTTTGTAACCCCATGGCAAAGTGTCGTGACTACCATCAATAAGCTGACGCTTATCATCAGCCCAACTTAGCGCTATTTTATTTTGTACAATAGTTTTAACATTATGTTTTTCACTCTTAATTAAATACTGTTTTTTCGTTAAATTCACATGATTTTTCAAGCATCGCTTGTAATCATCAAACGTGATTGTTCGCAAAGTTGGACCTTTTACTCCCTTTGCTCGCTTTTTGGCCTTTTTATTTTTATATGTTTTAAATGCATATAATTTAGCCCTGAGTCCAGTGAATTCAGTCATGATTTCACCATTATTTTCATCTTTCATTAGACCCAGAACTTTTTTATTTGCTAGCGGCATGTTGTAAATGTTATCAGCAGGGTAGTCTGAAGTATCGAACTTTGAAATATCACGTTTGATGGTTTCAAATATATCTGGTACAGTAAAATGATAAATTAAGCTATCTGTATCAGTGTACATTAGTTTAGACTCGTCATTTTTAAAATTTTGTTTGATGTAATTATAATGAAAGTCATAAATAAAAGTTTTCGATAAATCCAATATTGCAAAGCCAACATAAATTGGTTTATTAAAAAAGACTTTTGCTTGCGTAAGTTCAATTATAACCATATCTTCATCAAATATGGTAAGACTATGGAAATTTGGTTTACAAATCAAAGCTTTGGCACCAAATCTTCCCGTCCATTTAGTTTTTAATTGAACATCTTTGTATTTTCGAACGTTTTCCATAGTCTTACCAAATACAGCGTTGTTCATTAGTTTAAAAAATTTTTTTTCAAACTCATTTTTGGCTAACGTTCTGCAGTCTGTATTTTTATCTATATATGATTTAAGCCAAGCAAACTGTTCGAATTTAAGAACTCTGTGAATTTTTTTTAAGTTTAATCCTAATTCTAGACACTGTTGCAAATTTTTATAGTGTATTACATAATTTTTTTTATTATACAAAGTAGTTGATAGCTTAGAATATTTACTTCCTGGCGGTATAAAATGCTCAGGACACAGAGGCAAGTCCTTGTGGACTTCGTGTAATTCTTCAGGATATTCTAAATCTACTTCTAATATATATCCTATATTTACATCATCATTAAAAAATTTATCTACATTATCTACATCCTCTACCCACTCAAATGAGCCTTTTGGTAGTGGCATACTCATTGCCGCACCAAACAAATTATTTACATCATAGTACATGAGATAAGATTCAGCCTTGCTAGGATTGAAATCTTTACCCATGTACCGATTATTAGCAGCAGCATACCGGTTTGTACACTGTGAGACTCCGCCTCTGATTCCTTTTTCAACGAAAAGTAACATTTCAGGGTCTGTCAGAAGCTCAAGCTCAACACCAGTGTGTTTCAGCATCGCATCAAAAGCAAGTCCCGGTGCAGTATAGTAATGTAGCGGATCTAGACTGTAAGTTTTGAAACAGCTGCTACGAAAATTCTCAAAAACATCAGCTAACAGAAGTACATCAGTTTTAAGATATAAATCTGAGTACTCACCGAGAGTATTAATATTAAACTTATCCCAAACTAAATTTGCAAAAGAATAATCTTCATCAGAAATATCATTATCAGTTAATTTAGAAAAAAATTTGTCTTTATCAGGCAACTGTTTGTCATCAAGCTTATCTACATTATCAACATACTCATATGGGAATACACCTTAACGTGTGACTAATTTAAATTGTTCTTGATCAGGATAGTGAAGTTTTGTGATTTGCTTATCATCATCACCAAGATATGATGCTAATTTATCAAGACTTGACGCCATAAATCGGAATGAGTCTATGAAACGCAAAGAAACTGAAATATTTGCAATAGACTTTGTAAATGATATATATCTTTCTTTATTAATTGGCAATAATGTCATATCACCTTCAAAAGTTGTAGCCAAAGATTTAATTAAAAAATGTGAATCGTAACCGGATAAATTGTGAAAGACTATGGGGATGACATGAGACTTTGGATAATTAACATTACAAGAAATATGTGCTGGACCGCGATAATTACCGGTAAAGTGACAATGATCATAACATTTATCTTTATTTGAAGAAAATGATCTTTCACATATATGACAAAGAGTTGCCTGATCATGACTTTCTTGCTGATGTTTAGTTAGTTGCTTCATAACTATAGGATTTTTTAAATATTGTTCAACTTCAATTGCTAAATTTTCTAGTCTTTTTGTAAACCACTCAATACATGTTGGTGATCGATTTATTTCGAATTTGGATAATTTATTATCATAACTACAATGACGATAGAAAGCTATACTGTGTGGGACGTGCTTTTGTGTTTCATCATCATCTTGTGATTCAAGTGTACATTCCAGGTCCGCGTATACAACAAACGGAACAGTGTCTTTACATTTATAATTTTTAAATTTCAAAATTTTATCATTTTCATCTGGAAATTGCATTCGAACTTTATTAACTTTATAACAGTCAGCTTTGTGATTTTCAAAAGGTTTTTCATATCTAAAATGATTTAAACATCTGTCGCAAAAGAATAATTTTGACTGTGAATCTGATATTTGGCTTCTAACTAATCGAGATAAATTGTTTATTAACGCAAAATGAAATTTGGGTTCAAAAGTTTTTAAATCTTCAGATATATTTAAATTTACATTTTGTTGAACCATTAAAAGATGAATAGTTTCTTTATCAGATTTTAAATTGTTACTTAAATACAAAGGAATAATTACACTTTTTTCAGTTTTCTTACCAGTATATTCAGACTCAATACCATAAACATTAATGGATAAATTATTTAATTTTTTAAATTTAGGAATGTCTTTGATAGATATAGGAAATTTAATACCTTCATACTTAAGAATTGAGCTGAAATGGTTGTATTCTGAAGTTCTCTTGGGGTTTGAAACAGGCTGATGTAACGCTGCATTGACGCACCATAGAAAACAAAACTCATCTGAGTTCTGTATATGTAATACTGCTTTTTTGTCCCGGATATCCTTGGGCAGCATGACAAACGTTGAATCACCAGCTTGAAGAGGTGCATATCTTGACATCGTGATGACCAAGTTATTTATTTCAATCAAACTCCATCCGGAATCTTTTTGATTGAAGTCTTCAACTTTTTTCAACAATTTCTCATATACATTGTCCGTATACCAGTCGGCAAGAGATGTTGCAGGTAAAATTTCACTGCTTTTTATGTTGAATGATTTTGTTTCTTCAACAGTGTTTTCATTTTTGGCATTTCTGAATTTGCAAAATAATTCTACACTGACTTTAAGACCTGCAACATCATTCAACATATCTTGAACTTTTGCAGTCACTAAATTTTGAGAATCAGTTAAGAAAGTTCTCAAATCGGTGTGGGCTCGATTCACCACACAGCCAGTCTTGATGTTATTTGCAAATGCGTTTTCCAGATCTTGCCATTTAATTAAATTATTTCTTACACCCAAGTCACCACCGGTAACTTGACCACTAAGACGAGAAAATTGATCGCCATACCAGCACAGTAGTACAATATTCGCTTGCACACTTCTTTTAACTTGGACACTTGTTTGCTGGTCCAACAAAATATCATTAAAATAATTAATTGTGTCAACACACACTTGGTAGCACTTTTGACATTGTTCTTCATTGACTGCGTCTTGTTGTAAATCATTAAATGACTTTGCTACTGTGTCCACTAAACTTTGAATCGCATCAATAATACCGCGAGATTGCGCCATCTTTGATGAAAATGTTTCTTATTCAATCACTAATTTTATTCAATTAAATATTTTCTGCTTAAAGTTTTTGAATGCACAAAATAACTGTTTTAAGTCTAAACAGTTCTTTAACACACAGAAAGAATAAAAATTTTTATTTGCGATTGTTTATGAATAATTTTCTCTCTTACACACGGAGTTTTTCTTTTTCACTTATTAACAAATTTTTCACCACAAAAATCTTTTAAGCGCGAAAATTTTATGTTAAAAGATTGGTAAAAAATATCACTTGAAATATTGATTATTAAAAAGGTCAGAATAATTTTAAATCACACAGGAATTTCACACACAAAATCAACAGAGTGAATACACGGAGTTATGTACTTCACTGCGAGACTTGTACTTCTTTTTAATGAAGTACGCTTTTACGCGCGCCTTTTTATAGGCATCAATTGCGCAGTAGAAAATTTCATAGTTCTGAAATGTACCAACCTTATAAAATAAAACCCCCAGAAACTTGAAAAAATTCCCTAGAAAATGACAATAATTCCCTAGAAAAGGATAAAAATTCCCTAGATTGAATCAACATAACCTAAGATCTAGATGGCGTGACGGCAAGTTTGACGTCATCTATTACGCAGTTAAAAATTGAACTAGATGACGTTTTGATCTAAAAATAGAATCGAGTAAGTCATCATCTAAAAATAAACATTCTACTGCGCAGTTAAAAATTGAAATAACAATGGAAAGTTTTTTTCTCGGAACTGGATGAGTCATCATCTAAAAATAAAAATTCTTCTACGCAGTTAGAAATAAACATTCAACTACGCAGTTATCTCAAACAAAGAATATTTTTCAACCAATGAAATTGAAGATTATTAATTAAAAATAGTGTGGTGGGGGGAATAATAAAATAAAAAATAGCTGAGCTGTATTAATTCTTCAGTTGCTCTCTGACTGTTGCTGAGATACAAGCTATAAAAATGGAAATGATACTAGATGTACAAGGATTCAAAGGATCCGATAATCAATTTATCGTGAAAGAACTTGCTACAATTACGATTCAACATGAGATGGAAGGACTTGAAGAGTTATCATGTACACTATTTCAACCACCATATGATTGGAACTTGCTACCACATCAATGTAAACTTCAAAACACCTGGATTATACATAATCACCATGGAATCACCTGGAATGCTGGAAAGACACCATATTCTAAGCTACATGAAGTTTTTGATCATGTGACAAGTAATTACAAGTACATTTATGTCAAAGGTCGTGAAAAAAATTTATGGGTACAAGATCTAGTCAGACAAGATAAAGTTGTCATCGATCGGGAAGATTTCAAATGCCCCGCCCTCAAAAATATTAAATTTCTCGATTGTAATTTCTGTAATTATCATTGTAAATTAAATGATAAATATCTATGTACTTTAGAAAATGTAAAATTAATGAAAAATTGGTTTTTAAATAAAAATTAAAAAAAAAATTTAATTTCTGACTTTTTTATTCATCTTAAATAATTTTTATTTCTGACTTTTTTTTTTTAACTAATTTAAATTTAATTATTATTATAGTGTAAAGTTACTTGGAAAATAATTATGTACTTCAAGTTATTAAATAGTTAATTAATTTTTAAATTTAGCTTGAATTTAATGTGTGATTTTTATAAGTTAAAAATTATTTTAATTTAATTAAAAGAAAAAAGAAATGATTTTATTCAAAAGTGTGCAACTGTTTCATTGTTTTGAAAAATATAAAGTTATCAGGTAAGTATATCATGTTTTTTTATTATTAATTAATTAATTTTTTTCCTTATGATTTAAAAACATAGAGATCTATAGAATTAACGTCAATCTTAGTAGGTGGTTTATTCCACTAGATGGCAGTTATTTTTGACCGTCATTATTGATTGATTGTCTACGGACAATGTGTATGGATGTATCGATCTATGTATCTAGTTTATCCCCGCGAGATGGCAGTTATTTGTGACCGTCATTATTGATTGACTGTATACGAAATTGACAACAGTATGGATGTATCTAGTTTATCACCGCGAGATGGCAGTTATTTCCCGCACATTATTTTTCTAAACCAATTTTATGTGATATGAATAAAATGATTGTTTAAGAATAATATTTAAAATCATCAAGAGTTGTGTCTTAGATGATATTTTGATATAATTTATATTGACAAATATTTATAAAAATTTTTTAACCAAAGTGCACGTGCTGAAGTATATATGCGCGCCATTCAAAAGCGAACCAATCCAGTATCGTCTTTTATATAGCAAATGTTTTGATTGGTTGATTTTCACCTCAACAAAGAAATTGTTTACTTGAGAAGATAAAAATCTCTCAAGACTTAAATCCAGAATAAGTCTAGACAAACGCCGAGAAGTCGGACACATCATATATACGTTTATATATATTTGTAAGTTTTTGTTTTTTATATAAATACATAAAAATTTATTTATTTATTTATAAATATTAAATTAATTATTGAATCGATGTGTGATTATAAATAAATCATTTATGTAATATAATAATAATAATTAAGAATATAATACAAGTGGAAAGATTTGTGGTGTCTATTGTGTGTAGTTAAAAGAAAATTATATATTTAAACAATAAATACAATTATTTTATTGTTTTTAATAATTGAATAAATAATTATTAAATACTAAAATTGATTAAGTAACGATGGTTTTGTTATAAATACTATCCTTCAACTATATAGTTATAGGTTCACCACACACACACACACACACACACACACACACACACACACACACACACACGCGCGCACACACACACACACGCACACACACACACACGCACACACACACACACGCACACACACACACACACACACACACACACACACACACACACACACACACACACATTGATGCTATAACTCTTCTGTATTCTTAATTAGAAATATTATAACTAATAATTTGAGTCATGAAAAAAATACTTAGTAGTTAATTAAACGCAAGTAGTGGTTAAAATAAAAAAAAATCAAGCATGATGTTAATAAACTAATATCTATTGCAATAAAAAAATTAGGTTTTAAGTTTGGTATCACTATGATGCTAATTTTATAGTAACATTCGATATTTGTCATATAGAATCAATTGTCTTTTTTAATTTGTTATTATTTTATAAGTATCACATAGATTCAATTATTTTATATATTTAAAATGAATATTGTTGATACATATTAATAATCTTATTTCTTATTGTAGATTCCCAGCAAGTATTTTTCAAAAACAAATTTTTAATCATCATCATCGTAAGCTATCGACAATTTCCTGAGGTAAATATATATATATATATATATATATATATATATATATATATATATATATATATACGTTTTGTGTTTCCATATTTAAAAAATTTTTTTTCTTTGTTCTTCAAATTATAGATGGGTAATACGTTGACTTACAGTTATGTAATTCCTCGAACATGGGATGAGAATTATACAAGTGATGAGCTCATTGAAATCATCTTGAATCAATTAGAGCCTTACACGATTGAGGATCAAAATTTTTATTCTGGACCAATCATAACTGTTGCTGGAGTAGCAACCATACTGAATGTTTTTAACCACCGACTTTGTTTGTGGTTTGCTTTACCGGGTGATCTAGCACCATCGAAAGAGAATTATAGATTTAGTCCGAATTTTATAAACATAGGACAATGGGCTAATCGTGATATTATAATGTATGATGATGGTGATGCTGACACAATAATCATCGATGATGATGATGATGATCATGATGATGATTTTATATTTAATCATAATCAGCGACGTGACTAGGAGGAAGCAATAAGACAGCAAGGGATTAGAGATAGACAGTTCGCATTATTGAACAGAATGCGACACGATAATGCGAATCCAGATGATGATGTCGGGCTTGAACTTGATCCTCTGTTTGAAGAAGAGGAAACGGGTTTTGCTACATGTCAAGATCCAGAATCAAAAATTCAAGAATTAAACAGGGAAATCCGGGAACTGCGTGAAGAAAATGAAAGTTTAGAGAGAAGATTAAGCGAAATGGAATTCAAAGACCTGAAAATTGATCGAATCAATCGCGATCGTGTGCGAGTATCAATTGATAATTATTGCCTTAGAGGACAAATACATGAGATAAATAAAAGATATGAAGTAAAAACCAAGTCTAAAATGACAACTGATAATTTAGAAATGATGATGATCATTAGTAATGAAGAGAAAATGATTATTAGTGATGATGACCTATAATCATTATCGATACTAATAACACTAACTTTTTTTTTTTCTAAAAATATTTTATTGTGACTTTGTTGATTTATTTAGAATTGATTATTTAATTAGTTAGTTAGTTTTTAA
Organism: Microplitis demolitor; assembly: GCF_026212275.2. Classification (NCBI taxonomy): domain Eukaryota; kingdom Metazoa; phylum Arthropoda; class Insecta; order Hymenoptera; family Braconidae; genus Microplitis; species Microplitis demolitor. The sequence continues at coordinate 7,036,228 of NC_068553.1, forward strand.
GTTAATCAGTTTTACTTTAAACTTACATGTTTTAATTATTTATTTGAAATTTGAAATAATTGAAATTAGTTATTTATTTAAAATAAGTTTAAAAATCTATTGATCTCCATTTTTTCTAATTATGATTTTTATTCAGTTATTAATTTTTTTTTTTTTTAATCAGGAATGATTATTTAATTATTTAGTTAGTTTGTTCTAAGTCAATCTGTTTTTCCTGTTATGTATAAATGGCAACTTATTAAATAATAACTAATTAATCTCTAAATTTTGTAATATTTTTTCTTTTCTTGTTGTTTTTTTTTTTTTTGTTTATAATAACTTTATTATTGTGCTTCTTCCATATTTAGCATATTAAAAGCTTTGTTTCTGCTCGCGGCGGCTCCTCTTCCCTCCCTCCATATGGCCCTGTTGCTCGCGGCGGCTCCTCTCCCCTCCCTCCAAGCATCGCTGCTGCTCGCTTACATACCTTACCCTGCGCAAGCTAACTTTTGAATTTCCCGCTTGTATTACTGTACTACTGTGGTAGCGTTACCGCTACTACCAGCAGGCGACAATAGGGTGAGCCTCTGTCGCGCAAACTAACTTTTGAATTTCCCGCTTATATTACTGTCCTTCTGCGGCAGCTTTACCGCTACTACCAGCAGGCGACAATAGGGTGAGCGTCTGTCACGCAAACTCAACCGAGACAAAAGCCGTGAACTGACTGACTTTTGAATTTCCCGCATGTTTTTTATGATTATAATAATTCTTTTTTCTAATTACAATTAATAATTTTTTTTTTTTTTTTTATTTCTAATGTTTAATAATTTTAATTATATATATATATATATATATATATATATATATATATATATATATATATATATAAATCTATAATGTGTGAATGGGGTACATATAATAATTAAAAACATTTTAGCTATTTTTAATTTTAAATTTATTGAATAAAAATAAATACATTTAAGATGGCTGTGATACGAATTCAAATTTGTTGTATTTTGAACCGTGGTATAAAACATAAAGACACGCTTCGGTAGCCATGTCGTTGAGATTTTTTAACTTCTCAGCATCACCAATAAGCTCGTTATTCGTCCTGGTTGGGAAGTAGATGGTGAACTGATCTTCCACATGAGCGACAACTTTAGGTCCATACTGAGTTTTAATAATCTTTATCTCAGTGATTTTGTATGATTTGTCTACTTCCAGGTCTTGAAGCTTTTTGACTGGCAAGATATGCACCAAGCAGTTGATTTTATTAATTTCAGACAAATCCATTCTTAAATTAACGATTAAAAAATCAATTATTGAAACAATACTTTATTTAATTACAACAAAATATTCAGTTGTAATTATTAGTACTTACTTGATATTAATACATATGTTATTTTTCTTAAATTTCAGATAAATTATAAGATATAGATAACAAACTATTGATTTTGTTTGTATGCAGTCACTTGAAAAAAAATTTTTATTTTTGTCACTGACCAACCGCTAAGAACTTTTAGTGAAGACTGACTGCTGCGAGCTCGCGAGCTCAACGCTCAGCTCATTTTCCCCCACTCTAGCTCAAAAACAAGTTCAGACTTGTCTGATAACGTCATCTATTACGCAGTTAGAAAAAGAAAAACCAGTTCAGACTTGTCAGATGACGTCATCTATTACGCAGTTAGAAAAAGGAAAACCAGTTCAGACTTGTCAGATGACGTCATCATCTAGAACATTCTATTGCGCAGTTAAAAAATGTTACTACGCAGTTAGAAAAAACCAGTTCAGACTTGCCTGATGACGTCATCATCAGCAAAAAAAAAAAGAGGGGAGAGAAACTTTACCACTAGATGGCATGTCTTCTCACAAGTACCCATGCTACCCCTAGTTTGAATATATCAATCCTCAAATCATACATTTACGTGTACATATTACATTAATCAGGGTAGGCTACGCTAGTGTCAGCTCTGGGGTTAAGCACAAACACGATGCCAAAACCTGTAACCTGATAGGCAAGCCGAGAACCCGCTCTACTCATTAATAAAATTGTACATAATTTTTTTTCGAAAAATTTCCCCCACTTAAAATATACAGGAGGCACCAACTGTCATAACACGAGCTCAAATGGCGACGAGCTCAAAATGGCAGACACGAGCTCAAAAGGGTCCTAGATAAGCTCGAAAAATGAGCTCAGACGGTAAAAACACTGCCAAATAACGCCAATTATCATCGAAATGATGTCAAAAAGGCCCCAGATAAGCTCAAATAGCATCAAATGGATGACAAATGTACAAAAAGGGCCTAGATAGGCTCAAAGGACGTCAATTAGCATCAAATAGCTGACAAAAGGTCCTACATAACATCAAATCGACCGCCAGTAACCCCAAATCAACTGCAGTAACTTACCATCTGCCGGTAAAACAGTTTAGCATGGGCACGAACCCACAATCTGTTTTATCGGGCCGGTGAACCATCCCTACCTAACTACTAACCTACGCTGCGCTCTCTCTCTTACTCTCTCGCAACTAACCTGTGAAGTCAGAATTTGAAAAACCAAAAAAAAATAATAATAATAAACTAAGTTAAATTTACTAATAATAAGCAAATAAATTATAAAATTATATAAAAAAAATATTCAATATATTATTTTAGAAATACAATTAAATTAAATTCTAAAAACTATATATATTTTGGAAGAATAAATCGGAGAGAAGGTGTTGTTACGTTCCCGTAATATTTTGTTGATAAAATTAAATTAATTATTTTTAATTAAATAATTTTATGTAATATAACGAAAATCGGTTACGATAAGAGAGTCGCCGTGGCTCGCAGGTAGTCCAAACAGATGACGATGCATGAAACCCGGGTCACGACGATTCTCTCACTGGGAACCTGAGATGCAGCGTCGACACTTTGTCAACTCTGTTGGCTCTATTATATTTCTATAACGTCTATAAAGTCGCCAGGACGACTCCTAATTGCTCCGAGGAGTACAACACGCCCTCAAAAAACCAACGGGCCTCGACCAGCTCCGGAGGAAGATGCCCCAACCGAAGGAACTGGGCAAAATCAATGATCTCGAGGGCGTTGATGGGATTTAAGTAATTAGCCAGGCTCCCGACCACGATGCTCAGACTTAGGGTACCCTAGAAAAATAATTAATTAATCTTTATCAATCTCTTACCCTTACAATCTTAGCAATAGCTTTACTTACTTTCAACCCTGCCTGGTGCAAAACAAACTGCAGCCAGGTCAAGAACCCCTTACAGTGGCTTTCCGTAGGGTACATCGCCAGAAATTGTGTTTTTTGTTATTAAGGACAAGTTGCCGGGCTCACTGTTACTTTCTCAGTGAATATTCCCCCTTACAAATTGCACTGAGCATCAGCGGAATGCGCCTCGAGATAAGACGGTGGCCGGAGGTCAAATTCTCTACGCAGACGCGGCTAAATCTATTCGAAATTAAACATCGCTAGGTGTCGGCTGAATGCAGATTTCCACCGCAAACGAATTATTCTCCCCAGCTTATTTCGCTACCTTTTTATAGTCTCAAGGTCATCTATATACGTATGCAAATGTGTATGCATCACATGTATGTAGAGAGAAATAACATAGTAATCTTATAATCCTAATTCTTGGTAAATATCCTATGTAATCCCTACATTTAAAAATAGTTATTATTTTGGTAATAGATAAATCATAGATTCAAGGGGAAAACTATCTAAATTTGCAATAATACGTAAAATAATATTATAAATATTGCTATGTATATCTATTCAGGAAAGAATCGATACACGCATATAATCTTCCATATTCTATATAATTATATAATCTCATAATTGTAAGACATTTCAAATTCGTAAACGTTATTGGAAGCTGTTTGAAAAAAGGGGACATATGTTTAGGAAAGCAAGAGAGTTTTGCAACCCTCGTACTTTCCAGGGGACTGTTATGTCCAAATAAATTTTTTTTTATTCTAATAATTATTAAGAACAATTATTACAGATCTCCTCTTTTCAAAGGCGCGCGAAAACGCAGCATCAGCTTTTTCCACCTTTTTATGCGACAAAGAATAGTGGAAGGATAACTGCAATAAGTTGAACGAACAGTTAATAAACTGTCGTCACCTTCCACCAATGACAATAACTAAAAATTCCCCATCAATCGCCAAATCAAAGTTTATAAAAAGACTGAGCACCCATAGCTCTGGGCTAGTCGGTTCATATAACCTACGGTCCGCAAATATTTGAACGTCGAACTTTAGTGCACTCTTATTGCAGGATTCCGCCCCAGGTGTTGAAAGGTCAATAAGAGGATGTTTAATATTTCCTATTTAAACCTTATTGCAGGAATCTGCTTCGGCGTTGAATAATCAATAAGGCATTCTAAAATTGACATCTTTTTGTAGTCAATTATTGCAGGAATCCGCTTAGGCGTTAAAAAAGCAATAATCGATCTCTTTATCTATTAAAAATCCTCAAAGATTGATAGAAACATCCGGTCCGATCGAAATAGTGACGCAAATCACGTGAATTTGCGATTCCATCTCGGGCTGAGTTATTTTGTGCATAAAACCACTTTTCGGGTGTGTAAAAAGGACTCATTAAATATAAAATAAAAATCTTACTTCAATATCCGTTAATAATAAATATTCTAAAAATATCAATTAGTTAAAAATTGTCAAATAATTCAGTGTACAAGTGAATTGTAACTAAATCGGTAATAAAAAGTCAAAAATCATAAGTTCAGCCTTTCGAGTTTCATTCGAGAGTAGCACATAAGTTTACATCCTAGTACCCCAGCCGCGCCCATCCAACCAAATCCTACAGGAGGAAGCTGAGTGAGCTGCAACGTTCTGAAGGGATCTAACCTGCCGTGACTAGAAAGAAAGAAACATCGAAAGGTAGGCGAAAGATTTACATTCTATTCTTTCATAAGATAACAGGTTCAACACAAGTGCACCAGTCTCTTCGGAGACGTTTTGAGTTCTTAATTTTCGAAAGATCCACCATAAATAATAAATTATAGGGAGATAACTCTTCCTCGTATTCTTTAATGTTGTCCGCAACCTCCAAATCGCTCGTCTAAATTTTTCTACCGCTACCAAAGGGAGAAATCCCGCATAATTAATTTAAATTTAAGTGGCGGACATACCAAAGAAATATTTTGAAGAAAATTGAAATCATTAGAATTATTATTATTTCTCTAATCTTTGAAATATTCTTCAACTATTTTTTTAATTGGGTTGAATGTCTTCCGATGTCTCATTTATTCTTTCATAACTAAAAAAGTTACTATAGTCTCAATGAATTTATCCAATTGCAGTTCATTATTATTTCAATTTCATTAATATATCCTAAAGTAAGTACTTATTAAGGTGGGTCGAAAAAATCAACTTTTTTTTTTTACACATGCGATCGAAAAATGGGTTGCTAGACACCTTAAAAAAATTCTCACCAAATACAAACTCTTAATTTCAATAGGAAGATCCTCCGTATCGCAGTTTTTTATTTTTTTCTCAGTCCAATAAAAAAAAATTCATAACTCATCATGAATATTTTGTACAAAAAATGTTCAAGTAAAATTTTGTAGAAAATTGAATGCTCTACAAAAAAGGTATCTTATATTTTTTCCGTAAACCTTACCATTCTAATGATATTGACGATTTAAGTTTGATCATTTCAAGACAAATTTCATTATCGTTTATGAATTTTATAATTCGACAATAAATGACTATTATAAAATGCGCAATACTAAGTTCTGTAGGAAATTAACTGCTCTATAAAAATGGTATCTCATGTTTTGGCGATTAAATTAAGCGTTCAAAAGATAATCATCATCAAACTTTCATGTGTACTGATTTTAAGAGTTTTTGATGAGATAATCGCAAAATTTCAATTTAATTTATGAGTTTTGAGAAAATTTACACAAATTCTCGTTCTTATCAACTGAGAAACCGCAAAATATTTTTAAAGTTTTTTTTTTTATGTGATAGTATCTTTGTCTGCATTTAAAAAAATAAATTGTACATTATTCATAATATAGTTAATAACTTGTTGATACAAAAAAAGCAAAGTTTTCATTATGAATATATTATGATATGTTTCATTTTTAGAGAAAAAAAATGTCCAATTAGTTATAAGTAGGTTTTTTATTTCAATTTTTATCTGAGTTATAATTTTCTAATAGTTTTTTATTGTAAGTAGGGTAATTTTTCCGATGCTCTTTAACAGCTTGCTATAAGAAATAAAATACAAAACAAAAATTCACTATAGAAGAAATTTTTCCTAGGACAATATCTAGCTATAGTGAAAAAAATTTTAAAGCCGTTTTTGAAAACAGTATCGAAAAAAAAAAACATAATCGTGATTTCTAATAATTAAAAATAAAATGTTTAGAACGATTGGAAAAAATTTTGGAAATAAAAGTCAAATAATACTTATATTAATGACAAAAATGTGAAATTTGTATGAAATTAATAAATTGAATTAAAATTGTCCGATTATCTCATCAAAAACTCTTAAAATCAGTACACATGAAAATTTGATGATGAATATCTTTTAAACGCTTAATTTAATCGCCAAAACATAAGACACCATTTTTATAGAGCAGTTAGTTTCCTACAGAACTTAGTATTGCGCATTTTATAATAGTCATTTATTGTCAAGTTATTAAATTCATAAACAATAATGAAATTTGTCTTAAAATGATCAAGCTTAAATCATCAATATCATTAGAATGGTAAGGTTTACGGAAAAAATATAAGATACCTTTTTCGTAGAGCATTTAATTTTCTACAAAATTATACTCGAACATTTTTTTGTCCAAACAATTTATGATGAGTTATGAATTTTTTCCTATTGGACTGAGAAAAAAATAAAAAACTGCGATGCGGAGGATCTTCCTATTAAAATTAAGAGCTTGTATTTGATGAGAATTTTTTAAGGTGTTTAGCAACCCATTTTTTGATCGCATGTGTAAAAAAAAATAAGTTGATTTTTTTGACCCACCCTAGTACTCATGTATTATTTATAAAATCAGGTCTGCGCATTCATGAATAATATTTTGTTGTCCACCAAGGTATGAAATGAATAAGTTTTCTTCTTCAATTAGTTCATTCAATGTCCGCAATACTGATAAATCCTTATGAGCAGATGCAGTAGTATGCCACGGCAGAGCAACATAAATTTGATTGTTAAGCAATGCCACGAAACTGTCTTTAGGTTTGGCGCTGACCAGCTTTAACTTAGTGACTCGATATTCACCATCGACATTTAATTTAAATACTTTTTTCTTGAGTAGAGCCTCTTTTAAAGTGGTGGTTTCATTATTTATTGCCAAATCCATTTTACTGACTGTGAAAATTGAAAAAATGTTTCCGTGACATTTGACCCTCGAAGAGAATGCCCCCTGACAATCGATCCCATAACAGTTGATCCTCAAGACTTTTTCACCCGAAATGTTCAAAAAAGGCGTTCTTCGGTGATGCAGCACATCAATAGTGTAAAAGTCAGTCATATACATATATACGGCGTTTATTTACCTACGTGTAGCCGTTAATGAAAACATACTTAATAATTGATTTTATTAAAACCGTACGATGGATGGTGACGTTATCGGTCCAATCCAATTATAATTTTTTATAGTAACTGCAGTATTAGGTATGAGGCAGGATGTGTTGGAGGTGCCCTACTGATGATTCCACCAACACATCTGGGATGAAACCTAATATTGTTCGGTGTCTATTAAACTTCAAGTTTGATAAAGATTATAAGTTTGGTGAATTCACGCGGTAGATCACACATTTTAATACTTGATATCTACTAATTGTCAAACAGTTATTAGGTAGATATTTAAGTATACACAACTCCAGTTAACATAAAAATAGCGGTTTGTGTGTTATCATCTTTAAACATCAATTCTTGTTTAGAGTTTTAACTCTGAACAAGATTATTGGGAAAATAACTGTGATTGGGAGATTTTGTCGTGGGACCTTTTGTCCGTGGGATCTTTTGTCATTTGGGTCAAATATCGGGGAACCGAAAAAACTTATGGTCTCATAGTCATTTAATTTAGATGCAATAATGAAAAAAAATCAGCTAAGCTCCAAAAAATTTTTCGGAATCTTATGAATTATTTTGAGTTTTTCGAATTTATGCTTTAAAAAATAGTTAAAATAAGAAAAAAAATATTTTGATTGCATATAAAAATTTTGCCAGCACCAAGGAATCGATGTGAAAAAAATAGTTTTTTTTTTTTTTTAATTTTTTTTGTGCAAAAATTTAGCTTACAAGTTTAAAAAAATTTGAGCTCTACAGAGACTTGAACTCAACTCCAAGATAGTGCACGTGCGCCATTCCCCTTAAACCGTTGTCGGAGAAAAATGGGGGAAATAATAATAATGTAAAGCAAATAATAATAATAATAAGCGGCCGCTCAAATACTCTGAGTAATTTGGTTTTTTATTTTTTTTTGTACTTTATTCTTTTTTTTTTTTGAAAGACCTAATTAACTTTTAAAAAATCGATTTGACAATATACGTATCAAGCGATTTCAAATTTTATGAATTGTCCAGAAAACCTACCGACAAATAATCGATTTTTAAAAAGTAAACTAATTTTTTTTTATAAGCAAATAAGTAAATAAGCTTTTAAAAAATCAATTCGACAATATAAGTATCGATCGATTCCAAATTTTATGAATCGCTCGAATAATTCATTGTCAAAAGACCGATTTTTCATCTTCCCGCTAAGAAAATTGCAAATTTCCAAAAATTTAGGAAGTTATTGGTTGCAGTCCGATTTTCGAAAATCGAATTTCTAAGAGATCTTGACGTTTTGAGGTTCTAAGAAGCTATCCCGACTAATTTCGAGGTGATGTCCGAGTGTATGTATGCATGTACGTACATACGTATGTAAATATCTATAACTTTTAAACGGATGTACCGATTTTGATCATTAAGGTGCCATTCGACGCGGCATGCAAATACCTTGAAGCTAACACAAAAATAAACTGGATCGGTAGGGCTCGTTCAGAAATATTTCAAAAATAAACTTTGTATACAAATGTTTTTTTTTGATAACTTTTTATGTTCTGGATGGATTGATTCCAAAATGAACTGGGCTCTGAAGTTTTATAAGCTCCTCGGATGCCACCTTAAACATCAAAATCGGTTAATTCTTTCAAGAGAAACCGTTGTCGAAAGAATTAAAAAAATAAAATTTTTTAGTATTTTGAAAATTTCTCAAAAACTACTTAATGAATCAATTTTAAAATCTGATCAGTTGTAGAACTTAATAAAACGCGTCGATTGCCGCCTTGAACGTCTCAATCAGTTTATTCGCTCGTTAGATATCGTTCGAGAAAAAATGGTAAATAACGTTTTCTTTCGAAAACAAAGGCATACAAAAGTATTTTCGAGCTCAAAGAGCTCGAAAATTTATCTACAACAATTTTTCTAGCTCAAGGAGCTCGATAAAGGTGGGAAGTTTTGGGGCTCGCCCGCAGGGTCAACCGACAGACCGATTTTTAAAAGTTAACTAATTTTTTTTTTATAAACAAATAAGTTAATAATAAACTTTAAAAAAATTGATTTGGCAATATAGGTATTGATTGATTCTAAATGTTATGAATTGATCGAATAATTCATTGTCAAAAGACCGATTTTTTAAAAGTTAACTAACTTTTTTTTTTATAAACAAATAAGTAAATAAACTTTAAAAAAATCGATTTGAGAATATAGTTACAAAATATATATATATATATATATATATATATGTATATATATATATATATATATATATATATATATATATATATATATATATAGTTATTTTTATATATATTTATAGTTATATATATTTATAGTTATAAAATATAGTTATAATATAGTTATCAATCGATTTAGAGTTTCTTGAATCGTCCCGAAAACCTAATGACAAATAATCGATTTTTAAAATGTTTACTAATTTTTTTTTTGTGAACAAATAAATAAATAAACTTTTGAAAAATCGATTTAACAATATAGGTATCGATGGATTCCAAATTTTATGAATCGATCGAATTATTCACATTCATTCTACATTGTCAAATCGATTTTTTAAAATTTTATTTACTTATTTGTTTATAAAAAAAAGTTGGTTAACTTTTAGAAAATAAATCTTTAATCGATAGGTTTTCTGAACGATTCATGAAATTCAGAATCGTTTGATACCTATATTTTCGAATCGATTTTTTAAAAGTTTATTTACTTATTTTGTAACAGGGTAATTTTCAACCTTGCTAAATTTGGCCCCTTTATTAATTGATCTTAATAAAGGCGCCACTGGAAGATAAAACTCTAACGGGTACTGATTTGGGGTTACGGCTCGGGTAACTGACCAGCCGTGGAAAACCACGAATTTCCTTTATGATAAATTAAATTTTACCCCGTTACAATTTCATTATAAAAAAAAATTAGTTAACTTTGAAAAATCGATTATTTGTCGTTAGGATTTCTGGACGATTCATGAAATCCAAAATCGATCCATACCTATGTTGTCAAATCGATTTTTTTAAAGTTTACTTACTTATTTGTTTATGAAAAAGAAGTTAGTTAACTTTTTAAAAATCGATTATTTGTCGTTAGGATTTCTGGACGATTCATGAAATTTAGAATCCATTGATACCTATATTGTCAAATCGATTTTTCTAAAGTTGATTTACTTATTTGTTTATAAAAAAAAATTAGTTAACTTTTAACAAATCGATTATTTGTCGTTAGGTTTCCTGGATGATTCATAAAATTTGGAATCGATCGATACCTATATTGTCGAATTGATTTTTTAAAAGCTTATTTACTTATTTGCTTATAAAAAAAAATTAGTTTACTTTTTAAAAATCGATTATTTGTCGGTAGGTTTTCTGGACAATTCATAAAATTTGAAATCGCTTGATACGTATATTGTCAAATCGATTTTTTAAAAGTTAATTAGGTCTTTCAAAAAAAAAAGAATAAATTACAAAAAAGATAAAAAACCAAATTACTCAGAGTATTTGAGCGGCCGCTTATTATTATTATTATTTGCTTTACATTATTATTATTTCCCCCATTTTTCTCCGACAACGGTTTAAGGGGAATGGCGCACGTGCACTATCTTGGAGTTGAGTTCAAGTCTCTGTAGAGCTCAAATTTTTTTAAACTTGTAAGCTAAATTTTTGCACAGAAAAAATTTAAAAAAAAAAAAAAATTATTTTTTTCACATCGATTCCTTGGTGCTTTTTTTTTCATTAAAAAATTAATATCTCGAAAACTATTGGTCGTAGAGACATCAGATTGAGCTTATTTTGTTCGTTATTTAATTCTCTAACTTTCATACGCAGCATGTCTCGAATACTTTTGCGTAGTTTCGGAGATATTTTAATTTAATGCTCAACGCAAAAACTCTATTTTTTAAACCAAAAAAAAAGCACACCTTCCTACATACACACAAATGTTTAGAATATTTTTCTGAGTATTTAAAAAAAAAAAAAAAACAAATTCGGACCATTTTCTCGAAAAGTTGCCAACGAACCACTTTTTTTTTCCAGGCCGACTGGATTATACACATACACAAAAATATATACCTTCACGTATATAAAATTTACGTACACGAGTTATAAGGAAGATGTACGCTAGATAAGATTAACGTTACAAGATGAGGATGAGTTACAAAAATTTTTCCTCTACCGTGCCTAAAGAAGTTTCACTTCAAAAAAATTATACAATGTTATTTAAACGGGAAAGGCGACTTCTCTCTGTGCCAGCTCAATTTTTGAGATATTGAGCTCAAACTTTAGAAGAATTTTTTTTTTCATATTGAAGAACCTTTTGAGATACATTTAATCGAAAAAAAAAAAACTTATTCTGACACAGTCTAATATATATATACCCATATATACCCATATATACCCATATACATATACATAAACTGATTAAAACATAAGCTTAAACATAACAATGAAATTATATGGTGCTATATATAATATAAATTATATGCTATCATATATTTTATTTCATATAAAAATTGTATATTTTTTGAATGTAAAAAAAAGTATATCAATACTATATATTCTAGGGTAAATGTAGATGTATATATCGATCAAAATATAACAAACATATAAGCAACGCAGATGGAATATATATATATATATATATATATATATATATATATATATATATATATATATATTTACTACTGTATATTATTTCATATTAAGTCGGCCAAAATCTCTATATGACTTTTCATAATATACAATAGAGTATATCATATATTTTTTTGTTCGAAGCTTATATGATTTTATATATTTTAACCATATATTGTTTTTTCATACGGGTTCTCAAAAGGCAAAATTGTAAAATTATTTACTCTGTTTTTAAATATTTTCGAGTGAAATTTATAATAAATTACGCATCGGTTGATGCTCCCCGTTTTGTTTTACTAGTACGTAATAAGACATACAATTTAATTATCGATAAGATGAATTGTCAATTAACTTTAGCTGAGAACGCTGTGACACGTATTTCACATTTACGATTTACAGAGACAAACAACTCTAATTAACTGACATATCTAATTAATTCTCTTCATAGACGATGCACGAAAACGTTGTTTGTTTCTATAATGACTTCAACGAGTAAAGTATTTACATATGCCTCATTTATGTCTACTTGAAATTTAGGCATTGAGTTATTCAGTTAAGTCGTTGACAAGTGAGCGGAAGTTAACGTGTATTCAGTGTGTCATTGTGAGAAAATTTTTACCGCGCGTATTCGCTCCCTCCGGCAGTTAGACTGTTATTAAAATCTTTGTAAAGTTCATCTCGTTGCGATAAATAAGTGAGTGGTTTTGTTGGGTAAAACGATGCAGAAAAGGAAATAAGGATAAAGTTAGGGTATAAAACATCTTACGACATCAATATTATATGAAAACTTGTTTTAACTTAAGAATACTCATTAAAATATTTTTCTATTTCGTGAGTAGAAAAGTAGTCTGAGAGCCAGTGACCGATAAACTAACACTATTTCAGCAAGCTTCATATATTCCACACCTACATTATATGAAATATGGACTCATTAGTTTGACTAGTGGTCCCTAGAGTCTCTCAGTTATGAAAGGTGTAAACAAAACGACCAAAAATTACGTGAAAATTACAAGTCCGCCACTTTGATATCTTAGAATATTTACTAAAAGTTAACGGCAAATAACAATGGCAGACAATTGTTACGATTCCAAGATCATAGCAGAAAGTTCCACAAGTGTAAAAAAAAGACATGGTCTGGGTTCGATTTCCAGTTCAGGCTATCTATATTATTCTCAATTAATCTATAAATTCTCTTATTGCAAAGGTTTGCATGTTTCGGTTTCCACTATATTAAATTAGTGTATTACCGTACGATGGACGGTGTGGCACAATAAGTTATAGATCAAATTTAACGGAATATAGTATAGTGCCGGATATCTCAACTGGTAGAGCACTCGGTGTGATTCCGACATTGTCTGGGCTCGATTCCCTGTTCGGGCTATCTATATTTTTCTTAATTTATCTGTAAATTGTCTTATTGAGAAGGTTTGCATGTTTAGTCTTACACTATATTAAATTGGTTTTTCATATAGTGGAAACTTATAAAATATAGTGGAAAGCTAAACATAAAAACCTTCTCAATAAGATAATTTATAGATAAATTGAGAAAAATATAGGGGCGTTCTACGCCAAATCGGACACCATTTAGCTTCTGCACCTCAGATTTTTTTGTAACTTTTTTCAACTTTTAATATAGGTTGAAAGAGGCCTTCATGATTTTTTTCAAATTTTTTCCCCCGACCGTTTTCGAAATATCAAATTTCGAAAAATGTAGATTTTTTTTTTCAAATCCCTGTAACTTCGCGAAGTGTTTTAAAAAAAAATTTCGAAGAGACAAAAAATGTTCATTTTTAGACACCTTATCAGTAAAGAATATTAAAAGATTTATTTGAACCACGCTTTTACTGAAATTTAAGCTTTTTCATAAACTGTCGATTTACGAAAAACACGTACTGATCGATTCTTCTCGTAATTTTTCATGGCAAACTGTCACCTATTCTACAACTTTTCCAGATATGCTCATAATGGGACAACGATGGGATCTATTTTTTTATTTCTTAATTTTTTTAATTTCATATTTCAGTTTTTTTTTAGAGATAAATGTCTTAAAATAATAGCATGCTCAGGATTTACTGTTAATGATTATCTGGCACACTACTATCATCAAAATTTTCTAATTTTATTTCCTCAGAAAAATTATTACTAATTAATTTATTATTATTATCATTAATAAAATTATTATTTATAAATTAATTAGTAATAATTTGTCTGTGGAAGAAAATTTTGATTATATTTGTGTGTCAGATAATTAGTAACAGTAAATTCTGAACATGTTATTATTTTAAGACATTTTTTTAAAAATAAAATGGAATATGAAATTTAAAAAATCTAAAAAAAAAAGATCCCATCGTTGCCCCATTATGAACATAGCTGAAAAAATTGTAGAATAGGTGAAAGTTTGCTGTGAAAAAATTATGAGGGAAATTGATCAGTACGTATTTTTTGTAAGTCGACAATTTATACTTAAAAGTTAAAATTTCAATAGAAGTGTGGTTCTAAAATTTTTTTTTATTTTTTTTATCGAAAAGATATCTAATAACGAACATTTTTTTAATTCTTAAAAAATTTTGTTTAAACCACTTTTCGCGAAGCTATAGGCGTTTGAAAGAAAAATCTCTTCATTTTTGAAAATTCGGTATTTCGAAAACGATTGAAGGAAAAAATTTGAAAAAAATTATGAAAGCCTCTTGCAACCTACACTACTGGAAAAAATTAAAGGATCAAAAAAAAATACCAAATTTTTGGGTGATTTTCAACAGGCCGTTATTTCGAGAGAAATGGTCGTACAAAGAAGAGACAATAAAAAAAGAAAATTGTAGCTCCAAGTGTCTACTTTTTGGATTAGAACTTCAAAAATTTTTAGCGTCAGCAGTTTTTGAGTAATCTTAGAAAAACCAGCGACAAAAAAATTTTCAAATTTTTTTTACTTTTTTTTTTGGTCTACGGGTGTGGGAAAATTTTTTTTTGCTTAACCACTATAAGGATCAAATACCTTCATTATTCAGCTTTAATTTCATTTTTTACAGACTTTGATACGTCCACTTGTCGCCGAGATATCGGTCTTCAAATGGAAAAAGATCCTTTTGTATTTGATTATCGATATCTCAGCAACCAATGATCGTACAGAAAGTTAATGGTGGGTTTCAAAAACTTAAATAAACGCCCTTAAATGATTAGCCATTGTTTTTTCGAAAAAAAAATTTTTTTCTTTCGTCACATAAATTTGAAAATGCAACAAAAATAGGGCTTTTGGTGGTTTTTTGGAAAATCAAGCGCTGGATCGAAAACATTGTGGATATCAATGATGTTGAGTGTGCATTTTCCAGTTCAATATGCTCATAAAAACCCTACAAAGAGCCAGTTTAATCCAACCAGCCGTTTTTTTGTTTCACTCGATCGAATTTTTGAAAAAATTAAAGGATCACGTTTTTTGCCCTGAAAAGCTCATAATCTTTAACAAAATGGAAAAAAAAAAAATTTCCGAGCTTCGTCCACATTTTCATTTCAAACAGTGCTAATCATTTAAGGGCGTTTATTTAAGTTTTTGAAACCCACCATTAACTTTCTGTGCGATCATTGGTTGCTGAGATATCGATAATTAAAGACAGAAGGATCTTTTTCCATTTGAAGACCGATATCTCGGCGACAAGTGGACGTATCAAAGTCTGTAAAAAATGAAATTAAAGCTGAATAATGAAGGTATTTGATCCTTATAGTGGTTAAGCAAAAAAAAATTTTCCCACACCCGTAGACCAAAAAAAAAAAAGTAAAAAAAATTTGAAAATTTTTTTGTCGCTGGTTTTTCTAAGATTATTCAAAAACCGCTGATGCTAAAAATTTTTGAAGTTCTAATCCAAAAAGTAGACACTTGGAGCTACAATTTTCTTTTTTTATTGTCTCTTCTTTGTACGACCATTTCTCTCAAAATAACGGCCTGTTGAAAATCACCCAAAAATTTGGAATTTTTTTTTGATCCTTTAATTTTTTTCAGTAGTGTATGCTAAAAGATAATGAAGTTTCAGAAAAATCCGTGGTTCAAAAGCTAAATGGTGTCTGATTTGGCGTGGAACGCCTCATAGATAGCCCGAACTGGTAATCGAACCCAGACCATGTCGGTATCATGCCGAGTAATTTACCAGTTGAGCTATCTGGCACTATACTATATTCCGTTCAATTTTTATATAAGTTATTGAGCCACACCTTCCATCGTACGGTAATACACCAATTTAACATAGTGGAAACCTAAACGTGCAAAGCTTCTCAATAAGACAATTTATAGATAAATTGAGAAAAATATAGATAGCCCGAACTGGGAATCGAGCCCAGACCATGTCGGTATCGCGCCCAGTGCTACCAGTTGAGCTATCCGACACTGTTCTATATTCCGTTCAATTTGATCTATAACTCATTGAGCCACACCATCCATCGTACGGTAATACACCAATTTTATATAGTGGAAACCTAAACAGAGTTGATTTTTTTATTTTGCTGTACAATCGATTGAGGCAGTACGAAGTCTGCTGGGTCAGCTAGTAATTTATAAAGTTGTAAAATTTATAAAATTTCATACAATTTTAGCAGGGCATTTTAAGAATAAAGTTTTATAAAAATTTGTAGAATTCTATAAAATCATTTTTTTCTGAGGTGAGTCACCCGTCCAATTAATGTTCCACCTCGTTGCTGCTCAACTTTTGTTATTGATGGATTGTATTTTGCCTCGTTGTCTACTGGCCACTTGTATATATACAAAATTCGTTTCTATCTATTCGATTACACATGAATTCTTATCAACCACATGTCATAGTCGTAATATATAATAATATATTATAACGTTATAATAATTCGCACATTATTGCAGGTATGAATTATTTCTCACACACGATCAGGTTCAATTATACATACATTCAATACAAGGAATTAATTAAATTCATTTATTTTTAATAATTCAGATTTTTGAATTAATGGCTAAACCTTTGGACTTTTCCTTGAGTAATGAGGATTTAATTCAAATCGATAGTAGACAGAATAAAAGTTTAATAACATTAATATTCAAATTGTCATATCATGTAATATACTCATGAATATGTAAAGGAAGGGGTCGGCCAAACGAGGTACCCCTAAATTTAAAAAACAATTGATTTTTTAAATGTATTTTAAGCATCCCAAAATTACATTTGTAAACGTAACTGAGCATTCTTTTGAATTTTTTTCGATAAACTTTTTGAAAAATCAAATGTCGGTCGAAAAACGTTAATGACTTTTGTTTTATGTGAAAAACTATTAAACCTTTTTTTTTTTTTTGTTGCATCCAATAAGTGTATGAAATGTAATTTTTCTCAATGTAAATTATTTCAAAAAGTTTTAATGAAATCAAATTTATCTAATGTCCAGAATTTTTTTCCCTTTATCTAGAGGTACCCCATTTTGACAGTAAAAATAAATTTTTTTTTTTTTTATGGCAATTGAAATTTTTTTCTATTTAATTTGAATATCATTAGGAAAATAAAAATTTCAAGTATTTGAGTCCTCCAAAACTTAGTATTGCCTTAAGTACCCTGCTTCGCCCCTCTCGACCATATACATATATATACATATTAGGGTGGCCCAAAAAAACGGATTATTTTTTTTTTTTCGAGTCTCTTATGAAAATTTGTTGGTTTACGATGTTTTATTAAGAAGCCTCTTCAAAAATCAGCTCGATAAAAAATTTTCATGAAGTCGCTTACGAATTTTTAAAATATCAAAAATGATCGAAATTTGAATTTTTATTTCAAATTTTTTTCTTTTTCGTGGCAGCAATAGTTTATATTTGTGAAATCATGACTACGCTAAAAATTTAAGCCCAAAATTCAAATATTTAAACCTCGCTCAAGAATTTTGAATGTTTCGGAATACTGTCTTTTGGACCTTTTTGAGTAACCCTTGAATATTAATAATAAAGCTTGTCGATTTTTTCACCAACAATTTGCTTTACAATGAATGGAAATTCAACTCGAGAAACAGAAATAATAAGTTATTTACATACTTTTTTATTTTTTAATTCAATTCTTAGGTTTTTTCGCTTATTCAAAACTTACGAAATTTTATTGTTTAAGACTGTCCTGTATATTTTTGGTTATGCAAAAGTTATATTTTAGTGAAATGACAATAATTGAGTTATAAAAAAATACAAAAAGTAATTCAATATATTCATTACATATTATCAGTTAATATTCAAAATTCTTGAGCGAGGTTCAAAAATTTAAATTTTGGGCTGAAATTTTCAACGTAGTCATAATTTTATGACTATAAACTATTGCTGCCATCAGAAAGAAAAAAATTTGAAATGAAAAAGTCGAATTTTGATCATTTTTGATATTTTCAAAATTCGTGAGCGACCTCTCGAAAATTTTTTATCGAGCTGATTTTCGGAGAGGCTTCTTAAAACATCGTAAGCCAACAAATTTTCATAAGAGGATCAAAAAAAAAAATTGTCGGTTTTTTTGGGCCACCCTAATATATATATATATAGGCTCTGGACGTACATGGTGTTTTTATTCTAAATGACGCGTCAAAAATGATTTTTATAACGCACTCATACTATATCCTTTTTTTGAATTTTCGCCTATCTGTCTCTCTGTCTGTTTGTACCTTTATAAACAATCAACCACTCATCTGATTGCAATGAAATTCTTTATGCATATACAAAATACTGTCCCTTAAAATATAGGCTACTTTTTAAATCAATTATAAATTCAAATTCGGGCATATAAATTATTTTTTACAAGCATAATAAAAAAACCAGATAAATTACGGCCATAAATTGTTTTTATATCATTTGCGTCAATTGTTTTTTATATCTTTTTTAACTTCCCGCTAAGAAAATCGACGATTTTCAAAAATTTCGGGAAGTTATTGTTTTCACCCCGATTTTCGAAAATCGAGTTTTCATCAAATGTCGACGTTTTGAGGTCCTAGGAAGCTATTCTGACTATTTTCAGAATGATGTCCGAGTGTGTGTGTGTGTGTGTGTGTGTGTGTGTGTGTGTGTGTGTGTGTGTGTGTGTGTGTGTGTGTAAACTCTTTGTAACTTTTGAACTAATGAATCGATTTGGATGGTTGAGGTGGCAATCGAAAGAGCTTGTTGGCCATCAACTTTCCTGAAAATTTCAGATTATTTGATCGAATAGACTCGAAAATATTTGCGAATTACAAAAAAAAAAAATTTTTTTTTTTAGTTTTTTATCGATTTCTCAAAAACGACTTATACGATCAGCTTCAAAATCTAATCAGCTCTAGTACTCAATTAAAAGCGTCGATTGCCACCTCAAACATCAAAATCGGATAATTCGTTCGAGAGTTATCGCGGGAGAAAGAAATGGTGAAAAACGGTTTTTTCTAAATATTTTGGAAACGACTGACGTGATTGATTTCAAATTTTAATCAGCTCTAGAATTCAATAAAACGCGCCGATTGCCACCTCAAACATCAAAATCGATTGATTAGTTCAAAAGATATCGGCGTTGAAAAGTTAAAAAAATAACATTTAATGTTATTTTTTCCGGATAAATCATAATATAACGTACTAAAATGTGCCTGATATCATACCACCTCATCTATTTTATGGTTTCTTTTGATCATATAATGTCATCGAACTTGGTTTTTAGTCTAAATCATATTATCAACAAAAAAATCGATAAAACGTAGTTTTTAATATTTTTATCGGATATTTCATATTTTATTGTTTCTTACATGAGTCAAAACTTATTTAAATCTTGATTTTGATCCCTGACATTGATTTCTGCCTCAATTCACTTATTTTACTGAACATAATCAGGAACTAAATTTTAAAAACCGCTTCATTGATGATTTTCGATTCTTAAATTTTCAAACTTCAGCATAACAGGTAACTTGTTAGAGCTTGAAAAGATTGTAAAAAAACAATTGCATGTGATAGCATTTTCGAGCTCGAAGAGCTCGAAAATATATCTACACTAATGTTTTCGAGCTCTTTGAGGTCGAAAACAGCGGGAAGTTTTTGGGCTGGCCCGCAGGGTCAACCGACGCCCAGATTTTTTTTTTTATAGATTAGATTTTATTTCATTCATCAACTGTTTCTGTCAATCGAATCGTATATCTTTTTCTATTAAGCAGTCAAAATAAGAGTCTCTAAGCTGACTTATTTGTAACTAAGTAAGAATGTAAATCTATTAAATTTAGTATCCCTGGAACTATAAAGCTTACGGACTTAAAATTCAGCGGGAACGTTTGTTAGGTCATTTAGGTATCTCTTATAAAACGGTTTTGATAAACTTTACCCTTAACGAGCATTTGTGGTGGCGTCAAACGTTGATGTGCTTCCGTTTTTCAATATATACTTTACAGGGTTGAAACTTGGCTTGAAAGCTTATTATTTCATGTAGGCATCTCCCATCAACAGCTTCAATTAAATCAAACCCTATGAAGGTTTGTAGAGGCGTCTAAAGTTAATATGCTTCTATTTTTTAAATATATGTGCTACCAAGTCGAAATTCGGCCTGAATGTTTATTGACTCATGTTGGTATCCCCCATTAAATGACTATAATAAAATCGGCTCCAAAAAGGGTATGCGGGAGGGGGGAGGGTTAAAACGTTAATATACTCCCGTTTTTAAAATATATGTGTTACAAAGTTGAAATTCAGCGTGAACGTTCATTATGTCGTGTAGGTATCTCCTATGAAGCGGCTTTAATTAAATTTACTCCTAAAAAGGTTTGTGTGGAGGCGAAACGTTAATATGCTTCTGTTCTTTGAATATACGTTTTACAGAGTTGTAATTCGGTGTGAACATTGATTATGTCATCTAGGTATCCCCCCATTAAACGGCTCTAATAAAATCGGCTCCAAAGGGGAATGTAAAGGCGTTAAAATTTAGTATACTTTTTTTTATAACTTATGTATTACAGAGTTGAAATTTGGCATTAACATTAACTACATCATGTAGGTAAATCTAAAAAACAGATTTAATAAAATCGACTCGTAAGGGGTTTTTGGGAGCGTCAATCATTAATATGCTTCCGTTTTTTAAATATATACGTTACAGAGTTGAAATTCGGCATGAACGTTGACTATGTTCTATTGGTAACCCTCCTAAAACGTATTTAATAAAATCGATTCCTATGGGAGTCTTTGGGAGCGTCAAACATTAATATGCTCCCGTTTTTCAAATATATGTGTTGCAGAGTTTAGATTAGTTATGCAAATTAATTATGTCCTGTACTTATATTTTAAAATGGGTTGCAAACGTACTATATCAATTATTTATATACTTTTTAACTGGATTACTTTGATAAATATGTGTTGAAAAAAAATCAATAATTATAAGCCAATCAAAACATTAAGAACTTTCCCTTTTATTCGAAATCTGATGAGAACGCCGATTATATTTTTAACTCAAAAAAAAAATAAGCAAATAATTTTTTTTGTCCTATCGTTATGATTGTGGTGTTATTATTTCTAATTGCGTTGTATCATTAGTTCTATATAGCTTCTTACGATTATATTAATACGATTGCAGAGGGAGTTATAGGTCGAAGCCATAGTTATAGGAATAATTTTAATCAATAAAAAAAATACATTACTTAACTTTAATTTACGCCCAGTGAAGCGGGCGGGTAACGGCTAGTATATATATATATATATATATATATTAGGGTGGCCCAAAAAAACCGACAATTTTTTTTTTTTGATCCTCTTATGAAAATTTATTGGTTTACGATGTTTTAAGAAGCCTCTCCAAAAATCAGCTCGATAAAAAATGTTTAAGAGGTCGCTCACGAATTTTGAAAATATCAAAAATGATAGAAATTCGACTTTTTTATTTCAAATTTTTTTCTTTCTGATGGCAGCAATAGTTTATATTTGTTAAATTATGACTACGTTGAAAATTTAAGCCTAAAATTTAAATTTTTAAACCTCGCTCAAGAATTTTGAATGTTTCCGAGTACTGTCTTTTGAACGTTTTCGAGCGACCGTTAAATCTTAGTACTAAAGCTGCTCGATTTTTTCACCATCAATTGACATCACAGTGAACGAAAATATAACACGAGAAATAGAAATAATAAGTTATTTGCATACTTTCTTATTTTTTAATTCAACTTGTAGGTTTTTTCGCTTATTCAAAACTTACCAAATTTTATTGTTTAAAACTGTCATGTATATTTTTGGTTATGCAAAAGTTATATTTTACTGAAATGACAATATTTGAGTCATAAAAAATACAACAACTAATTCAAACTATCAATTACGAATTATCAGTTAATATTTAAAATTCTTGAGCGCCGTTCAAATATTCAAATTTTGGGCTGAAATTTTCAGCATAGTCATCAATTTACAAGTATAAACTATTGCTGCCACGAGAAAGAACAAATTTAGAAATTAAATATTCGAATTTCATTTATTTTCAATATTTTCAAAATTCGTGAGCGACCTCTTGAAAATTTTTTGTCTAACTAATTTTTGAAGAGGTTTCTTAAAACATCGTAAACTAACAAATTTTCATGCGAGATCGAAAAAAAAACCGACGATTTTTTTTCGATCTTACATGAAAATTTGTAAGTTTTCATTAATTTCATAACCTTCTCCAAAAATCAACACAATTAAAAATTTTTTAGAGGTCGCTCACGAATTTCAAAAATTCGAAAAATAATAAAAACTTGATTTTTTTTTCTCGTCGCAGCAGATTGTTATGTCCGGATTTAATTAGTTAATAATAATTAATTATTGGAAATGGTCGCGTGGGCCCTTAAGTGTGCGCTACCGGGCAAACAGGGTGATTTTCCTAGAGGATTAGCACTATATTTTATTTCTATTGCGAGAACTCGAACGATAAACCCCGCAGGGGTCTCCCTGTGTATCGATGCAGAATTTGGATTTTATACGTTAGAAAAATTGATAACTTCACCTACCTTTCGTTGTTAGACTGCTTACTTTAGAAGTTGACCTTCTCGACTTGTCGGACTGGAACTTCTGTGAACGGCTTCTGATGGTCTCTGGTCGAAAGATGATTTGGTCCAGGAAGAAGGGATTTGGTTCTTAATATTAGAAATAATCTAATATACAGATTTTCCCTAATGACAGATGTTTATTAAATAACTTCTCTATGGGCTCGCCGTACTCAGTTCACAAGATGTTAAATTGTTCTTAACAATAAGGTTCTCTTCTTTAACTTATATCTCTGGGATTTACACTTAACTATTAAACCTAAACTTATGGCTTTACACTTTGAATTTATTAAGTCTTTAGTTCACTCCAGTTCGGTCTGAATCTCCGACTTCAGCAATTCACTCGGACGAGAATTGCTATAAACACACTTAACAATTATTATAAAAATCACCCACGCCTCCTCGTGCTTTACGCAAGTGGTACTTCCCAGGTGGTGATTTTTGAAAAATAAAATATAATTTTGAAAAGACGATTTCAAATAGAACTTTAACAGTAACAAGCGACTTGCCACGCCTCCTCGAGTGCTATATTGAGACGATCTTCTCGTTGGATTTTATAGTATACTTTACTGTTTAGATTTTATTAATGAAAATGTACTAATCGGTTTGGAAGAAATAGAAATTAGGAAAAGAGGGTCACCTAAACGTAACACAACTTAGAACTGACGCGGGCCAGCAAGGAAGATACATTAACTTCTCAAGCGTCATAGGCTGCCACACCTTGGTGTTCGTTGTTTTTATTACCTCGGTTCGCGGTTCTGGAGGGAATAATTTAGAATATATAATTGGGTGAATCTAGAATACAGTCAAGTGTAATTCCCTGATTGGAGGAACGTTGACGATGTGCAACGAGGTGTTGGCCGAAGTTGCTGTCCCTAAAATTGTTAACGCTGCACTTTACAGCGAGCACGGCAAATAGGCCTCTTTAATATATACGGCAAGCCGGATATAACAAATATTTTATACACCAAAAATTATTAGGTCCCTTAAAGTTTTAATTCAAAATAGAAATTTTTAAAGGTCGCTTAAGAATTTCAAAAATTTTTAAGTTCAACACTTTTCATGTTCTTGAGCGACCTTCAAGTATTTATATTGACTTGATTCTGGATCTACTTTTTATCCATAATAAAATAATTGAAAATTTCTAACGAGACAAGAAAAAACTTCAAAATAGCATAAAAATTATAATTTTGTAATAAATGTATATTTTCGATTGAAATTTGAACGCTGCTAGTATTATCAGGTCTATTTAGTGACTTGGTTTTGATCATTGTAGAACCAAGCGATACGTTGATTTCATTGGTATAAGATACCGGGCGGTGAGCCAGTACCTTTGATAATGCGATACTGATTGCGTCTGAATAACAGTTTGATTGAGAGAACGAGGGTTAAGACGAGAGAGAAGGAGCACAAATCTCAAGAACAAGACAAAGAATGGGACATAACAAAAGGATTAGATACACCACGAGTATCTCGACAAGAAAAGATTTGAAGAAGATTTCATTAAAGGTAGACTTAAACAAAAAATTGAAGGAACGAGAAAATTTTATAAAGTTTTTAGTGATTTTCCGAAGGCTGTATTTTCGTGAAAAATGATCGTGAAAATTTTTTTCCAGAAAAACGAAAAAAAAAAAAGAAAAAAAACGCTAGTGAAACATAAAAAAAAGTAAAAAATTTCTTGTTTTATCTAGATTTTGGAAAAAAAATTTTTTTTTTTTTTATTTACCTCACATTAACTGGATTACCAACGCAAAAATGAAAGACAATCGAAAAAAAATTAATTTTTTCATTTTGGTAATGATTACACAAACTAAGGAACAAAACTTGTTCCTTTAATTGTTTTGTAAAACTTTGAGCAACCAGCCCGGACAAACGGTTCAATGGATCAATCTAAAAGTTTCCATGGTTTTTGAGGGTACATTAAGCTGTAAAATCAGCTGGTAACATTAACCTTTCCATCAATATTTGCAACGTAGCGATGAGGACTAAAAAACCAGAACATGACCATTTTTTGTGGGTTCTTCAAATTGATATTAAGGATAAAAAAAATTTTTTGTTTTTTTTTAATCGAAAATAGAGCTTGTAGTGAATTTATTCAAAGTTCTCAAACTGTCCTTTAAATTACTGTGCGACCTTTAGTTGCTGAGATATCAATAATCAAAGACAAAAGGATCCTTTTTCATTTGAAGGCTGATATCTCAGCAGCAAATTGTCGTACAGAGAAACAAAAAAAAAGCAAATTGTAGCTGAAGAAATTTGCTAAACAAACCATGAATTGGTTTTTTCGAAAAAAAATTTCCCGGCCCCGTAGACCTAAAAAACAAAACTAAAAAATTTAGAAAAACTTCGCCTTGACACATTTCTTATGATTCTGCAAAAACCTTCGCTTAGAAAATTATTTTGCTGATAAATCTTTAAACTAGAGATTTCAAATTTCAATTTGTTTTTTTTTTTTTTTTTGATACGATCATTTTTCACGGAAATACAGCTTTCCAAAAATCACTAAAATATTTATAAAATTTTCTCGTTCCTTCAATTTTTTGGATAAGTGTATTAATTTAATTTATTCCAGGCAGGAAACCGGAAAAATTAATTAAGTACATAGTTGTACGTCAGGTAAACATTACGTTTAAATTTACTGTCCGAAATAATGAAATTGGTAAATTAGAATTAATTGAAATAAACCGGATATCGACATAAAATAAATCCAGGCAGAGAGGCCGGAATTATTATACATAAGAATTAATTAATTAACTCCAGGCAGGTTTCTGGAGCTATTGCGCAGTAAATACTTTCAGGCAAGTCGTGGAATTCACATGCCGGAAATGTTTGTTATTCTAGTCATAATTGCTAGTCAATATAATATAATTTAAATGAAATAAATAGTACGAAATAAAATTACGCTCATGAAACTGATATGATAATACAGAGCCTGGTAGAACACAAGCGCAAGAACTCGCTCCTATTACATCTAGCCAAGCTGGCTATCTCCAAGGACCGAACTCTTCGTCAGCCAGTAGCCCAAAAGAAAGCGAAAGCCGAGATGCAACGCCGCATAGCAGAGGGAGATTTGGGTCTCAAGATAGTGATGAAGCGTGGCATGCCGATCATCATCAAGCGTCAACAGAATCTTCAGAATGTAGCAGAGAAAAATACACTGTATTAAACAGTACTATCAAACATTTCTTAATATACTACCAGAATATCCGAGGTACAAAGTCTAAATTAACCTTAGTATATTGTAATACAACATTTTTAGAATACAATATTTTTGTATTCACGGAAACGTGGCTTAACCCTTCAATATATTCCTCCGAAATATTTGACACTAACTTATATAATGTTTTCAGGTGTGACAGACGACAGGACTTCAGAATGTCTGGTGGTGGTGTTCTGATAGCATGTGATACCACAATAAATACTCAATTAATTAATTTTAATGATCTTTTATTACAATTTAATCAAGTAGAAATAGTGGGAGTCTCAATTACATAACATATCAAAATAACTATAATTGTACTTTATGTACCACCTTATTTGCATCATCATACCTACTCATACTTCCTTGAGGCCTTGTCTTCCCATCCATCCACAGATAGGGATGCAAACGATACATCGATTTTTTTTCAAACATCGATGTATCGTTCATAAACATCGATGTTTTAACATCGATGTTGAAACCCAAAACATCGACGATACATCGTTCTTCATGAGCGATGTTTTATGAACGATATTTTATCATAGCGCCATCTTCCGTCCCAGCTGTGATCTACAGCTACACACCTAACTGACACTCCAAAATGACAAAAATAATCGGTTATCCGTTGTATTTTGCGACCATTTAATTTACCGCGGCATTAGTCACAATCACAAATTCACAAGCGTTGATTTTTTTATTTAGCGTTTTGTTCCCTCTGCAGTACAAATAGGTACAAAGGCATCGTATCGCGATACGAAACGAAACGTAGTTGCTTCGCTCGTAGGCATGAGTCGTACTTGCAAAATCAAGTACCAGGGCTTGAAAGTACGTCCACCTTTAAAAACCAGCGCCAAAAATCAGGGTTCTAAATACTTTAAAGTATTTTTGTTTTCAAAGGAAAGTGATTTGTGTTTCTATGTACATAAGACACAATAGCCTTTAATAATAAGGTACGTTCAATACTATAAATACTTGCATAGGAATTTGTTCCGTGTAGCCATTTCACTAAGGAACAAAATCGCATTTGCGTATTTCGAAATGTTGCAAGTAGTGGAGTTAAATACTTTTAAAGACTTGCAAGTATTTCAGGTCGGCACTTTATCGCCATACTTTTAAGTGAATACCTGGTGTAGAATCCTGGTCGCGTAAATACGCACCATCGCTATTCACTCGCCTTCATCAATCGACGATCGACGGCCAATACGGCCATTGTTATTGTTTTGTTTGTTGTTTGACGCTCACCAAATTATATAGTAGTTTTAAACTAATAAGTGAAGTAAAATTATAGTTAACTGTGATAGTTAACTCAACTGTGAATTGCGAACGTAAGTATCTATTATTTCGATATGTAATACAATTGTAATCTATTTCATTTTTTATAGGTAAACGTTTACTTACTTATAGGTTATAATATCTTTGAGTTAGTTGTTTCTGTAATTGTATTTTTTGTCAGTTTCAAGATATTATCGTTAATATTATAATACTTAAGGTTACAGTCCTCCCGATTTCTAGTTGTTTTTATTAGATATTATTTTTCGAAAATTTGGTTACGAAAATAGTGATGGGATGTGTGTTGTATTTTTTTATTTTTTAGTTTTATATATTGTCCAATGTTTTTCTCATTTTCGATTATTTTGCACTTTGATGATATTTTTTATGCTCATAGAGAGGTGTTACTTAAATATTTTTCATTCTCCAACTTTTCAATATTTTCATTGATCACCCTATACTACAATATGAAAAATTTGCATATCAAATTGTGAAATAGTAAAAAACTGACATGACTTACTGACATTTCTAACAAATTTAAAATTAAAAACAACACAATAAAATAAAATTAATCAAACAACTAATAAGAATTAAGTTATATAAAATATTAACATGAAATGGAATTACTAATTAATTATTATTAATTAAATCTTAAAATTGATTTTCTTTACAGATACAATGCCACCTAATAAAAAAAAAGCAAAATTTGGAATTATTTCAAGCGAAACAACAATGACAAAGAAGCGATTTGTAAACTTTGCAATAAAAATTTGAAAACGTCAGGTAATACTTCTAATATACGGAGTCATCTAGAGACGGTACATCCAGAGTTTGATCAGGAGCTATTATTAGATGAGCCAGTTCAAAAGAAAACGAAAACCTGTGATGACATAAACGAAGAAGTTCGTACTGAACAACCCGTAACAAGTCCCAGCAGTACCAGCACTGCTACGGACATCGATTCCAATTATTTTCCTGATAGTGCCAGCTCTTTTAATAACAGCTCGAGTGTTACAACCACGAATACAATACAACTCGTATAAAAACAACAGCAAAATGTCAAAGAATTATTTAGAAATATTAAAAGCATATCAAATGTTGAAGGTAACAAACATAAAAACATCACCGAATCAATTGTGAATTTCATCATCATGGATCATAAACCTTTTTTAGTTGTAGAAGGAAAGGGATTTATACAACTAATGAAGGAAGTTGTGCCTTTATATAAAATACGTTCAAGAGAAACATTGAAAAAACGTATAGACGAAACATATGAGGCCATGTCAGAAGTTTTCAAGAAATATATAAAAGAAGCAGAACATTACTGCATAACTTATGACATATGGACTGAGACAATGCAAAATAAGTCATTAGTTGGAGTCACCATACACTTTTTAGAAAATTCAAAGCTTACTAGTGGATCTCTGGGAGTTTTTGAATTGCTTGACAAACATACAGCTGAATACGTACAAAAGAGACTTACAGATATTTTTCAACAATGGAATATCTCAATTGATAAAGTAACAGCTGTAGTAACTGATAATGACAGCATGGTTATGAAAGTGAATAAAGACATGTTTGGTGAAAAAAAAATAATACCTTGTTTTTCTCACACAGTGAATTTAGTTGTCATGAATTCATTGGATAAATCTAAAGTTGCATCTACGATCATAAGCAAAGAACGTGAAATTGTAAAATTCATAAAACGTAGTGTCAATGCCAGTGACGAACTGCGCAAAAAGCAAAGAGAGAATGAAACGAAGGAAGGCCAGATAAAGAAACTAATACTTGACGTTCGCACGCGTTGGAATTCAACATATTATATGTTGGAACGTTTTATGGACTTAGTTTCAATTATTGGCACGATATTGTTATGCCGTTCAGATGCACCACCGATGATAACTTCAAGTGAAGTAGGCTGTCTGCGCGAAATCATTCAACTTTTGCAACCCTTCGAAAGATTGACAAAAGAAATTTGTAGACAAAATTATATTACAGTGAGTAAAGTCATTCCTCTTATAAGTTGCGTACGGGGCATGCTGGAAAAATATTCACCATCATTTGAAAGCACCTTATCATTAAAAGCAGAAATTGAAAAGGAAGTTTCAAAGAGATTTGACAAACTAGAGCAATGTTCATCGTTGGCTATTGCTACGGCCTTAGATCCTCGTTTCAAACTAATTCATTTTAAAGATGCTGCTGCGAAGGGAAAAGTCATAAATTATATGAACAATTACTTAACGAATAACCTAACGAATATAGCAAACGATTCTTCTGACGAATCGGAAAAAGGCGATAATACTGAAGGAGACATATGGAGTTACTATAAAGTATTGACGCACAATAACATCAAAAATAAAACGAAAGATAAAACTAAAGCAGAAACAGAATTTCACATGTTCATGTCATCACCTGTTACTCTTATAAAAGGAGATGCGTTGGAGATGTGGAATGACATGAAGGGGTTATTTCCCGGGCTTCATAACCTAGCCATGATCTATTTGCCTATTGTGGCAACTTCGGTACCCAGTGAGCGGTTATTCTCAGAAGCTGGAGCTACAATCACCCAGGAGAGAAACCGTTTACTGGGCACCAGGTTGTCAAAATTGTTATTTTCAAATTCTGTATTGAAGAAATAGACATAAAATGATGTTTAAATAATACTTTTGTTTTTTTTTTTCTGTTAAAACGGTAAGTGTAAAAACAAAAACTTTCTAAAATAATATAAATATGTTCGATTATTGTACTTGCTTGTTTTATTTCTATTAACAATAATATTTATTCGATATATATATATATATAAATATATATATATATATATATATATATATATATATAAATGGTGATAAAAAACATCGGAAAAAAATCGATATATCGTTCATAAACGTCGATGTTTTCGACATCGATGTTTCACTTTTGAAAATATCGATGTTCTAATATTGATGTTTTTTAAGAGCGGTGTTGCATCCCTATTCGCATCATGAGTCGTGCAAAATCGATGTAAGTTTTCTCATCAACTGCTCCACTCTATACTGTTACATTTATGTATTTTATGCGTTCCACGTTTTTCGTTTTAGATCGTTTAAGCTTTCTCTTACACAAAATGGCATTTTTAGTAGATTTTATAAAGATCTAACGGTTGAATTTGTCCTCATGACGCAACTTTACGAAAATTAACATTTTCTATCTATTTGAGTTAAGTAGGTTCCAAAAATGCTATTCGTGAAAAAGTTTGTATATTTATTTATGTACATATATATATATATATATATATATATATATATATATATATATTAATACATATATACATATACATAAATACATGCGAAGCATCAGAGTGTGCTTTACGATCGAAAAATTGGTTATTTCATTCGCAGTGCAATGAAATTGTGAGTTAAACTATTAATGCATCAACTATCGGTTGCATGCGTTTCACGCTTATCGTTTTAGATCTTACAATTATTTTGATAGCTATTCAAAGCTTACAATTATAAATTTTCAGATCTGTCTGTAAGAAGTCCGTATTCTGTATGTGGTTTTAAATCTTCATAAGCCTCAGAGATATTATTTTACATTCGTGAGTCAGTTTTAAAAACGTGGTATATTTAAAAGTTTATTCAATTCGATCCTTATTTTCTGTTTTTTAACATTATCCGTGTGAAATTTTGAGATAGATTTTGAACACCTTGATATATCCTGATTATGTCTGAAATTGAAAAACGTTATATCTATCTAACAGTGATCTACCAAACTAGGGATTTATTTTTTACTGAAAAATTAAATTACGAAGCAAGTAAAAATCATGTTTTATAAAATTTATACTCAGAAATATCAAAATAAATTAGAGCTAGATCTATTTAAGTTAAAAATTGTAAATACATCTGCAGGTCTTAGTCGTCACATTCTTTCCATCTCCTTCATTAAATCTTCATTAAACAGTGTTTGTATATCTGACATTCAGCTGTAAGCTATATTCAGGAATGTAAGTCGTCCAAAAGTTAGTTTTAAAATGATTATAAAAATTTCATACCGAACAGACAAACAAATGAATACGAATTTTTATTAGGTTTTTGTAGGTAGATTTTTTTAAAAATCTAACTATTGTATTTGTCCTCATGGTCGATTTTTCAGTGAATGTTGTCACAACCTATAAAAATAAGTTGAGTAGAGTTCGAAAATACCATTCGTTGAAAAATTTATATATATATATATATATATATATATATATATATATATATATATATATATATATATATATATATATACAGTCCACGTCACTTGGATAGCCTCACCTATTTTTTTTCAATAACTGATTCTTTACTCGCTGATATATAAAATTATCTGTATGTTTTATATTACTTAATTAAGACAAAACAAAATATGTTGTTAGTGTTCGAAAAACAAAGCGAGAATATCATGAGGGGGACATGCCACTGGTCGGCAGTTCGTCACATGGATAACCTCAGTCAAATTTATTGCGCAAAGGAATTAATTTGTTTCATTTTCGTATTATTATGGTTCAATATTATAGCGAGGTGAATAAATTAAAATCGATTTAAAACACCAAAATTGGTGACTATATAAAATAGGGCGCAATAAAATGTTAAATATTGAAGAAATTAATAAAATTAATTTTTTACTTAATCAAAATTTTTTCCCATCTTGAAATCGCTAGAAGAGTGAATTGAAGTGCTAAAGTCATTAATAATTTCGTGTAAAACAATGAAAACTACTGAAAAAATTATAAAGGTCGAAAGAAATTCGCAACAACGCCAAGGGAACGTCGAATGATAATTTGCGCGGCATTTAATTCCATTAAGACTGTGAGGCAAATAGCGGGAGAAGTTGGAACAGCAGCATCTATTTCAACTGTGACAAGAGTGATAAGACGGGCAAAGCATCTAAAGAGAAAGAAATTGAAGAAAAAATCGGCTTTGAATCGAAAACACATATTAGCACGACTTTTATTTGCAAAATAACACATGGGTTGGATAGATAAATGGCTACAAGTAATTTTTTCAGATGAGATAAAATTTAATTTAGATGGGCCTGATGTATGTAACTATTACTTTTATGATCTGCGGGAGGAAGAAAAAATTTTGATTAAGAATCAGATATTGAAAAAAATAGGTGAGGATATCCAAGTGCCGCGGACTGTATTTTGCAAATAAAAGTCGTGCTAATATGTGTTTTTGATTCAAAGCCGATTTTTTCTTCAATTTCTTTCTCTTTAGATGCTTTGCCCGTCTTATCACTCTTGTCACAGTTGAAATAGATGCTGCTGTTCCAACTTCTCCCGCTATTTGCCTCACAGTCTTAATGGAATTAAATGCCGCGCAAATTATCATTCGACGTTCCCTTGGCGTTGTTGCGAATTTCTTTCGACCTTTATAATTTTTTCAGTAGTTTCCATTGTTTTACACGAAATTATTAATGACTTTAGCACTTCAATTCACTCTTCTAGCGATTTCAAGATGGGAAAACATTTTGATTAAGTAAAAAATTAATTTTATTAATTTCTTCAATATTTAACATTTTATTGCGCCCTATTTTATATAGTCACCAATTTTGGTGTTTTAAATCGATTTTAATTTATTCACCTCGCTATAATATTGAAACATAATAATACGAAAATGAAACAAATTAATTCCTTTGCGCAATAAATTTGACTGAGGTTATCCATGTGACGAACTGCCGACCAGTGGCATGTCCCCCTCATGATATTCTCGCTTTGTTTTTCGAA
This sequence comes from Microplitis demolitor, assembly GCF_026212275.2. Classification (NCBI taxonomy): domain Eukaryota; kingdom Metazoa; phylum Arthropoda; class Insecta; order Hymenoptera; family Braconidae; genus Microplitis; species Microplitis demolitor. Next base: position 7,069,544 of record NC_068553.1, read on the forward strand.
CACTAACAACATATTTTGTTTTGTCTTAATTAAGTAATATAAAACATACAGATAATTTTATATATCAGCGAGTAAAGAATCAGTTATTGAAAAAAAATAGGTGAGGCTATCCAAGTGACGTGGACTGTATATACATTAGATTGTTGCAAATTAAGGGTCTATTTTATTTTTTAGATGAACATTGAAAAATCGAAAGGGTATGTTGAAATATGGTGACAGTTAAAATTTGAGCCCTTGTTATTGATATTTAGAGGCGGCTATTGATAATTTCCGATTTTTTATTTAGTTGCATGGTAAAAAATACATAACTTCCTAAAAAATCAAGATACAAAAAACGTCTTTTCCAACATCTTGTAGCAAATTTACTTATCTACAAAAAAGGAATTTTATCATTTCTGCATAAATTCAACCATTCACTAGATATCCGACTTCAAAGTTTGATACAATTCGAAGAACTTGTTTTTGCTCGTTCTGAATTTTATACCATGTTAACTAATGAGAATTCAGAAATTCTCAATACAATTATTTTATAGGAAATTGAATGCTTGACAAAAAAAAGTCTCTCATCATTTTCTGGATAAATTCATCTGTTCGAAAGTTATTAGAGCTCTAAGCATAGTTGGAGATCTTTTTACTTTTTTAGTAAGACTATCGGACTAATCATACAATGTCAGAGAATCTTTTTTGTATGTAATTTTATTTTCTACAAATTATCTTGAATAATTTTTTTTTTAATTCCTCATTCTCTTCTAGTTATTCACATTTTAATGTCAAGCTCTTAAAATCAATCAGAACACTTTTTTTAGGAGCTCGCCATTAAAATGTGAATAACTAGAAGAGAATGCAAAATTGAAAAAAAAATTTATTGAAGATAATTTGTAGAAAATAAAATTGCCTACAAAAAAGATTCTTTGACATTGTATGATTAGTCCGATAGTTTCACCGAAAAAGTAAAAAGATCTCCATATAATTATTATTGTTATCATAGATCTAAAGATGTGGCTGACGAAACTCAACATTATCGTAAAACTGTTAAAGAAGAATTATTGGAGCTAATGATAAAAAAAGACACTTGTGATGAAAAAACTCAATCATTAAGCACAAATCAAAGAGCAGAAGATTTGAATTATCTTTTCAGTCCAGAACGGGCTCTATCTGACAGCTTTGAGAGAATGTCAATTTTTTATGATTCACCGAGATATTTAGCTACATGTTAAAATGAAATCAATAGCTGTAAAAAAGAGCAAGTCATTCTGATAGAAGATAACCCTTTGCTTTGGTGGAATTCGAAACGCCATAAATGTCCATTGCTGTCTAGATTTGCAAGAAAATATTTGGCTATTTTAGCATCGAGTACGCCATCAGAGAGTTTTTTCGACAGCAGGAAATATATCTGCTAAGCGAAGCCGCTTGTTACCAGAAAATGCCAATTTACTAATATTTCTGTATCAAAATAGAGATATCATTGACGAATTCACTGAATCATTAAGTTAAAACAATATAATTAATTATAAATAATTTAAAAAATTGTAGTGAATTTTTTTTTATTTTCAGGCACGACGTATATCAACACACTTTCAAGATTCTGACCCGGCTCAACCAGCCTTTGAGAATGCTCAAATGTCTTTAGGTAATCATGCCCCTTTAAAATTAATTCAATCGGCACCAACTCGCTGGAACTCGGAATACGATACGCTCAAGCTCATAAAACGATTGCGGCAACCATTATCCGATATGCTTTCGCGAAGTACAAGTGTAACTGGATTGTCTGGCACTGACTGGAAGAGAATCAGTGACATTATTAAAATCTTAGATCCATCGCATGAGGCCACTAAAATTTTTTGTGGATCTAAATACCTGACAATCTCCATGATTGAGCCAATACTTCAAGGGGAAAAGGAAGCCTTCCAAATCTTGATTTCGATGATGAGACGAACGTTATTCTGAATAATTTTGATAGCGAAGGTAGTGATTACGATGACCACAATAATAATGGTAACAATAATCGTTTCAATATAGATGACATGGATGATGATGACGACTCAGAAATTCTAAGGTTTGAGAACCAATCTCAGAAGTCTATAGGATATAACTTTTCAAAAAATGTAATCCTTAGTTCAAAAATTAGGTTTTGTGAAATCGAAGAAGATACGTTGTATCGTAAGTGTACATTTCTTGATCCTCGTTATCGGGATTACTTTTTAACAGACGATAAGGTGAAGGATGAGATAAAAAAAACATTACGAATGAAATTCTCGCATACAATTATTCGAACAATGTTTTTGAAAAGGAATCTGAACCTGCTGAGAATCCTGTAACCGAACCCACCAAGTTTTGGGACTTCATGAGACAGCGACGAATTAATAAGGAAAAAACAGTAACTTTGCGCCTTGAGAAAGACATAGATCAAGAAGATTCAATACTTGTATTCCGCAGATATTGATCCTTGGGATGATCCTATTCAGTGGTGGAAAAAAAAAATCAATTAAATATCCTTTGTTATCAATGATGGCTAGACGTTATTTGCCAATTCCATCTACGTCTGTGGAAAGTGAGCGGCTTTTTTCTACTGCTGGGGACATTGTTGTGATGGTAGACCAGTTTGTGCGGACCAAGTTTGTTTCTTGTATGACTATTATTGTTTTATTCTTACGGCTATTTGTTTTCTTATATCTACTACTATACTAACCTATTGTACTTTAAATTACCACTATTTTTTATTACTATGACTTAATTACTAGAATAATTATTACTACTTATTACTACTTGTAATTTATAACTAGTATTATTATTTAGAACTATGACGAAAACCTAAAAACTATGGTGCTATTATAATTACTATTTGTACTTAAAACCTATTTATATAATACTTAATTACTACATGTTTACTTATGATCTACTTATTTACGATTGAACATTTATTTGTCTCTATTTCTTTTGGATATATTAAAAACTATCACTATAACTATTTTGACTTATTATTTACTATGGCTGTGTATTATTATTACTAATTTTTGGTGTGATAGTACAATTATACGAGTGTAAAGTGTGAGTGTAAAATACGCGCCGAGTGGAAATTGTTCTAAGTCCCGAGCCGACGAGAATCACAGGAAAAGGAAAGAAACATGAAAAATAATTCTATATAAATCGTTCAAAAGATTCAAGAGATTGAAAGAAATACAAAATAAGACAAAATATGTAAAAAAACAATGTGAGAGAGTTTAATTTAACTTAGTATTTTAATCGCGTATTCTTTCATTCTCTCTCCTTTCGCTCACGAGTGTGTGAGCCGCACGGCTAAGCTTCTCCGTATTTAGATGTTTACTCAAAGTCTTAAACACATTCTTTTCCTTTCCGAATCAATCTTTATATCTCGTTAAATTACATTTTTCAATTCTCACTAATATTAAAGCACAAAACTTAGAAGAAATTCAATCTCTTGAATAGTATTCCATCGTTTTTCTGTTTCCTTTGATTTTTGTCGGTTTGGACTTAAAATAATTTCTCGATCGCTACGCTTCAGAAAGCAACGCTAGAGGGCGATGAAATTTATCCTTTTCCGTATGTGTGACGGATGGCTCAGGTAATAAAAGCGCTCGGTAAAGCTCGTATTGGCAACTTAGTCTCCCGAGACGTTCTCTTGAGGAAGACCATTCCCTGGACAACATCTGGAACTTCGGCTACCTCGAGTCCGACCGGACCAAGGTAAGCGAAATTTTTATTCTCGGGGAGATTTAAGGGTCCCCACTCTGAGGCCTTCTGCCAAGGGGTGGTAAAACTAGCCGTGTAGGTGGGGGTTAGACGGAGACCATCCGCTTACCCTCAGGGAAGGAGAACTCGTGCAGGGCCGACGGGGAAGTCGACCAGACACCCCTGAAGCATCCGAGAGGGGGTAGACCCGCGTTACTAGTCCGCGTAATTTTGTGTGTGTGTGTGTGGGAATTGACCGCGTAACCGTGTGTACGTATTTAAAAATCATAATAAACCGTGATGAAGACCTTGCTTAAATAATTGGTAGTAGAACCAGGGCTCGAAGCCTATGTAAAGGTGTTGATTTGAATAAAATTTAAAGTATTATATTTAATAATGTCTGTCTTTTGAAAACCCCTTTTGTTTTTAACCCTGGACTCCGGCGAGCTAAACCGAGCAAAAAGGGGTAGTTTTGTATATTTTCTAATTTTGCTTTCTGGGATATTTTATGTTAACTTAAAATAATATTGGCTAATTATTAAATTCCTTGCATTTAGATATTGTTTATCTATTTACTGGTTTATCTTTTCTGGTTCTGGATGGTTCATTTTTCAACTTATCAAGTAATTAATAACTTTTAATTGGCAACTGAAATTAACCCCAGTTTTATCCGTTACATTGTGACTGAAAAACGGAATTCATTATCACCTGATAATGTTGCTCGGTTGTTATTTTTGAATAAAAATTTAACTCGCTATGTTTAATTGAATATTATAATGTAGAAATTTTAAATAGTGTAGCGTTGTTTTATTTAAAAATTTAAACAAACGAATTTCTTCGAAATCAGTTTTTAATTAGAAACGCTTTTTAGTTTATAATGATTTATATTGTTCAAAATAATATTAATTAATGTCAAAATCAATTTTAATAAAATAATAGATTTATTTCATTCTATTTTGTACGATTACTAAAATAGAATAATCTATTTAAGATTTAAATTATTTGAATAGTTCGAATTGTAGAGACACTGAAACTTCAACTTTCGGTGCTGGTATCATGAAAAATCTTTCAATTTAACAATTTAAATTAATTGAATTATAATAAAGACATAAATTTTTGACTTAAATTCTAATAATTCGAATAATATAATTGATTTTAAGCAACAAAATGATAGATTATTTAAAAAAATTTTCAGTTAATTGCAAATAACTTACGACTTGTGAGAAATATCGAAAATTCTCTCGAAGATAAGTTATAGTAAATAAAATGCTCTACAAAAAATGTATCATAAAATTTTGCGATAAATTTGATGGTTGCGTCAAAAAATTTAAAAAATGTAAAAATTTATCATCAATCTAACTTTAACTTTGAATAATTTTTAGAGAATTAAAAAGAGTTTGCTATCGTCATCGTCGTGTCGATTGGATTCGCCTCGTGAACCGGCTTCAATCTGTCCACTGAAATTGCGATTTGTCGTCCATGAAATTTGACGATCAAATATTTATCGTGTCGGTTTATTACACGATATGGACCTTCGTACAGCGCTGAAAAAAATGGTCCAACCTGGTTATTCCGTACTAGAACGTGACTGAAAGTACTGAGGTTCCTGAAACAGAAAACAGAATGCTTTCCGTGACGCGACATTTCGGCCGGTGCCAATGAATTAAAATGACGTTTTAGAGTATCGACAATGTGATGAGGTGCAGTTTTATTACTCGGAGTGAGTAACTCACCAGGCAAACGAATTAGCTCACCGTACACTAATTCAGCTGGGGTCGTCTGGATGTCGTCTTTCCAAGCAGCGCGTAAGCCAAGCAAAACGGCTGGTAATGCGTCGTACCCTGACTCTTGATGACACAAAAGTGCTGATTTGAGCCGACGATGTAGACGTTCGACGAGACCATTGGCTTGTGGATGATACGACGTTGTATGCAGGTATTTTATTCCATACATTTTTAATAACGACTGGAATAATGAAGATTTAACTTGCGGACCTTGGTCCGAGGTAATGCGTTTCGGTACTCCGTGGCGAGAAATCCAGTGCAGCGACAGTGCATGTGCTACCATCTCTGCAGTTCCATTGGATAACGGGACATCCTCAGGAAACCTCGTGAATCAGTCAATGATCATTGGGCATTGATTGAAGCCTCTTGACGTTTTTAAAGACACTAAGTCGATATGAATGTGCTCGAATCGTTCAGTTGGAGGTTTAAAACTGGCGATCAGCGATGACACGTGTCTCTGGATTTTATTCTTCTAGCAATCGATGCAAGATTTCGCCCATTCTCGGCAATCTTTATTAATCGACGGCCAGACGTATAGTTTAAAGATCATTTTCAATGATCCTTTAAAAAAAAAAAAAAAAAAAAAAATATATATATATATATATATATTTATTATTATTGAAATCTATTCTTTAGATGCTATAGAATATGACTTCACAATTTCTTAATCGAATTAGACGTCATATAATATAATAGACATCATGGAAGATTGCCAAATCGAAACTAGATAGGCAATTTCCCATGATAAGTGAACCTTTACTCCACCGTCCATCTTACGGTTTTAAATATATATTTATTATTATTGAAATCTATTCTTTAGATGCTATAGAATATGACTTCACAATTTCTTAATCGAATTAGACGTCATATAATATAATAGACATCATGGAAGATTGCCAAATCGAAACTAGATAGGCAATTTCCCATGATAGAATATGACTTCACAATTTCTTAATCGAATTAGACGTCATATAATATAATAGACATCATGGAAGATTGCCAAATCGAAACTAGATAGGCAATTTCCCATGATAGGTGAACCTTTACTCCACCGTCCATCTTACGGTTTTAAATAAAATATATATTTATTATTATTGAAATCTATTCTTTAGATGCTATAGAATATGACTTCACAATTTCTTAATCGAATTAGACGTCATATAATATAATAGACATCATGGAAGATTGCTGGGATGAGCTAGCGAGTGCAGTGAATTAAACACCTTCTTTCTCAGCGGCTCTGGAACGTAAGGTCGCATCGTACCTGATGCAATGTCACGGTACAATGCTAAACCATTGTCGAAATTGATTCGTCGAAGCTGCAACGCGGTTGTCTGTCGCAGTAGTTGTTGAAGCTCGAGATCTTGCTTCTGTGCATCGGCAAGTTCATCCGATGTAATTTCGTAAATCGCGTGTAGTTCTCGATCATAAGTCGACAATTTTTGGATCGACGGCTATAATTTCCGGCTAAAGAAAGCCAGCTGCTGCCAGTCATTGTTTATGCGTTGTTGGAGAACGGCACCGATCCCGATTTCTAATGCATCGGTAAAAACTGCCCAATTCACGTCGGTTCTTAGGTGCACGATGAGTGTTTCATCGGCGAGAGATCGTTTAGCGGCATCAAAGACGTTTTGCAGATCAGCTGTCCAATTGACAGGATGCGATCCTTTGATTTTCGGTGCTTCCAGTACTTTATTTAATGGTGCCAAAATTTCTGCAACGTTTTTAATGAACTTTCTATAGAAATTAATTGTGCCGAGGAATCCACGAAGTTCTTTAAAGGTTTTAGGAGGCTGGAGATTAACGATAGCCTCAACCTTTTCCGGCAATAGTTTGATGCTGTGTTCGTTGATTAAATAACCGAGGAATTCAACTTCGGTTTTGCCAAGCTGGCACTTCGGAACGTTTATTACTAGTCCGTAATCACGAAGACGTTGAAATAATATCTTGAGGTGTTCTAAATGCTCCTCTTCGTCTTTGGATGCGACTAGTATATCGTCGATATATGAAAATATGAAATCCAGATCACGGGTGATTTCGTCGATGAATGTCTGGAACGTCTGTGCTGCATTTTTGAGTCCAAAAGTCATGAATAAAAACTTAAATAAGCCAAATGGAGTGATAATAGCCGTTTTCTGGACATCTTCTGGAGCTACTCGAAGTTGGAGGAAAGCTTTGGTAAAATCAAAGACAGAAAAGATTCGTTTCCCATGTAAATACGCGACAAAATCATCCATATATCGAAGCGCATATTTATCAAGCACTTAAGTATATTTACCAAGCACTCTGCGATGGCTGACAAATGCCTTGCTCAATCATTTTACGGAACTCTTCTTGAGCAATTTTTAATTTATCAGGCGATAAGCGAAGAGCTTTGCTAGAAACAGATAGACCATCTACAGCCTTGATTTTGTCCAATGCTGTTATTGCGTGATAATAACCGGATGATGTCAAACCTGTAATTCCGTCGCGTAAGCATTTGCATTTGAGGTCAACTAGCAAGTCAAAATGACTCAAAAAATTGGCCCCAAGTATCAGTTTAGTGACATCGGCAACAATAAAATTTCACGTGAAATCTCGACACAGTCCGAGATTCAGCGTTCGTAATGATAAACTATAGGTTTCGATAATCGTGCTGTTGGCGGCATAAAGCTGATAACCAATGGAAGATGTTTGCGATTTCATCGAGCCGCGAGGAAAAACTGATGAATCAGAGCCAGTGTCCACGAGAAACTCGGTCCCAGTGACTTGATCTTTAATAAATAATCGGCGTGAAATCGATTGAGAATCACTCTCCGCCGCTAGTGATTCTCGTTGGCATTTCCCTGCCATTTACAGCGGGGTGCGCATGAACGGGCGTTTTTGCCATGCTTGTAATAATCCCAGCAATAGTCGAATTTTTTTAACTTCCTGAGGATGATGGTATTAGTATGCTCTGGATCGTGTACTTAGAAGTTGCTCCTGAGTAAGCATTTCGCTAACCTCGGCAGTCAATAGTGCAAGTTGCTTACGCAAAGCAGCGATTTCCTCTGCGGCGGATGCGTACGTTTTGAAATATAGAATATAAAAATAATATTTCAAATAATAATAATAATATCACCTGCACTTGAAATTATTTTATTTTCTTGTCACTCTCAGTTTCAGAGTCTGACATCACCCCTCAACAATGTCTTTAATTCGGTACAGTACTACCGAATGATTATCGATGACGCATGGCTCAGGAATGTGCAGCTGGGGTATCGGCTAAATCCTCGATGGTATTTCCGGTAACGAAAAGAAATTTATAGGCGGCACTGCAAGAAAAATTGATTGCAATTTTTTTTTCACAGCACGCGAAAACATTTATCACTATTCGATTCGCACTAAAGGTCCCTCGAATCAACACTGATGCGGCATAACGTCCATAAAATGCCCAGCAATGCACCAGTGGTGATAAAAATAATTGAAACTGCAGAATGATAACAAATCACGGCACTAATTAACTCAAAAATAAATTGACACAAAAATAAATGTGACGGAAAAATCAAGGTCTCGCCGGTTAATCGGCAACGCCACAAAACATTCCCGGCAAAATGACACGAGAACCCTTGAGATTTTATAAACTGTGTGACGCACGTGTTCGACGCTTCCCTTAAGAAGAGATCACGTCGAGATCACCAATTTACTGATTAAGGGTGTAACAGGGAAAATTTAATGAACATAAATAATTAAATTAATTTGAATTTGAATTTCGTTCCCGCCAATAACCGGCCAACGACCTCGTAAGTTACGAGTAGTGATGCGACTAGTCACCGCGTGTCGCATGGATCACTAAGGCCCGTCCGTTCGTCATTTCCTTAGTCTAAGAAAGTGGGAATAGGTTTCCGAAGAAGTGAAACGATATAATGGATTGCGGAACGAAAAATAGTGAGAGCGTTGTCCAGACGGCGAAAACACCGGACGAAAAATTTAAGATTTCCAGGTATATATATACGTCCGTTCACGCTTCAAGTGGAACGAGGCAATTTATTAATTAATAATCAACTGATTAATTAATTATTAGGCCTTTAGGCCGACAATTGCAATAAATAATAATTTAATAATTTACTAATGCGGATTGATCATTGACAGGTTAACAATTGGGTATTTCTTGTGGTGAAAGAGAGTGCGAGGGGAACCCGACCGGCGGAGAGAGAAAGAAAAAAAAACTAGAGGAATCAAGGAGACTACCGGATACCAATTACGACTAATCTTTGGTCATTGGAGTTTTCGCGAGGTAAAATTTATAATTAATAAAGGCCTCTGATTTAATTATTAGAGGGCCGAATTAATTATAAATACATTACTTAATATCTTTCTGCTGGTTTCGTGGAATTCGATTGGTAGCTCAAGGCCCGTCGGCTAGTTTAACCACGCTTCTCGTATTTTCCGTAAAACCTTTGCCGTGTACTCGTCGTTATGTCGTAACTCTAAATTTATTCTATTCGAGGCCTCTCGGTTGGAGTAAAATAAATTTTTCCGCGTAAATTATTCCATAATTAAATTAAATAATTTAATAAAAGTATTCAGGCCTGTCGGCCGCTCTAGACAAAAGTTGTCCGCGTTGTAAGATCGTAAATTCAGGCCTTGCGACGCCAATTCGCCGGCCGAATGTTCTAGTCAATTTTAACGTAATTCTAGTCGTAAATTTAGTTATAAAATATTTATAAAATAAGGTTAAAATAATTCTAGTTAAAGTTATAAAATCGAAAATCAGAATTTTGAGACGCTAGAAAATTACGGTAAAATTATGTCGAGTAAAAGTTCAGAACGGATTATTTTGTCAGTAAATTAAGTTGAGTATTGAAGTACGTAATAAGAATATTATCAGAAAATTTTGAGTAAATGAAATATATAGATTTTGGAAGCAAATGTTAAGGGAAATTTATCAGTGAAAAATCAATTAATCAATAATTGAATTAACACCAAAATTAATTAATTAATAAATATAAAATGAATTAAATAAATCAGTGAAAAGAAATAAGAATTAAATAATTGTGAATATTTTATACTGGAAGTTTTATTAGTGAAATTTTTATATTGAATTATCAAGTTTAGTAACTGAGTATAAGAAAGTTACGTCATGAAATAAAATAGAGTCTAAAGCAGAGTCAGTAAATTTTAAGTAGAGGAAAACTGTGTCTGTGATTTAGGTCCGGTGGACAGGTTAAGTTACTTTGAATAATTATACATCCAGGGGATGATTTTAAATTCAAATTAAGGTTTACCGTCCAGGGGACGAGATAATTTAACGTGGATGAGTGGGTGTGGAAAAACGTCCAAGGGACGAAAATTAGTTTGTCATAAGTTACCGTCCGGGAGACGAGAAAATATTAGTTTGTCATAAGGAAAATTAGTTTGTCATAAGTATATTAGTTTGCCATAAGAAATAATAATTGTCACAAGGTTAATGAAATTAAGCAAGGTGCTTAAAATAATAAAATTTGAATTAACATTATTTCAGCCTACTCTACGATTCCTCTTCTCACTCACAAAATATTACAAACGACCTTGAATAAATAATTAATTTAATTTAATTAAAATAAGATCCTACAACATCCGATTCTGGAAGGCCGAGTCCATCTTCCAGTGGCGCCCTATTATTCGTCTATGATATTAGGTGCGACCAGACTAGGCAAGAATAATCTCTCTGTCATAAGGGTAAAATTTAACTATATTAAAATAAATCATTTAAACCAACTGATAATGTTAAATAAATGTTTTATTTAACCAACGTAATTAACACAGTAAAAGGAAGTATACAAAATGAATATTGCTTGAATGCGTGTACTTAGTTCAGTGGTGTATCTTGTAATTGTCCAATGTCTGTACGAATGAGGTAGATACGAGTTTATAAAAATCGATATTCGGCGTAGATTGCCGAAAATGATCGATCGTAATTATTGTAGCAACGCTACATATATATATATATATATATATATATATATATATATATATATATATATATATATATATATATATATATATATATATATATATATATATATATATATATATATATTAGACTGGGCCAAAAAAAATCGACTATTTTTTTTATTTCGATACTGTGAAAATATTATTCCTGATGACCAAAAAAAATTATTGTGCAAGTTTGAGCCCTTAATATTGATATTTAGAGGTGTATCGTTATGGCTATTCGTTTTTTGAAAGAAATTTCATTTTTTACCCAAAACTCGTGAATTATTCATCTGAAAATTCAAGCAATGCACATTCTCAAAGGAAATTAAATTCCGTACAAAAAGTCACTCGTAGTAAATTGACTTAAAACGAGCCGTTTTCTTGTAACCTTGCCTTAAATATTGATTTGTTTTTTAAATTCTTTACTTTTATTTTGGATTTTTGTAACTACTAGAAATATTAAAATTATCTCTAGTCAAAATACATATTTTTAAAGAAATTTCATGTTCTACAAAAAAGGTCTCTTAAACTTTTTTGCGAAATTCACTCCTTCAAAAGTTACTCAAGGTTGAAGTTAAGTAAAAATGACTTAAATAACCTGAATAACTTTCGAAGAAATGAATTTAGCAAAAAATATCAAGAGACCTTTTTTGTAGAGCATGAATTTTCTTTTAAGAATATATATCTTGACTAGAAATAATTTTAATATTTTTAGTAGTTACAAAAATCCGAAATAAAAGTAAAGAATTTAAAAAACAAATCAATATTTAAGGCACGGTTACAAGAAAACGGTTCGTTTTAAGTCAATTTACTACGAGTGACTTTTTGTACGGAATTTAATTTTCTTTGAGAATGTGCATTGCTTAAATTTTTCAGATGAATGATTCACGAGTTTTGGGTAAAAAATGAAATTTCTGTCAAAAAACGGATAGTCATAACAATACACCTCTTAATATCAATATTAAGGTCTCAAACTTGCGCAATAATTTTTTTTGGTTATCAGGAATAATACTTTCACAGTATCGAAAGAAAAAAAAGTAGTCGATTTATTTGGCCTAGTCTAATATATATGTATATATATATATATTATATTGTTATGAGGTTATATTAATAAGTTAAAACGACAATTCATAATATATATCAAACAAGGGTTTATTAATATCTAAGTACAAAAATAAGCTCGATGCTTACTAACGAGCATCGTTGATTAGAAGTAACTTTTTATTATAATGTGTATGCACATATTCCCCTTGGATGAATTCATCTACCCCACCACTCAGGTCATGACATCAAGATATGCGTATTGCACTTATATCCAACACGCCCTCTCAATATGCACACAACTAGTATGTACAAAATCCAAAACAATGTAAACATTTTTCGTGACTTACACGACTTAATGGCTTGGTTAATACATCGGCAATCATATCTCCTGTAGGAATATGCTCCAATTGAAAAAGTTCATTTCTCATTGCGTCCCGAATGAAGTGATATCTGATGTCGATATGTTTTGTGCGTGCATGAAAAATTGGATAATTGGCAAGAAACTGTGCACCACGATTATGGACAAATACTGTTACTTCCGCGAACTTTTCAAGATCTAACTCCAACATCAAAGCCCTTAAATAGATAGCTTCTTTTACTGCTTCAGTTAGACTGATATATTCTGCCTCAGTTGACGACAATGCTACTGTGCGTTGTTTCTGAGACTTCCATGAAATAGCAGCTCCACCTAGTATAAACACATAGCCCGTGTAAGACCGACGATCTACAGTGCATCCGCCCCAATCAGCATCGGTGAACCCGACCAATGGTTTACTGGACTTCGTATACAAAAGCCCGAAATCTGAAGTGCCAGCAAGCTATCTCAACACTCTCTTAGCAGATATCCAGTGACATTTACGTGGTTCTTCAACAAACTGAGCTAGCCTGGACACAGTATTCGCAATATATGTACGTGTTTCTACAGATAAATACATAAGTGCCCCTATTAATTCTCTATATGGATAGTTTTCACATTTTTCACTGTCATTTATATCAACAGAATGCGAATTTATCTCTGAGGGCGTTGCTATCGGGTTACATTCACTCATTCCATATTGTGCCAATAATCCCTTTACATATCCTGTTTGTCTGAGTACAATTTGGCCTTCGTTTTGAATGATCTCAAGACCCAAACAATATTTTGCAATATCCAGATCCTTTATCTCAAATTCTTCCATCAATCGTCGCTTCAATACGTCCACAGAATTGTGATATCGTGATGCCACTAAAAAGTCGTCTACATAAATAAGCACATACACAAGGTGACCACTTATTTCACCGACAAATAAACATGGCTCATTTTTCATGGGCTTCAGACCAAAACTCAAAAGTTTTTGGCTAATTTTTTCATACCATTGGCGGCCCGCTTGTTTCAATCCATATAAAGCCTTTTTTAGTTTACACACATTGTCACCGTTACGTAAATCATTTCTCATCTTCACTGCCTTGGCCCCTATGCCTGAATTTTTGCCCTCCTTGGACACAATCTCATTCAATGTCTCATAAAGCATTTCAGGGACTTTCATGATTACTTCCTCCTTTAACGTCCCATTTAGGTAGGCTGTTACCACGTCGAATTGCCAAACCGACATTTCAAATTCAACCGCAAGAGCCAACAGCAGTCTCAGTGTCTCTAATCGTGCTACTGGGGCAAACATCTGGTGATAATTGACGCCATACTTTTGACTGTACCCCTTTGCCACCAGTCGTGCCTTGCGTCTCTCAATATTGCCTTCTGGACCGTATTTATTTGTAAGCACAAAACGACATCCGACGATGTCTCTTTTGTCACAAATTTTTACAACTTCCTAGGTATCATTTTTGATGAGACTGAGCACCTCAGCTCCAATGGCATTTCTCCATTCTTCACATGCTTCACTCTTTAAGGCCTCCGTGATGCTTACTTCGGCTACATTAGCAAATACCTTATCTTCTGGTTCAGTTACATCACTGACTGGATCCTCATCTTCCACTGATGGGCGTGTCGAGTGAAAAAGCTTGACAGGGCGCCCTCTTGATCCAGTGCGAAGTAATTTAGGTCTACCACGACCTCTTTTAAGTACTGGTATTGAATCATCAATCGACCCCTGCATTTTCGGCGTCATTATCGATTGTTCTTCAATTTTGCTAGTCTTGAGAGGACGAGGCGAAACTTCGAGGATCGAACGACTACCGAGCTCCGTTTTCGGGTCTGCCACTTCAATTATTTCATCAAAAATGCATGTATCATCACATGCTACCTTTTCAGACTCTTCTAGGAATTTTACGTCTCGGGCCACGATTATTTGTCGTGTCCTTGGAATCCAAATCCTAAATCCCTTGTTCGCTCGAGAATATCCCACGAATACGCCTTCATTGGCCCTTGGTGCGAACTTATCCTTATTAGGATCTTTGTCTAGTACGTGCACTTTTGACCCAAACACTCTAAGATGCTCTAAACTCACTTCTCGTCCAAACCATTTTTCAAATGGAATCTGACTAGCTAAACTGCTGGTAGGGCATCTATTTCGTATATGGCAGGCAATAGCAATAGCCTCTGACCAGAAAGAGGCTGCCATACCGGATTGCAATAGCAAACACCTGGCCATATCTAACAAAGTGCGATTCATTCGCTCCGCTACTCCGTTCTGCTGAGGAGTGCGAGGAACACTTAATCTCCTCGTAATACCCTGATCAGCTAAATATCTATCGAACTCTGCATTACAATATTCTCGACCGTTGTCGGATTGCAAGCATTTAATTTTTCTTCCAGTCTGTTTTCCCACAAGATTCTGGTACATTTGAAATGCATCGAACACGCCACTCATTTGTCGCAAAAAATATATTTCACACCACCTTGTACTATCGTCAATAAACGTGACAAAGTACTGAGCACGACCCAATGACTATACCCGGAAAGGCCCAACCACATCCGAATGAATAATTTTAAAAATTTCATCACACGGTACATGACCTTTGGGAAAAGGTAAGGCAGTCATTTTTCCTTTTGTACAAACAATGCACTCCGTTAATCGCTCAACTTCCCGAGTGTCAATCGTAGACACTACTCGTTCACGAACTAACGTCATCAAGTCCTTTGCGTTTAGATGGCCCAACCTGGCGTGCCACTTCAACAGTTCGGAGCACCCAGACTGGACAGCTGCTTCCGCACACTCAGATCCCTCACGAACAACATAAAGATCGCCTTTACGATCGGCAATCACATTTATATTACCGTGCTTATCTCGCACATACGCGTCATTTCTACGAAAAGTAACCTCATGTCCCTTATTCGTAATCTTCGCCACTGAAATTAAGTTTGTTCTTAACTCGGGAACATATAGTGTGTCCTTGAATTCATAGACTTTATACCCGCTGCTACTTGACACTGGTAAATGAACAACACCCTTACCCTCCACTTGAGTCGATGCTTGGCTCGCAAGATTAAGTTTTATATTTGATGACTCACTCATCGATTTAAAACATTCTTGATCACCACACAAATGCGCAGTACATCGACTATCCAGCAACCACGCCCTATTAACCGTACTAATCTTTGCATTGTGACACACACCATTTATAACTGTATGACTCACAGCATATGACATTGTTAGCCGATGGCTTCTGAAATTTTTGAAAACCTTAAGACTTCTTGGAAGGACAGACATTTGCCTTATGCACCTCTTTACCACACTTGTAACACGTGATCTTGTGCTTACCATGCTTTCGGTACGCACTACCACCTGCCATGGCCACTACATCATTTCCTGGTGATTCCACTCTCCTGGCCTCTGTTTCTTCAATGATTTTCACCTTGAGGACATCAGCAGTGGGTAATTCATCCCTTGACTCCATAGAACATCGAAAATTATCATACGACGCAGGCAGGCTATATAATAACATAATTGACAACAAGTCCCCATTGATTTTTACATCCATACCCTTTAGCTTGTCCACAGCATCGAAGAATTTTGCCAAATGCTCCTTTACATCGCCGCCATCTTCCAGACGCAATGTAAAGAAGCTTTAACTATTTAATTTTACAAAATTACGGCAGCTGGGCCAGAACAATTTTCTCAAAAATAATCACGGACAACAACACGTCCTACCTTTATAAAATCCCGGTCCTCTCTCTATATCTTTTTTTTTTCATTTTCCCGAGGGAGGGTAATCACTCACGTGTTATCCCCTCTCATGACCTCGGACCCGAAATTATCAATTAAAATAAAACATATAAAATTGTCACACGACCTGAGTTATATCATAATAATAAATCGAATAATATTTCCTATCAATAAACATAAACATAATCTGTACTATCTCTTTCAAATAATAAAATAATAATTAATTTAGTGGCTGGATAAAAATATCGATTTTTATCCCCACTATATCGACTTACTCTCTCTTCGGTCGATATTTTTATCTACAACATACGCGCACGTGTGCTACTAACTGAAATGAAAATATCGATTAAGTACATAAATTCAAAATAATTATCAAAACATATATATTAACATAATAAACAATAATATCAATAAATCCACAATTAAATCATACTAAAATAATCTATTAAAATAATATAAATATTAGAACAATAATAAATCTTATTAAATCAATGCGCCTGATTTGAGCTAGGAGGTGTTATTAAATTCACGGCGAGATGGAAAAGCGCGCGCAGCGATTCACGTTTGAATCGCTAAGTGACAATTGTATATGGAGCATTCCACGCCAAATCGGACTGTTTTAAGAATTATAATTTTTACTTTCCGTCATTTCTTGACATTTGTTAGTACTCATCAAAAAACTCACCCTCCTAAATTTTGAGATTTTTTTTATCATTGGTTCAAAAGATATGAAATTTTCAAAAAAACTGCTCTTTTTATGGTTTCTTGCTTATAACTTTCAGAAAAATATTTTAATTAATGAAACTCAAAGAATAAAAGAGTTTCGTCATTTCTTGTACTTTAAGAAGAAAAATACAAATGATTTTTTAAAAAAATTTTTCCACGTTATTTTTGAGTTGTAAAACTTTAAAGTCGTTTTCTGAAAGTCATGCATATTTTGATTTTCCTGACAATTTGTGTCAACAAATTACTATCTACTCCACAACTTTTCAGATGGTTCCGGTCGTGGGACCTTCGTGGCTACTACTTTTTTTTCGATTATTGAAAATTGAAAAAATTGTTTTTCCGCTATAAATTATTGTCCGTACCGATTTTTGACACTGTATACTTGTTTTTCTTACATATTAAACATTGATTTTGATATTTTTTGTTCTAAGTAGGGATTTAAAATCAGTAAGTAAAAGTTAATGCTATTTATGAGTAATTATCATAAATGTTTTTATTTATTAAGAAGCAACTATTTCGAAGCAAAAGAAACATTATATTTGCTATATAATTCAGCTAAGACCGTTACAGGAGATCAAAAATATCATACACTTATTCGATAAAGTGACGGAGCTATATTAATTAAGGGGTACTCTAGTTCATAAGACAATCGTTAATGTAAAATTTTTTCAAGAGCACGGAAATAACTAGAAACGTTTGTAATACAGTTTCGTTGCTTTTTCGAATAATTGTATAATATTTTTAATCTCCTGTAATGGTCTTAGCTGAATTATATAGCAAGTCTAATGTTTCCTTGCTTCAAAATAGTTGTTTCTCAATAAATAAAAACATTTATTATAACTGCTCATAAATAGCATTAACTTTTGCTTACTGTTTTCAAATTCCTACTCAGAACAAAAAAATATCGAAATCGATGTTTTTATACGTAAAAAAAAAAGTATACAGTGTCAAAAATCGGTACGGACAATAATTTATAGCGAAAAAAAACTTTTTCAATTTTCAATAATCGGAAAAAAATAGCCGCGAAGGTCTCACGACCGGAACCATCTGAAAAATTGTGGAGTAGATAGTAATTTGTTGACACAAATTGTCAGGAAAATCAAAATATGCATGATTTTCAGAAAAGTTTTAAACTCTAAAATAACGTGGAAAAATTTTTCTAAACAATCATTTGTATTTTTTTTCTGAAATTACAAGGAATAACGAAACTTTTTTATTCTTTGAGTTTTTTTAATTGAAATAATTTTTAAGAAGTTATGAGCAAAAAAACATAAAAAGAGCGGTTTTTTTTTTTTTTGAAAATTTCATATCTTTTGAACCAATGATCTAAAAAATCTTAAAATTTAGAAGAATTACTTTTGTGATGAGTATTAAAAAATATCAAAAAATAACGGAATTAAAAAATTAAAATTCTTAAAATTGTCCGATTTGGCGTGGAATGCCCTATATGTTTCGGAGTTCCTTTCGTTTTTTTTATGAATTTTGAACTAATGTGACACTTCGAATTATTTGCTCTAGGTGTCGACATATTTTCACTTAGATAAGAATATAACCAGATAAAATGACCTATTGAATGCAAATAAAGGCACGACCAGTTTTTGATTAGAATGTCAACTGTACGTAATTTTGAGGTTATCGCCAGAAATAGTGGATTTTCTTGAAAACAAAAAACAGTGTTACCAGTTTCGAATTACAGTGCCATATTATGGTTTCTGAATGAACTGAAAGTCGAGCGGGAAAGTATAAATTATATGAAAACTAGTTAAGGTAGGTAAACAATAGTATTTGATATAGATTTAATTATTATAGTTAGAAATAAAGATTATAATAATAAATATAGTTCATTATACACTTATCCAAAAAATCAAAGGAACAAGAAAATTTCATAAAATTTTCGGCGATTTTAGGAAGTCTGTATTTTCGTGAAAAATGATCGTATCGAAAAGCAAAAAAAGCAAATTGAAGCTTGAAATCTCTAGTTTAAAGATCTTCCAGCAAAATAATTTTTTGAACCCTGATTTTTGCGGAATCATAAGAAATAGGTCGAGACAAAATTTTTCTAAATTTTTTGGTTTTGTTATTAAAAAACAACATAAAACAAGAATTTTTTACTTTTTTTTTTTACGTTTTATTCGGGTTTTTCTTTTGTTTTTTAAAAAAAAAAAATTTTTTTTTCTCTTTACCTCTCATTTACCAAATAATCAACGTAAACATGGAAAAAGATCCGAAAAAAATTAATTTTTCCATTTTGGTAAGGATTACACAAATTAAGGAACAAAACTTGTTCCTTTAATTGTTTTTTAAAACTTAGAGCAATCGGCCCGGACAAACGGTTCAACGGATCAATCTGAAAATTTTCAGGGTTTTTGGGGGTACATTAAGCTGTAAAATCACTTGGCAATATTATTTTTTTTATCGATATTTACAAAGTAGCGATGAATTGACTAAAAAACCAGAAAATGGCCATTTTTTATGGAGTTTTCAAATTGATACTAAGGATGAAAAAAATTTTTTTTTCGAATAAATCGAAAATGGAGCTCGTAGGGTATTTACTCAAGTTTCTTAAATACCCTCAAATTACTGTGCGACCATTATCGTTAGGCCGGCTCAAGTTAATTGTAATGAGCTCTAGTTGCAGAGTAGAAACCTCGCTAGGCGTCATCAGTCCTCTACCCCACTGGTCCTCTCTGGGTGGTAGCTAGGGCCTAAGTCTACGAATAACTGCTTGCTGGTCCTTTTAAAAGAGAAGTCTGAGGGTAGGAAACTACCCCACTATTGTCTCATTAGAATTCGATCTAGGGGGCCTCTGACATGGCCCCGAGTGACTGATGATTGTTAATTAACGTAAAAATATTCAAACAGATGGCCGTAGGTCAACTAGACTTTGGCGCTCAATTTTCAAGTAGAATTTGAAGAAGATTGGGATAATGATGATGATCCCCTACATTGCTACGGCGGACATATTTCCTGCCGTCATTTTCCGGTGTGTTTCGTCTTTTTGGTGGTGGAGACAAATCTCAAACATTCGGTTTTCTATTTCTTCTAGCCCTGCTCTTCAGGGTTTGAATTTGTCGACACTTTGTAGAGGGTCGATATTACTTTTGGAGAAAAATCCGTGTACATTTAGTTGAGCCGATACATTTGATGAGAGAAATTCCAAGGTCAAATTTAATTTTGGCAGAGTTATGTTGAGCTGAGCCATTTCTTTATTTACGCTCTTGAGTAGATATTTTCCGTTCTTGACTTCGCATCCGTTTTTAATGTGGACCATTCCAGTTCCATTAATGTAGTAACTTTTTTCAATTAGGTTTGAACATTTGAGGCTTAATTTTTTTCCTACACAAGTCAAATATGCCTAAGCGTTTGGTTGGTAGAGTTTATCCAGGTGGTCTTGCACTTGGGAATAATGCGAACATTGCAGGTCCGTACGACTTTTTCGGCTGACTTGATTAATAGCCTCATTTCGCAGTCAACTTCGTCCGGTTTTTTTCGTGGATTGAAATGGGATGTCCGGACGACAGGATAAATCATTTCCGATGTTCTTGCATTTGTTGATGTAATCGTTATCTGTAAAGTAATATTGTTGTAGATCAGGGTCTGTGATCAGGAATTTCTCTGATGGTAATATCGCTAGTGTTTGTATTTTGTCATTCAGATTTTCCGGTTTTGGTGATGGTCTCATATCGTATGATAATAATGGAGTCTGGTGGAACAAGGGCAGGGTTACTATAATGAGCAAGAGTCTTTCGCCCTTGCTACTTTGACCGTTGATACCGATGACAAGGTTAGGATGTCCATTTTATCAGTTGGCTGTGGTGAATTCAAATTGGGATATTCATTCAGGATGTCAATGGTTGCTTTATAGAGTTGTTTAGGTGAGATGGTTTGTGGCAAAAGTCTTCCTGCTTTAGCTTCTTCAATGATAGTTTCCGCCTCTCTTAGGACCCTGAGGTGATTGAAAGCTATTTCTTGTCGTTCGTCCCCCAACATTATGACTTTCACTACATATGAGAGTTTCTTCAATGCTTCTCGAGTTGCATTTGCAAACACCTTGGTTGCATTAGCCAGGGTATCCAAATTGACTTTCATTTGTGCTTCTTTTTCGAAAATAGTGTTAATTTCACTTTTAATGATATGGGTGGCGTTTTGCACCAAGTGCATCATTTCTGCGTTATCCCGGTATAATTAGTCAAACTTTTTAGAGATGTGTTATTTATCATCATAGTCCACCGTTCTAAATAATTCTCTAGCGATCGTACCCACAAATTCGAACCATGGGGCTCGTTGATTTCGGTTATTCAGTAAAGTTTTGAATTCAGTTTCTTCGAGAAGCTGTCTCAATCGATTCTTGGCTTGATCTATTTCCGTTTCCATTCCAGCCATGAGGTCGAATTTCAGATAGTGCATGCAGGACCTTGTATCTACTACTTGAGAGCATTCGTTCAAAGTCGAATGCAAACGATCCTTTTGAAAAGGGGATATGTCGATCAATTTTTGGACGTTGATAGATAAGATAATACGCCAGTTTTCTTCTATCAGATAAATCCTCTTAGTGGGGTCATATAGTAGACCTGGGTTATATACCAATGGTTGAATGGTGAGGACATCCTCGGATTGACTGTTTCAGCAGAAATCACAGTAGTCTTTTCATAATTGTTGGCAGTTCGTGGATTTGAAACAGAAAACTTAGTAAAATTTAATTTTTTTGATTTACGGCCGCTTTCGCTTTGTTGGGGTTCACAAGTTTATGATTTCCTTTTTCATTTTTGTAAATACAGCTCCCAAATTCGTTAATTTCTACGATTTGGTAAGGCATTATGTAATAAGCGTCTAATTTATTTTTTCGAAGCTCTTTCAAAACGCGAATGAAATCATTTGCTTGAAAATTTTTCGAATAGATATGTCTATCAAATCGAATTTTCGACTCCTCTTTAGGTTTAATCAGAGAATCAGATGCAATTTGTCTGACATCAGCTAATCTTTCCATGAGATCAGCTAGGTATTTCGGGTAGGTTTTCAATATTTGAATAATCTAGTCATTGAGTGGGCAGTCGTGCCTTCCGCCTGAACATCACCTCAAATGGGGTGAACTTAGTGGAAGTATGCACACTGGTATTATAATTCATCATGGCCATGCTTAAATACCTGTCCCAATTTGGATACCTGTCAGAAATGACACGTAAAAAGTTTATTAGAGGTTGATGGCTCCTTTTTAAGGATCCATTAGATTGTGGATAGTAACCAGAAGTGGTTGATCTCTGTATTTTTAGTACTTTTGATAATTGTTGGATTATTTTGCTGGTAAAAGAAGTTCCTTTATCCGAAAGGATTACTCTTGGGCAACCGTCATAACAGATATATCAGTCAATCAATGCTTTAGCTACAGCAGTTGATCGTATATCAGGTATTGGGACAACCGTTACTGCTTTAGAGAAGTTGTCTTGATTGGTCAAAATATGGACATTACCGTTTTTAGTCATCGAAAGTGGACCGACTGTATCGATAGAAATTTTTTCAAACGGCTCAAGCGGTGTGTCTGTTATTATCTTGGTTTGTTTTGTCTTAATTCGCGTTATTTTATTCTTTTGACAGACTCCACAGTTTAGCATGAAGCGATAAATTTTCTCTTTCATTCCCAGCCAGTAGAATCTTTCGCGAATACGCCAGTATGTTTTTACTACTCCCCTGTGCCCGGTGATTGCATTACAATGGTTTTCTTCTATAATTTTAGTTCTTAGTCCTTCAAGAGGTACTCCAATGCAGCCTTCACAAAGGGTTACTTCGACTGGACAGTCACCCAGTTCTTGTGAGAGGTAGGATTTGATGGTCAAATCATCAAAGTCGTCCCCTTGTTTCGCTATTCTGAACGTGTAAACTTCATGTTTAAACATAGATGTTCGAAGGTTTTACAATCCTTCTATTAAATTTTCTGAATCAATTTTTTCAAAATGGTTTTTTTTTATGAAAACCGTAAAAATAAGGCAACGTCCTAATTCTGTGACTAATACATTACCCATTTTCAGACTTGCGGTCTTTAAGTCCTCTTTGTTGATAAACGTGAGGTCTCTTAAAAGCCGGTTTAAAAACCGGTTTCATCATTTCGCAGCCGAGAAAAAGAAAATGTACCATGTGATCACGGGCGGACGTGATTCCGTCTCGACTGTCTAAAAATTTTATTTTTTTCATCGGAGTTTTTGGAGGTCTATTGGAATCGATATCCGATAAAGACGAGATCTCAGCTGATGATCTATTCTGGCTTCGTGTGTAATCTGCAAGTTCGAAAGCCGGAGGATCAGCAGAATACCAAGGGGGATGGAATTAGGTTTTGTGGACGAGGATTATTTTTCATTGACCCGTCCCCCAGTTGTACGGTTGCAACTGTGCCAGGAGTTCGTTACTCATTGCGGTTATCTCCTGAAATGCTTGCAGAATTTCCCGCTTTTCGATTTTTGACCTAAATGATTGTAGGCTGTTCGATTTGGTCAATTTTTGATGTGACCGATGTAGAGGGATGCTTGGAATTTTCCACAGTAATATCATAGGAATGATTTTGTGGTGTTAATGTAAGTTCATCGTCGTTATTTTTCTTTGTACAGTTATCACTCATTGTTCGCACTGGTAATTCATCGCTTTGTGCCATACTAGACGACGCTGCAGGGTTATCTTTTATGTTTAAAGTTTTGGATTTCCTTATATAGCTTTTACATTGGTATATGAATTTCTAGTAGTAACTGGTATCTTAAATTAATATTACTTACACACTACAATAATAAAACACTTATATTAGAAATAACAACACCACAATTAATAGTATTAGAAGAAAGCAAGAGAGAGATAAAGTTTATTGAATACAGATGTTTGCTGTTTAGTTGCCAATATAAGACTGACTAACTTTAGTCGCGTAGATATAGAACAAGAGAAGAAGGCATTTGTTTTCTAGTTATTTGAATGTTACGTCCAGCTCAAACGCTGAACAGTATTATTGTTTTTTCTCTCTCTTACTTTTATTTTTCTCAAATTTATTCGCTGTTAAAACTACGTGGTGACCAGATTTTATTGTTTTAATAACTCTCGAGCGTTAAGACATAATGTCGCTGTAAAAATGCTTATAGAATTAGTAAATTTATTTGCTCTGACGCACGTTGAAATACTAGAGCAAACAACCAAAGCAGTTTTAATGACCCTTTGGGTCATAATAGAACAAAAGTCCAAAGGCTATCTGGAAACACTTTTCTCAGAGATTAACAGAAATATTTATCAACAAAAGTGTATTTAAAATATTTTAAAAGAAAAAATTGAAATTTTAACGATGACTCATTTTTAAATAAATAAAATAAACGAAGTACATGATCTTATAAGCCCTTACATTTGTAAGTGCACTTTTGTAGATCATATGTTGGTGCTTAACAGATACCCAATAAAATTATTTTAATGACACGTTGCCCAGAATATTCAAATGAATCATTTTAAACGAAATGTATTTCAAATAAAAGATTTTTAACAAAGAATATTTACATGAATAATATGCAAACTAAATTTTACCTTAAGTAAATGTTCAAACAAATAATATTCAAATAAATAATTCTTATCAATTAAACAAATAAACTAATAATATATACATGAGTAAATTTATAAAAATAATTACATGAATAGGCGGGACGCCATTCAATGATAAATTTTATGTAAATCAAATAAGTAAATTAATAAAATTTAAATAAGTAAAAACGTATGAGAAAAGATATAAAATTTTATATAAATCAAATAAGTAAATTTGTGATTTCTAGATAAGGAAAATTTATAAACATAGATATAAATTTTTATCAAATTCTAGGATTATATAATATCATAAATAATTTTAAAGTATTGTTATAAATACAATATTGTGCATGTAGGTGCATGTGTGGATACGCACACACATATGCCTGCATCGGGGTGTGCCTTCACCACTTCCCTGACGGAAAATCCTAAGGGAAGGGAAAGGACCCAAGGGAACTGTGTTCCCATTGGACACCGTTTTTCCACAAACAATACACCAAATAGGACTCAATAGAAAATTATAAAAAGTGTGGTTGAACATCAATCTCTTTTAGTTCTCAGTTCCGGGTCAGTAACGACAGAAAAATTTAATTACAAGTGTTCTCACACTTCAGTTTTATTTTATTGTTCAAGTGTCCTCACACTTAAGTTTATTAATTATTTTAATAGTATTTAGATCAATCTTGTCTCAGTTAGTGATTAAGTAGTTTATAAACATCAAGTTAACGTAGAAACAAATTGTATAGTACATTAGAATCAGTGAAATCAGAAATATAATAATCCAGTCTTCACAACTTCAGGTACTGTAAACTTAAGGTATATTTTTTTGTATTTAAAGAAATATCCAATCAACGAAATTTCGTAACGAACTATTTTATGCTGCTGAAAACAATGTTATAATAAATACTATATTGTAAGAATTCTAATTATGCGAATAAGTGTAGGCACGTGGCCACCTTATATCTCCGTTAAAATTTTAATTCATGGTAATTTCTGTCTATAATAATTAGCGTTGGCGGATCACCACCTAATACTTTTATAAAATAATTTAATTTGGAGATCTATTTTTAGACAAATATTTCCAGAAATATTTTAAAACATCAGTTTCACATTCGTTACACTACCCCCTTCTCAATAAAATTATCGTCCCGATAAAATTTCTGTTGGAAAAATTGAACTTAATTGAAATTAAAATCATTTACAATTTTGGTTCGATTCCGCTATGGTCCCAACACACCCTATATATAATAGTCTTTCATTTCATTGAGCTAAGAATTGATAAAAAAAATAAAATATTCTGCTAAGAAATTAATCAACATACGTGACTCTATTTCCCTATTTAGCGATTCAAAATAAATGAAATTAAAAATGTAACCCTCCTCTTCATTAATGGATCTTCAATGAAATTGGAAATATTATCTGCACACAATAAAGAAAAAACAAGTTTCTCTAAAATTTTATTAAATTTTAGACTTAAACATATTTCATAGTTACATCTTATTGTTTGTTAGTTGTTAATTTATAAATTTTCATTATCGTGATCAATTCAATAACTGCGATCTTAGATACTCAACGATCTACCGCTTGATCCATTCAGACCATATGTCGATATGGCTAACATATCAATGATACTGAATAACACACGTTGCTACGAATTTCAATTTTTCTCCCTAAAAGTTCCTCGAAAACTCTCCAGCGTATCCATCTATCTCTCAGGTATCGTGGCCACTGACAAAAGAGAAATGCTGACAAAGTCAACTCCGGATGAATCCCAAAGATCCAGTCAGGATACTGTTGATAAATGATAAATCTTGAGAATTCAAACTTTTGATTTGAGCCGAGCTCACTTAAACCAAATGAAATATCCAGTCTCTCATAAAAGGCCCAGGAATGCCGGGAACCCCTTACAACGACCAATCGTTCAGGGTCCTCAGACAAACTTTCCTCAGCTTATAATCGAACTTAGGACATTCTTAGTGTTGCGTAATTATCAAATGTTCGCGCCAGAACAGTCGATAACTCCACGCTCTACTCTATCATAGGTGCTGCTATCGACGCGCCCTCTGCTACTCGGAGTTTCAACTCGGTAGCCAACTACGCGGCAACTACCATTACTCTATAACACATGTAAATTACACCACGTGCTGTTTAATAACAACGCAATTCAATTAAAAATCAAGCCACATCGTGCGAGTTAATAATTATCAGAAGGTCAATTTAGGTAATTTTATCTCGCTGAATTATCAGGTAATTTTTCATGCTAATATTTTGGTAAATCTCATATCTTTAAATTTGTAAACTCTGTGATCATTTTGTTGTTACCGCGTGCTAAGCTAACCTGCCGGTATATCTATATATATATATACTCGCTATCACATGCCTTGAATCACAAATAATTAATATCCAAATCACAACGTATATTCTAACGACAATATTTAATTATTACTCATCACTCGATTATTTTATCTTGTACTCTGTACTAACTTGTGTGGTTGATGTCATCATTTAATCCACTCAGTTATGTCCATAATCTCAAAAATCAACAGCAAATTTTATTTTGTGACTGCAAGTAGTTGAGTTTACTCGGCACTCTACTCGTCTCTATAAAATTTTACTCGGTTCACAATTACATACAACATGTCGCATAATAAAATTTATTGTGATTTATAATTTACATCCTAAATTATAATTTACATTCTAAAATATTTATTATATCTGTGAATTCTTATTGTTAATAATTTACTTCGTCTCTGCGCTCAATATATGTCTATTAATTCACGTGTATCGTGCCGTGTAATTTTATAGCATAACTCTACCGAAATCTATTTCATGTAACATATGCTCTGTTGATTAATCTCATGCTCGACTATGTACTCGCTACTATTATCTGTGATATAATTTTTATTAAGCATGGACAATACACCAAATGAGTGATTTATTATTTCTCCTACCATCCCGATCCAGCACAAATAAATTTTTAGTGTAATTACGTTTAAATTAATATTTTACACCTAGTCTTAATAGAATCCCGGGAATTTTCAAACAGCGTTACCACCGAGATCGTTCAGAGCCCTCAGCCAGACTTTTTTAGTATCTCGAGAACTCACGTCGTCTACAGTGTGGCTATTAAGGTTCCACTGCCAGACTTCTCTTAAGGACTATCCTAGTTTTTAGTAAGTCGTCCAGATAAATCTTCAATTCTATCAGTTTGCAAGATATTCTAGACTTACTGACTACAGAATCCCGGGAACCGTTTACAATGTCTACGCTGAGATCGTTCAGTGCCCCAGTCGGACTTCTCTTTTATTTTTTCCTTGATCACAATATGGTCCAAGACGATTTACATGCACGATTTTATATTTTCCATTTGGTATTTTCCTCATTCTGTAAACTATGTTGTTTAATTTATTTTCAATTTCATAAGGACTCTCCCAATCGCATTGAAATTTTGGAGATTTTCCCTTGATTCAATGGGGGAAATAGAGCCAAACTAATTATTTTTCTTTAAAAGCCAACATATTTATTTTCAAACCAAAATTTGACATTGCTTTGTTTGATTTAATTCCAAATTTATTTCTTGTAATATCGTGAATGGAATCCATTTTCTCTTTCAATTGACTCACGAAATCAGACAGTGTCTCAGATTCCCCCTATTCAATCTTTCAACCAAGCCATTTGATTGAGGGCGCAAAAAAGTAGTTCGAGTTTTCTTTATTCCTGAATATTCCATCAAATCTTAAAAAATCAAAGATTCAAATTCTCTACCTTGATCTAAATGAATTTCTAAAGGAAGACCATGGCGACAAATAACATGACAAACTTATGCTCTAATGATTGTGGATGTTTGGTGATTTGGAAGAGGAATTGCTTCTGGCCATCTAGCAAAATAATCTGTGACGACTAAAATAGAACGATTTCCTGAAAAAGATTTGGTAATTGGACCGAGGATGTCAATTGCAATTCTTTCAAATGGTGATTCTACATTATAAATTTGATATTCTGCTTTAGATTTATAATGAGGACCTTTTTTTGAGAAACAAACTTCACAATTCTTACATCATAACTCAACATCCTGTTCACAAGTTGCCCAATAAAATCTTTGACGAATTTTGTCAAGGGTCTTATTGATTCCAAAATGTCCACCAGATGACGAGTTATGTGCTTCATGGAGAACGTCGTTAATTATACTTTTTTGTACCATAATTTGCCAAACAATTTTCGAGGAATCTGGAGATCCCAATTTTTTATAAAGTATATCGTTTTTTAATTCTAAAGAATCCCAATAAAGTAGATTAATTTTAAAGATGGAGTTAAGATGAGATATAAACTGCCAATCTGGTATAAGATTTTTTTTCTTAAAATCGATGATAACTTCCAACAATTCGTTTTCGATCTGGAGTTTACCACAATTAATAGGATCTGAAATTCTTAAATTTATTTGTTGGATATAGAGATAATCTTCGGAAATTTTTAAATTTAATATTTGACACTTTTTACAATCACAAGGGTGGAGAGATAATGCATCAGCATTTTGATGATTTTTACCAGGGCGATGAACAATCTTAAAATCATATTGAAATATAACCTTTAACCAACGAGCTATTTGATCTTCAGGGTTTTAAAAAGATAACAACTATTTTAATGCAGCATGATCTGTTCTAATGATGAATCTTCCTCCTATTAAATAATGACGAAAATTTTCAACTGATTTTACAACAACTAATAATTCTTTTCTAGTCACACAATAATTTCTTTCCGCTTTATTTGATATTTTATTATAATAAGCTACTACTTTTTCAATTTCTTGCTCCTCATCCTCGGGAGCCTTAATTCGATGAACTTGAGACGAAACTGCGTCTAATTGGAAATAAGAAGCATTAGTATCTAGAATGAAACGAAGATTCGGCAGTTCTTAAAGCTTTTTTTAAGTTTTTGAAGGCTTGATAAGCTTTATCATCCTAAATAAATTGTAATTTTTCCCTAGTTAATTTATGAAGATCTTTAGCGATTAGGGAAAAATTTTTTATAAATCTCTTATAGCATGAGCAGAGTCTCAAGAAACCTCGAAGATCGGTTTTATTTTCTGGAATAGGTGAATTGGTAATTGATTGAACTTTCTTTGGATCGCATTTGATTTTATTTCCAGAAATTACATGACTTAAAAATGGAACTTTGTATTGGAAGAATACACATTTTTTTGTATTGATCTTTAGGCCTGCTTGAAGAAGTCTGTCAAATATAATTTCTAAATGTAGATGATGTCCAAGTGTATGTATGTATGTATGTATGTACGTACGTACGTATGTAAATATTTTGTAACTTTTAAACAGATGAACCGATTTTGATCGTCAAGGTGTCATTCGACGTGGCTTATTATTTATTATAAGCACTAAAAATTTGAGCTTGATCGGTAGTACACGTTTGGAGATATTAAAAAAATAAAATTTTCTCAAAAATGTTTTTTTGAACAACTTTTAATTTACTTAATGGATTGATTCCAAAATTAAAACAGCTTTAAAACTTTGTAAGCCGCGTCGAATGCCACCTCAACCATTAAAATCGGTTCATTCGTTCAAGAGAAACCGTTAACGAAAGAATTAAAGAAATTTTTTTTTTAATTTTTTCGAAATTTCTCAAAAACGTTTTGATAAATCAATTTTTAAATTTGATCAGTTGTAGAACTCAAAAACACGCGTCGATTGCTTCCTCAACCGCCTTAATCGGTAAATTCGTTCGAGAGATATCGTTGTAGAAAAAATGGTAAAAAACGTTATTTTTCGAAAACAAAGGCATACAAAAGTATTTTAGAGCTTAAAAAGCTCGAAAATGTATTCCCAACAATGATTTTGAGCTCAAGGAGCTTAAAAGCAACGGGAAGTTTTGGGGCTGATCCGCAGGGTCGATTGACAGACCGGCTTTTTTTTTTTTTAAATACGACTGAAGATGCCCATAGACGAGAACTAGGTTGAATAACACCTTGACTTTTCATATCTTTTAATAATTCGAAAGCTTCTTTTCTATGACGTAATGAAATACGTCTAAGTGATTGATGAATAGGTTAAGCATTTCCAGTTTCAATAGCATGTTCAATATAATTACAGATACTAATGTCATTTTTATTTTTTGCAAGGATATCCATATATTTTATTAAAAATTATTTTTTTGTAAATCGTTTAAATATTTAATTGATGATTCATAAACTTCCTTCGAAAATTCTGGCAATAGTCAATTTGTTTTAATTTTTAATTAACTTACATAAATTTTTCTCTCATTGCTAAATTTTTTATTTAAAAGTTTATTGAAATTTTTGATTAATTTTTATTTTTTTAGGAAGTCTTTACCCAGTAAACAATCTTTAATTTCTGCAAAAAGAATATCGACATCAATGGAGAAATTCGAAATATCAATCTGAGTTTTGTGAATAAATTTATATGGAAATTCTTCACCAAATGCAGTAAAAATTTTAGAGGGTTTATAATTATTATTAGGTAAATTATTGAATGTAAGAAAATAACTAACACAAGGTTTAAACCAAACGAGTATTTATTATACAAGCTTAAGCCCGACAATGCTTAACGTAAGTAGGTATATATCTTTAACGATGTGACCGCTCAACCGTCCAGTACAATAATGTATCCCTTTGCCTATGCCGTTGAGGCCTTCGGGTCCCTTGACCTGCGAGGGTAACTAAGGTGTTACGTGATGGAGGTAGGTTTGACGTCATAGCTAGACTGTCCAGCAGCCTAGGTGTTCGGGGTAATATGGTCGCTTCTTACAGTCGGCCTTCCTGATGGTCTTCCGCGTCCTCGCGGTTGAAGGGGTTGACTTCTATCACCCATTATAGCCCTGCTTCTCGTCAACACACTGGGTTGTCCTAAATATCATAAATCAATCAAATGTTAGTAAAATGATGTTATTAAGTAGCATGCAATCACACGGTAACCCAATTAATGCATGCCTATAGTCAAACTTCAAGCTAATTAGAATCATTACCTTTTCGAATGACTATCCTTATTAAGCCCGATGACCATCATCTACGTCTGTTTTGTATTTATTTCTTTTTTTATTTTTTTTTGGTCATCGTAATGACGTATAAGTGGTTGTGTGCATGCAAGTGTTCATGTTAATGACTCTCTCTCTCTCTCTCTCTCTCTCTCTCTCTCTCTCTCTCTCTCTATCCTCTCTCTCTTCCTCGCTCTTTAGATCGGGCGCCCTTAAGCAGGTAATATCCATTTCTTAAATAAGAACCATTCCTGCTTTCGTGCTGTCCTTCTGATTTATGTGAGCCACTATTCTAAATAGCATCCATTCCTCGTAGCGAGGACCACTATTTTCTAGAGTAGTATCCATTTTCTACATAAAAAGAGACAACACCAATATTTATGGTATCCATCCCTCGAATAAGGGCCACCATAAGCTCATGCAAAGATATCCTTCTCTCACTACGTGAGAGCCATCAATGCATTATATTATTTAACTATAATATAACCCAAATGTTGTACAATCGCATTATCGTCACTGTAACTGTCCTTGGACTCTGATTCACTGATTTCTCTACTGTACAGCTTCAGCTTGTCTCCAGGAACAATCCCAGTGTAAGGCTTCTGTGTCCTTTCTGCGCCTTTTCGTCCTCAATGTTGTATCCATCCTTATCAAGTACCTTAGTGATCTTATATGGCCCAGCGTACTTAGGTAATAACTTTTTACTATTGCCATCATTATGAGCGATCACTCTACGAGTCATTAAGAGGTCACCGCACGCAAACAGCCGAGAGGGAGTTTTTTTTTATTATATCTTTCGGCCTGCTTTTCTTGTCGTCGCTATATAGACTGAGAAGCTTCCGTACGTTCTTGATCCCGATAAATCACCCGCGCGGGTTCTTAAATACTATTCAATAATCGCGACTCAGATGCATTGTGAGGCCTGAACCCGATTAATAATTCCGACGGCAATTTTCCCGTGCTTAAGTTTACGGTATTGTTAATACCCCAAATAACTTGAGCTAATTTACGGTCCCAATGTCACTCGTCTTCGATGCTAGACGATAGCATAGAAAGTATAGTTCGATTGTATCTTTCTACCTGCCCATTAACCCCCGGAGTGGCTACGGCAGTCATCACGTGTTGTATCTGTTTATCGATGCAGAATTGTTCAAATTGTTTACTGCTGAAGGCAGTACCTCTGTCCGTAATAATTATTTTCGGAAACACGAAATAAACACTAACTTCATCTAAAAATCTTAGTACAGGAATTGTTTTAGTACTCTTAACAGCCTTGGCAAATACATATTAAGAAAATGCGTTGACTATAACTATTAAATGTATATTACCATGTTTTACGCTGGCGTAAAGGGGCCCAAATGGTCAATGTGAACAGTGTGCATTAGTTCCGTAACCTTTTCTATTGGGTGTAAATGACCTGGTTTCTTACCTGAAGGCTTTTTACTATATAGACAATCGAGGCAAGAGGCAATGTATCGTCGTACATACCTTTTCATTGAAGGAAACCAATAGTCCGTTTTTATTTTATTTAGCGTTTTTTCAAGTCCGATATGGCCTATGTCATCGTGACATAATTTTACGATATTACGTCTCATGGCTCGTGGCACGGCCCACTTAAGACCCTCGTCGATCTTTCGGAAGACGCGATTATTTTTTAGATCGTATTCAAGATGAATTTGCGCTTCTTCCGCATCTTCGGCCTTTCGACTCAAAACTTCTCGCACATGTACAAGTCTACTGTCTTGTAATTGAGCGTATGCAAGCCAATCATGGACTTCTATACGTAGAAGTCCAACATCTTGGATCGTGGCCGCGCTGTCTGCCGAATCGTATAGACTTCTGCTTAACACGTCTACATGCGGCATTTTTATTCCGGTGCGATACTCAATACAACAGTCATACTCCTGCAATTGCATCCACGATCGTGCGACTCAAGGTAATAAATCTCGTTTCACAAAAGTCGCGCGTAATGCACTGCAGTCACTGACTAAGTTAAATCGCACGCTAAACAAGTAAACCCGAAACGTTTGTAAGCTGCGTACCACTGCGAAGATCTCGAGTTTGTGAGAATAATATCTCTGTTCCTCTTTAGTGGTTTGTCTACTGAGAGAAGCAATAGG
Source organism: Microplitis demolitor (assembly GCF_026212275.2). Classification (NCBI taxonomy): domain Eukaryota; kingdom Metazoa; phylum Arthropoda; class Insecta; order Hymenoptera; family Braconidae; genus Microplitis; species Microplitis demolitor. The sequence continues at coordinate 7,103,486 of NC_068553.1, forward strand.
TTTCAAGGACATGTCTACCTGATATTGAAATAAAATTTCGCCTACACTGAGTTTACTTGCGTCCATGTGTAGCTCAGTCTCAGCCCCGGGCCTGTATAATGCCAAGACGGGTCGAGACACCAATTTATTTTTCAATAGTTCGAACGCATGTTGTTGCTCGCTATCCCAACTCCAGACTTCGGTTTTTTTTTTTTGTTAATTTCGTTAAGGGGCTAGCAGTTACGGCAAAATCTTTTATGAATTTTCTAAAATAACTCGTCAACCCGACAAACCCTCGGACCTCGTGAACATCGGTCGGGGCTTCCATGTTAGCGACAGCTTCCATTTTATGACTACCGGGACGAATGCCTTGACTATTCACTTCATAACCCAGGTAGTCAATTCTTCGCTGTAGGAATGTACACTTACTTACGTGTCAATTTATTTACTCGAAGCTGTTGCAACACAATCTCCAACGCATTAAGTCCCGACTCAATGTTTTTCGAAGGTATGAGGATGTCATCCATGTATGCCAGTACACAAACTATTCCTCGCAAAGGATTTATGACCTTATTGATCATACGCTGAAAAACCGAAGGGGCATTCGCTAGACCGAAGGGCATACGCAAAAACTCATTCTGACCATCCGGTGTGACGGAGGAAGTTTTCTCAATAGAATCTTTTGCTACGACAATTTGGAAATACCCGGAAAATAAGTCGAGAATAGTAAAATATATATTGCGTTGTAAATTATTTAGTTGATCATCAATAATAGGTAGAGGATGTCGATCCTTTTTTGTTTTTGCTTTAAGTGCTCGGTAGTCAACGCACATTCGCGTCTCGCCGGTTTTTTTACGTACAAGTAATATTGGACTCGCGAAAGGCGAATTGGAATCGCGAATTATATTATTTTCCTTTAATTAGACTATGATTTCACGAACCTTTTCACGCTCTGCATACGATAGACGATAAGGTCTATAGGAGACTACCGAATTATCGAGTAACTCGATATTAATCTCGGCCGTTTCTGTTTTACCAAGTTCTGCCACATTAAATGCGAAACAGTCACGATAATCGTTAATAAGCTTTAATAGTTGCTCCTTCTCCCGTTTAGATATTTTCTCATCCATTATAACACCATTCATGAGTATCTTGGATTTTTCCTCGGCCCGAATAGAAAATATGTCTTTTATTTTTGTTTCGTTAACCGTCTCCTCTACCTCGTCCAGCTTCTCGATTTCTCGGCTCTTCTCCGCGTCCTGGAGCTGGAGAGGATGCGTGCGCAGCAAGAGTACTTGCAAACGGCCTGCGAAGCTTCTCGACACACTTTCTAGTAGGAGGTCTCTCCGTCGGTCGTTCTCCGTAATCTTCGACTCTGCTCAAGTAAGTGCAAAGATCTTCTGGTGTTTGAAACTCGAATCGGTTGATTGCCATTCTCAGGGAGTTGTCCTCAATTCCCTGAGTGATGCAGTCTGCCGCTCGATAAACAGTTATCTCGCACGCATCGACCAACGCGGCTTTGGCGAAGAAGAACATCATGGACTCATCGCATTTCTTCTTACGCTGCATCATTGCCATCACGCGGTCTGGATACCTAGTATGATCCATGAATGCGTCTCGAAGTTTTATCTTCCACTGGTTCCACGTGAACGCAATGGTTGGTAATCCGCGGTACCATTCACCAGCTATACCTCTTGGATTATCTAACGCATAACACGAGGTCGTCGTATCTGACCACCCATAGATTCCCTGTAGTTCCTGGACCTTGTGAATCCACGATTCGATGGACTGACTCTTCACTTTGGGATCAAAGAGGGGAATCAGTTTCTTTCACTCTAAGCCTCGAGGGTGACCCGAGGCGTTAGCAGATCCTTCTGCGGAGAATGGTCTGGCTGACAAATTCTGGGACTGTCGATGCCAGCATCGTTACCGCTGTGGTCAGTTGCTTTAGCACCTCCTGAAACTCTGGGTTGTACAAAGGTGAACGGCGTCTACCGCTGTATATCGATCATCGCGTTGAGCTCGGAGATCTCGATCGTCTCGTATACATTGTATCTCGGGAGGACGATCGATCTCTTCTTGGGTGAACTGATCCTACTCGCAACGGTGGTGCATCACTCCCTGTAGCTTGTGGGGGCTCGGGACGCAATGCCGATCGACGTAGACGAGCTCTCAATTCGCGGTCGGTAGCTTCTTGATTCATTATTAATTATGCGTTCACTTACTCGATGATTAACTGCTATGTAACACTCCACTTCACTTCACTAGCACGCGAATACTTTATCCTACTTCTGAACTGTAAGAAAATAACTAACACAAGGTTTAAACCAAAAGAGTATTTATTATACAAGCTGAAGCCCAACAATGCTTAACGTAAGTAGGTACATATCTTTAACGATGTGACCGTCCAACCGTCCAGTACAATAATGTATCCCTCTGCCTCTGCCGTTGAGGCCCTCGGGTCCCTTGACCTGCGGGGGTAACTGAGGTGTCACGTGATAAAGGTGGATTTGACGTCATAGCTAGACTGTCCAGCAGCCTAGGTATCCGGGGCAATATGGTCGCTTCTTACATAAATAAATTAATATTAGCGATAGTAATGTCAGCCGAAGTATTAATGTTCATTTTACAAGGAATATTATTAGTAGTCCCTATATTATTAATAGTTGATACTTTCGATTAAGAGTTTATGGATTTTTACAATCTATTTTAATGTGACCTCTCTTTCCACAGTTTCTACATATAGGAGTAGAAGTACGGTTAGGATTAGGATCGTTATTATCAAATTTTAACTTTCTCTCAAGATTAGGCTTATAATTGTCTGAATGTTCAAAATTATTATTCGATTGTACATTATTTTCCATTTCTCCGTAAATTAATTTTGAAATCAATTCTTCTTCTAAATTTCTTTCTAAAGTTTTATACAAAGCAAAAATTTTCAGATCTTAAAGAAAATTTTAATTTCTTATCTAATTACCCACTATTAAAATGTTGAGAAGATTGACGGTCAACCACACTATCTGTTCAATCGGGATACGCGAGGCGAGAGAGTTCGTCTATTGTTTTAGCAAAGCTGTCAAGAGACTCGTCAGATTTTTGTTTTATGTTTTGTAATTCATTTAAATGAACGTATGAAAATTTCCTTTTTCCGAATCGCGATATTAAAATTTCTATTATTTTGTGATAATTTTCTAACTCGTCAGATAATAAATTTTCTAAAATTATTTAGGCTTTCCCTCGCAAAGAAAATTCTAAATATGACGCTTTAATCTGATATGTCCATCTATTATGGTTTGAAACTACACTTATCCAAAAAATTAAAGGAACAAAAAATTTTTAGTGATTTTTGGAAGGCTGTATTTTCGTGAAAAATGATCGTATCGGCAAAATAAAAAAAGCAAATTAAAGCTTGAAATCTCTGGTTTGAAGATATTTCAGCCAAATAATTATTTGAACCACGGTTTTTGCGGAATCATAAGAAATAGGCTGAGACAAAATTTTTCTAAATTTTTTAGTTTTGCTTTTTAGGTCTAGGGGCCGGGAAAAATTTTTTTCGAAAAAACCGATTCATGGCTTCATTCAGCTACAATTTGCTGTTTTTTTTATTCTCTCTACGACAATTTGCTGCTGAGATATCAGCCTTTAAATAAAAAAGGATCCTTTCGTCTTTAATTATCGATATCTCAGTAACCAATCGTCGCACAGTAATTTAAAGGACAGTTTGAAAAACTTGAATATATTCCCTAAAAGCCCCATTTCAGATTAAAAAAAAAAAGTTTTTTAAATCCTTAATATCAATTTGAAAAACCCACAAAAAATGGTCATTTTCTCGTTTTTTAGTCAACTCATCGCTACTTTGCAAATATTGATGAAAAGGTTAATGTTGCCAGGCGATTTTACAGCTTAATGTACGGATGAAAACCCTGGAAATTTTCAGATTGATCCATCGAACCGCTTGTCCGGGCCGATTGCTCAAAGTTTTACAAATCAATTAAAGAAACAAGTTTTGTTCTTTAATTTGTTTAATCAATACCAATATGAAAAAAATTAATTTTTTTCGGATTTCCTATCATTTTTGCGTTAGTGATTCATTAAATGTGAGGTAAAAAGAAAAAAAATTTTTTTTTTCTGAAAAACAAGAAAAAAAACAAAAAAAAAACAAAACAAAAAAAAACAAACAAACCCGAGTAAAATATGAAAAAAAAGTAAAAAAATTCTTGTTTTATCTTGTTTTTCGGAAAAAAATTTTTTTCCTTTTTCATTCAAAGGCTGATATCTCAGCAGCAAATTGTCGTACAGAGAATGAAAAAAAACAGCAAATTGTAACTGAATGAATTTTCTAATCAAGCCATGAATTGGTTTTTTCGAAAAAAATTTTTCCTGGCCCCTAGACCTGAAAAGCAAAACTAAAAAATTTAGGAAAATTTTGTTTCAGCCTATTTCTTATGATTCCGCAAAAACCGTGGTTTAGATAATTATTCGGCTGAAATATCTTCAAACCAGAGATTTCAAGCTTTAATTTGCTTTTTTTATTTTGCCGATACGATCATTTTTCACGAAAATACAGCCTTCCAAAAATCACTAAAAATTTTTTGTTCCTTTAATTTTTTGGATAAGTGTTTTTCAAAATGTTTCGAATGCCTATCAGCAGATACCAAAGCATCAAATGTGTCTGGTTTCATTAAATCGATCGGTCTTAAAATAAATGACGGGTTGGATGTCGCAATAATTTTTTGTTTATTTTTGTTAATTTTTTCGCCCGATTTATTTTTCGAATTCAAATTTATTATTTCCGCTTGAACATGAATAACTGTTTCGACATTACTATTTCGAGGAGGAAGCGTATCAGGCGTTTCAGAGCTTGTGTCATTAACATTATTACTTTGATTATTATTAATAAGGGGTAGATTTAGATTTAGATTTATTATCGATCATAGAGCATAACTCCTTGTGATCACAATATTTTACAATATTACATAGAATTACATTTAAATACTTAGTATAAATAGCATATGTAGGTTTTAATGACTCTCAACTCACAGAATTATTGAGATGAGACTAAAAAGGCCATCAAGTTTTAGTTAGTTAACATATTATTATCATCATAATATTCAATAGACAATTAAATGAATTAGTTGCGACTTAACAAAAAAAGAATTTTTTTTTTTTTTTTTTTATTCACTTTCACGCTCTAGCAAGTAGATAAAGCATCTTTCTTTAAATATGTCGAGTGATTCTGATGATGTAATATTTTGTGGCAGAGCATTCCAAAAATTCCATCCTGTTTCGATAAATGATTTTTGATAGGCTATTGTATGAGCAAATGGCATATTTAAAGTATCGGTACGCAATGGATCTCTACGTGAGGCAATATTTTGTCTTAGCGTAAGCTCGTGTCCAAACAAACCTGGCTTCATGAGGCATAATGCTTTATAAAACTCACATAATATCAGTTGTAGACGACGGTTAGAAGGTTGCAGCCAACCAAGCCGTCGTCTATGTTCCGATATATGTGCATCTCGTTTAATTCTTAAAATAAAACGTACACAATTATTTAATGAAACCATTAAAGATCTGTTAAGCTCATTTGTCAAGTTTGTTAAAACACAGGAGCAGTAATCATAGATTGGAAATACTAGACAAACCATGAGTCTACGCTTTAATTGCAGGCTAAGATCACAATCATTTATTTTGATTCTATATAATGCAAATGCCGCACGTCTTCTAATACTAGCTACATGCGAATGCCATGATGATGTACTGTCTAGTATAATTCCAAGATATTTAAATGTATTGACAAATTCTATCAAATTATTATCAACATAAATTCGAAGTCTATTGCAGTCTCTATTTGATATCTCAATTAACCTACACACATTGATTGTACTACCAAAATACATAGCCTTCGTTTTAGAATGGTTTAAACGAAGCTTATTAATCTTGCACCAGTTAGAGATGCGCTCAATATCATCATTTAAACGACAAATGCATTCATCAACATCACTCAGCTTACATCTTATATATATGACCAGGTCATCAGCATACAATAGATATAAACAATACATCAAACATTTCGACAAGTCATTGATAAATAAAGAAAAAAGCAAAAGACCAAAAACACTGCTCTGAGGTACTCCAGAATCCAGGTTAATCTAATCTGAGAATTTATTATCAGCAGTATATACTGATTGCAATCGTCCGTACAAGTATGAGTAAAACCATTTTACTGTATTAACTGAGAAACCAAGATCAAGAAGCTTTAGTAATAATAAAAAATGATCAACAGTATCGAAAGCTTTAGTAAAATCAAAAAATACTGCTAAGGTAACTTCTCCTACATCAATAGCCAACCGAATATCATCACAAAACCTCAGGACAGCAGTTTGTGTCCCCATACCTTCCTTAAAGCCAGTTTGCCTATTATCAAGTAAATTATTGTCCACTAAATATTTTGTAACCTGATCAGAGACAATTCTTTCGAGTACTTTCGATAAAGCGCATAATATTGCAATTGGTCGATATTCAGAAGGAGATGATGGGTATTGCACTTTGGGTAGTGGTCTTACAAGGAAAAATTTCCACATGGATGGGTAAACACTTTCGCTAATACATGCATCACATATGTACACAATATATGGCACAAGTATATCTTGAAGTACTTTGTAGACTTAAATAGGTATACCATCACATCCAGTTGCTCGAGTAGATATTCGCATCAATGCGTTTTTCACACCAGTACTTTTAGTACAGTGCAGATTTAATTTCGTTTTCTGAGTTTTACAGTTTTCTTCATAGTATGTACGCAAAGAGTGATCAAAGTTTGGTAACGGGTTACCTGAAGAGACTGATGCAAAATACTTATTTAATTCAATTGCAGGAATCAGAATAGCTTGATGAGATTGCGACCCTTTTCTCGTTGGACCAAGATTGTCCAATTCTCTCCAGAATGTTCGAGTATTACCAGATTTATCAAACTTCGACTTCAAGTAATTTCCTTTCTCAAATTCTATTTTTTGTTTAAATTCGCGACGTAGGTCAGTGTATCGTGAAAATAATGCATTACAGTTGTGTTTTCTTGATGCACGATAACAGACGATTCTGTCACAGCAATCAGGTGATATGGATTTTTTCTAAAATAGTCTTGAAACTCATCAATGTGTGACGATGACGAGAGTGATTGAGCATTAAGACAGCACACATTAATAATAGATGATAATTGAACTGTTGTTGATCGTGTTGATTGTGAGAGATCTGTAGAGATATTTGATAAAGAGTGAGAGTCAACGTTTTGCTATAGATTAGATAAATCTGTGGTAGGCAATATTTTCATCGGCTTTAAAGCTATATTTTTTCTCATAAATACTGCTCCATTTGCAATCCAGATCAATTTCGAGTCAACTTGCGGAAACTGCTTGCGGATTTTGTCCCGAAATTGGTATAATTCCGCTGGAATCCGATGATTAATATTTATTTTACATTTTGGTAATTGTGAATCAATAACCGACGATAAGAGTTCAGATAACTGTTTCTTCTTTTCAATAAATAAGTTACATTTGGTCACCGTTGAGAGTTCAAGTAATATAGCCCTCGATCTTATGCGACTTTCATCATTAGTTGCGATATTACTTATCGCTTTTTTACCCATGCGTAGGGCCTGTATAATATCATCTGGATTCAAGGTAATATCCAGTGCATGAGCAAGCTCAGGAATGACAGACGATACGATTTCTTTTTGGTTAGTGGAATTGTTAGTTTCAGGAACCCCAGTGATAACTAACTGGTTTGCCACGCTTTGACACGCCATTTTTAGCATTAATGCTCTGTCAACAGACGGCAATGCATCGACGGAATTAGATGTTAGTTTGGCTTCAAGAGTATCAAGACGAGCTTCTTGTAGAGATAGATTTGCATCAATTTCATTTGTTAATTTTTTATTTTCACTCACATCCATGTTAATTGTATTAATACTTCTACTCACTGAAGCAACATTCTTATGAATGGAGGCAATTTCTTCTTTCGCTAGCTTATTATCATTTTGAAGGTTCTTGAAAGATTTAGTTAACGCATCAACTTTATTATCAATTCCTTCGATTGTGTCTTTAAGTTCATCCAAATTATTGATACTGAGCTCAAACTTATCAAGCAAAAGGTTCATTCGACTTTCAGTATAACATATTGGACAACGATTGTTTACAGCAGCTGCAGCATCCGCAATAACATCCAGTGACAGTCTCGTAACGACACAGTCAATATGAAATATGTGATTATTTTGACATTTAGATGTCACGCTGGCTGCTACTTTATCTATAGCTGTATAACATAATGCACAGGTTGGTTTTGTCATTTTAGTACTGGATTACTCCACAATATCGCACGGATCACAAGAAAATCAATAATAAATTACAATGTCTATAGATTTGTGATCAATGACCAAACCTATAATCACGTTGGATCAAATTAAATTAATTCGAACACAATTTCAATAATAGTTCAACTGTATGTAATTAGTTATAAATAATCACTGAATTTTTTAGTTTAAGAAAAATACGGCCAAAGAAATAACTAACAACTTGATGGCATTTATAACTAGATTTCGACAGAGCAATAATAAACACGACGTGCACAGTTACTATACTGTGTACATCACGGTATTTTTTTCCTTTCGATACGTCTTTTAATTTATCCGTAATCTTTTCGAGGAAACCTTCCACTCTGGAGAATTTTTATTCCAAACTGTCGAACTGCTTTTCGTTTCGCCTCTTTTCTTCTGTAAATAGCTCGTAATATGCTCGCAAAACTCCTTTAGTTGGTTGTTAAGCTCGCTCCTCAATTTATTATTCCAAGCGTTTTTGATGATGTCCGAAGCATCATCGAGAATGGTTTGCCTAGTCTGTCGTGGCATAATTATTTTTTTTTTTAAATATTCACACTCCACTTGTTCACAAACTTCTGACACCAAATTTTCGTAACTGATATTTTAAATTAATATCATTTATACACTATGATAATAACACACTTATATTAAAAATAACAACACCACAATTAACAGTATTAGAAGGAAGCAAGAGAGAGATGTAGTTTATTGAATACAGGTGTTTTTTTCTGTTTAGTTGTCAATTTAAGACTGACTGACTTTAGACGCGTATCTATAATACCAGAGAAGAAGGCATTTGTTTTCTAGGTATTCAAATATTTTAAAACATCAGTTGCATATTCGTTACAATATTCTAATTTCTGGTTCATTGAGGGATTAGAGATAATTCGGAAAGGTTCGATTTTTTGAATATCTTCGAATGTTTTTCAATCGCTAAATTATACTCAAATTTCTGGTTTACAAAGAGATTTGAAACAATTCAAGATGATTCAATTTGTTCAATACCTTCAAATATCTTTTAATCACAAAATAATATTTTAATTTCTGGTTCATTGGGAGATTAAAGAAAATTCGGAGAGATTCGATTTTTTGAATACCGTCGAATCCTTTTCAATCACCAAATAATGGTGTGACTCTTTTTAAGACCAAGACAATTCATCCTTGACAATCCGTCCCCAGACAATTGATTTGCAATAATTCATCTCTGCGATATTTCATAACTGCAATAGTTCATCCTTTTACAACTCATACTCGACAATTTATCTCTTAATTTTATTATTCCTAATAGAAATTTAGGAAATTCATAATGAAATTTAATTAAGAAAAGAAAAGGACGGAGAAAAAAATCCCTTTATTTTTCTTCCGTGAAAAAAGAGCATCTCAATAGGAGGGGGGGGGGGGCAGGGGTGAAGCGCTGGTAGGGTCCAGAAATAGTCCAATTTTTCACGTTTTTGTGTGGCTATATTTTTGTAACTGCACACACACAAAAATTTCGAAAAAAGGGCGCTATTTCACATCAACCGCCAGGGTCAAGGTGAATTCAAAAGTATTCAAACTTCATAATTTTGAATCGCTTTAAAGATTTTCTAATCGTTTAGGTGAATTTAAACGTATGTAAAGTAAGTGAATGCACAAAAGGATTCTGATGTAGATGTGGTTGATTCAATAATTCAAATTAATACAAAAATTACAGATGATAAATAAGCTGTTTTATTAACAATATTGAAACTGAAAAAGTGTGAGAAAAAATATACTCAATAGCGAATGCAACTTTGGATTATACGTGATAGCGAATGCAACTATACAAAATTCACGTATAAAAACTCGACACGTGGTCAGTAGTGGATCAGAACGCGTTAATTAATTTGTAAGTAATTAGTCGCGATCTACAATCCATACATACTCAATAATTAGTAGCCTTGATTTACTACCTAATTATTGAGGATATTTTAGCGTCAGTTAAGCGAAATTATTACACAAGAATAATTATAACAATGCAAAGCGGGTTGACAGTACGTGGTAGTACGTTAGACTACTCACAGTAGGATGGAAGGCACGAGGTGTAGTGGTTGAACCCCAGAAGCGAAAAAGACATGGAAAGGCGGCGTCTTCTTCCTTCGTTGTCGCTCGGTGGTGACGTGTACTGCATGGCTGCACTAGCTAATTTTCCTATTGGCTTAAAAGCGCGTTAATGGGATGTAGTTAGCCGCCAAATTTCCTGATTGGCCGGCTAGTAGCGGGGCTCTCATGCCAGCTTTACACGGCCATGAGCGAGAAATCGTATGTGTTGGGCTCAAATAGTGAGTAATCCGGCACTATTCTGACCTTGAAGTCAGTAGCGAGTATGGCAGCTCCCGGACGTATCAGAATTGCATGAAGCTTTTCAAACTAATTAAGCTCGTGACTGAATAAAGTATTATAATTTATAAAGTTAAAATTTTAAATAACTTTGAATTTTTTCTAATGTCAAGAGTGAATTTGAAAGTATTTGAATTTTATGATTCTGAATAATTCCAAATCAGGGGTTGACAGTTTATGAAGTTGGACCCTAGTAACACGTGTTTGAGCAAAACTCTGGAGTAAATATCTTAAAAAAGACCCCTTGCTGCTAGTGTCTTTTTTTACGTATGTGTCTTCCACAAGATCTTGTGTCAAGAAACCTATGTCAAAATTCTAGTATATCTTGCTTATGGTATCGTACGTGAGAATATTAAAGATAATTTAAACAACGGCAATGAAACAGTGTCTGACGCATTTTTGGCTCCAGTAACTTTTGGATGGCTTGCTCAAGATCTGCTCAAGGCTCAAGGTCAATCTTGAGCCCTGAGTAGATTTTCAGCAAGCCATGCGCACCTATTTTCAACTATAGTCTTCCTCCAGAATTGAGTTATAATCTAGCACGAAGTTCTTGTGTAAGGCTTATACTTTAAATCTAGTTACAAGTATCTGCAGCAAGGCATACGTAGAAAAAGACAATAGCATCTATCGATCCTGAAAGCAGACCTGCTTAAGAATAAAAAAAAAATTTTAAATGGGGTATTAATTTACAAAAGTGATACACGATCGAGATAGTATTTTAAATTCTTTTGTGAAGAAAGTAATCATTCACAATAAAATTGAATCACATGACTATAAAATTGCATGTTTTAGTATCCTACATTCATTTTAGTCACAGTACAAATTGGGATTTATCAAATAGCTAAAACAAAAATGACATAAATATAGTTCTATGGTCAAATTGAAGTTGTCCAGATGATGAGAACATGCAAGTTTTATTGCAAGATGTAAATTATTTAACCCAACATTAAATTAATTTGAACTAAACATTAATTTGATTAGTTAGGAAACTATCTATTTAAATATATGGGTTTATTTATTCTCTTAAAAATTGTATACTCAAAGAAAGAAAATAACTTGAAATATAAAGCAGAAAAACAATTACCTACGATATATTTAAATCTGAAAAAAACTTTTGTCACGGCTGCTACATTCAAAAATTTTTAATTTTTTTTCTCTCTCTTCCAAAATAAGTACACACTAAAACCTCCTGTACGTAAACCTTTTTATGTATAACGCCAACTTACTGACGCCAGAAGTCGTACCGGACAAATATACCTACCTGAGCGTTGTAAACGCTTTACAATTAAGTCGTATTGTACTAATGGACCACGCGTATTATATATTTCTCTTTCTGGAAATTTCATCATTTTTACTTAACGTACTTCTAAAATTTATGTATCCGTTCCCATTTAACTAATCTAAGCATAGAAGCGGTAGTCTTCTTTGATTTTCATCTTAAACCTATAGACCACCCAACTCATGCGCACCTGCATGTGATTCTTGGAAATTAGAGAAAGCTAATGGAAATCTCCAAATTTATGGTTTCCTACACGAGCATGCTCAGCGACAGAGTGGCGCCAGGTCATCAGCCTACTTTAATAGTCAAAATCTGTTTCCCAGGGATCACACGTGTGCATGGGCCTAGAACTTTCGGGCGAGTCCGAGTCCTCTCGTATGGGAAACTGGTTACCACCACTTTTCATATGCGAGGATCATATAAAAAGACCATGGACTTTAGCTCATCAGTTCTTTTGGGAATCAAACTCTGAACCTTACCGAACTCCGGACACTTGACGGTGTTCGTGGCTAGAGGATTGATATCCCGATTGAGCATTCGGTCACGTGAGCCCAGATCATTGGATCGGTCCTTGAACGTCGTAAGCACTCGTATAATCGGTATATTATTTTCTACTAGCTTCAGAAGCATAATCAACGCGATATTAGCGTATAGCATCCGATCACGTGAGCCCAGATCGTACGATTGGTCCTTGATCGTTGTAAGTCGTGAACTAATATCAACCGTTTAGCACCGGTACAGCATTGATTATCTTCATCTTATTATAATCCATTTAATTTCATTCATTTTATTATTTTTATATTGAAATATACCACGAGAAACGTGGAGAATCAAAGAATATTTTACCGCGATAAATGCGAAGATTTTAAAGAATATTTTACCGCGAAAAGGCGAAGAATTTGAATAATATTTAGAAATATTTTTTTTTTCCGCGAAAAATACGCGAAGATTTTATAAATTTATATTACCGCGAAGACGCGAAGAATTTGAATACATTGAAATTATTTTACCGCGAAAAGCGCGAAGACCTTCATTTTAATTTAACCTACAGAGATTTAAAAACGCATAACCATTGAAGTTTATACAACAAGGTAGACTCAATAAATAAATAATTCGATAAATTTAAAATCACATTAATTGACCGCGAGAACGCGTCGTGAATAAGTGTCCTGTGTAACTGCTGACAGTCTTGACACCTCACCAAAACCTGTTTAGGGTAAGTTTTTGAATATTGTAACCATTGTTTGGTATTTTTATTTTTATATACTCTGAAATAATTGTAACCCATATGCATGAAACATTTGCTTTTATATTTACTATTCTTAATATTGCCATTTGTAACCCCTTTTGTATTTTGAGAATATTGAGTCATTTAATAAATAAATACTCGTTAACACAAAACATTTGAAAAACATTATTTATCAGACAATTTTACTTTAACAACGAGATAATAGCTTCACGAGGCTTTTCGGCAACCCACCTTCCTTTATCCCTTATTTTACTACCTGTTTAGCCGCTCAGACCGATAGTTCACAGTAGGGGGTACACAATCTTACGTTTACCGCTCGACGTTTGATTGTGAAATTAGATCAGTCACATAATAAATTGGAAATCGTTTTGGGTTTTATCAATATTGTCTTCAACAATATTGTGTGGGCGCGAATTAAATATAAAATAGAATAAACTGAGCATTTGGTCACGTGAGCCCAGGTCATAGGATCGGTCCTTGATCAATGTAAGTACCTTTTTATTCACTATACTTTATACGAATATCGTACCTACGCCCATCACGATCTCCAATCGTGACACTTTATTTCCATAATTTTGAAAGTTGTATATTCCGTGTGAAATCATAAAAACATGTTTTTAGAATTTTCAATCTGAACTAGATTGATTAAATATGTCAGAAAAAAAATTGTTTCATCGTAATGAATCAAAAAATGTCTAGTTCACAATAACTTTACTTTGAAAAAAAATTGCGTAAAGTCGATTGAGTCGATAATTTAATACATTTGAAAAAAACTGTACATGATTTAAATGATTTTTTATTAACAGGTCACTAAATAGTTTTTTACAATTTCTGAGAAAATTTTTTCTCAATAAAATAAATAAAATGATTAATAACAAGTAAGCTTGATTTCATTCAATCAACATTAGATATTCATAGAAAATGCAAATTTCCTACAAATTTCTAACTTTTTATTAAATCCATTTAGTTTCACGTTCATAACTCTAAAATCATTTGTATCAAGAAATAAAATTATTTGATAAAAAGTGATAATTTTCAAGTAACATCCAATTATTTATAGAACCAGCATTCACATAATTCGAGCTTTATACAGATATTCCAATAAAATACACAGATTTTTGAACAGATTATCAATAACTTTAAAAAAAAGAAAAAATCGATATGATAAATAAAAAAATTTCATGCACAATCAAAATTATAACACCATTAAAATTAATCAAATATGTAGACAGATATAAAGTTGCTTGACAACAGATATTCTAAATTTTAGTTGAAAACTTAGTCAGATTTTAATTAAAGTACTATCTTGCATCAAGTAAATTTTTTTTTCTTATGAAATCACTACAAAAAAGATTGTTAATTCTTAATAGAAGAATGAACTTTTTTGCAAATTTGCATTTAAATTATTTCTTGGGTCAAGAATTAATTATTTGTGTAAAAGTAATTTTTCTCTCAGTTATAGTTACTAATTTATTAAAAGAAATTAATTATCATCACTATATGATTAATTTTTTGTTCAAATATAAAACATGGATCAGTACCAACATTATAATTTAACCGTAGTTGTCAATGAATGACTGAGTGCTGATATTATCAGGCAGGAGTCAATACTATCGGTTATCTTTAACAACTGAGTTACGCTAGACAAATTGATTTATTGAGTCATGCTGTTTGAGCTTTGTACGGAATAATTGATAATTGTCTAAATGTTAGTAATGATTATAAAAATATATCAAGAACGTTACAAGAAAATATTGACAAAATATAAAAACTTATTTATACACGATTATTAAAAATTATAGATGTTTCCTCAAAGTATGGTAAGAAAATCATATTTTTTGTCTTCACTTATATTCATGATTTATTCTTTACTTGGATTACTCGCTTATCTATGATCTGAGTCTAATTAAATTCTATCAAATCCGACAGCGAGTCAATACAGGAGCAGAAATGTCCTAACAACTCGGACTTATCAAATGTCCCTTCTCTTGCAATAAGCAAACTACACGCAAGTGCTGTTACATCTGCATGAATAATACTTTTGCAAATACACAGATGAATACAAATGTATAGCTTCGGGTGGAAGAGCGTATCTCGTGGTGAGGGCCCAGGATGAGGTGAAGATCAGACTTGATGGGTACAGACTTATTGCAATTCGACTGTAATTGGATGTTGATTGTGATTCAATACTCAAACCAAGAAATAATTAAAATCCAAAAATAGATTCACTTTTTCCGATGGGTCAGCGGGGAATTCACTGACACATAATGTTTTCTTCTTATTCAGACAACTTTTTATGGAAATGTAATTTTTTTTTCCACTTGATATGATATTTAGTGGAAGATTATTTAGAAATTATATTGAGTAATTACCATGTTTACAATATTTATATTTGTTGCCATGCTCGTTTGGTTTATCAATTATGCTGTCATTGCTATGACTTTCCAATCAAAAAATAGAAGAGTTATTTCACTTTGAAGTGGAATTATGAAAAACTTGACAAAAAAACAGAAGTTACAAGTTTTTATAACGTGTAAACTTTTTCATCATATTGTAAATAAATTGGTTGGCATCTGAATTCTATTTGGGTCAATGATTATCTTTTATTCTTAACTATCTAACGTAAGCATTAAATTGGGCTACAGTAAATTCATTTAAAATGTATTATTATAGCATATACTCAGAGATAAATATATTTCTAGATGGACTTGAATTAATTATTATTGAAGAAAATACATCAACTCTGACTAAAATATTGTGTGTTGATTTTCAAATTCAGATCTTTACTTTGTAGGATAAATATTCGTTATGTACAAAGTTTTGATCTTACAACTTGCTATATCTTCCATTTCCACCATTTGCAAATATTATAAGTTGCCAAAAACTATGGAGAAATGTAAAATTTTATAATATAGTCTAATAGAAATATGTTAATTCATTAACTAACATTTTCTGAATACTTAAAAGCTGAGTCCCAATAGTATAAAAATTCTATTTTGCAAAAATTAATTTTTTTTTTTTTAATTTGTACAGTGCAATGTCCATGCGCCATCTATTGCTTTTGACTCCAAGTTACAACTTTCAAGGCCCGTGCGATTCTGACGATGGCTTCCTACTTCTTTAGCATAAGAATTATGAATTCAAAGTTATTTTTCGAGTAACGGTAATTTTTTGCGATAGAAAGAAATTTAATTTCACTAACTTAAAAAATTAAAGGAACAGAAAAATTTGGTTCCACCACGAAATCTCTCCGACAAAATCTCCCCAAAAAATTATTCGTGACCGATGGAAATACATGAAATTCCCGGACAAAATAACCCAAGACGAAATACCCCATGAACAACACATCTCTGTGACAAAATGTAAAAAGAAATAGTTTTATTCTTGAACTAGGCTTACTGCATTTTGGGTCCAAGACGGTAAATTTCAAGGATAACCTGTAAGGTCAACCGCTTTCTTTCCGCCTATTAAAGCATATAAATAAAGAATTTCCAATGAATTATAAACATTATTAAAGAACATTAATTGGCTTGTCACTTGCTGTGCCCTTTTTTACTTGTTTCGTGTGTGTTTATTCGAAAATAGACCTCCTTATAAAATGAAACGATTTAAAACGATTAGGAAAACAAATTTTAAATACTTTTTAATGCTTTTGAATACTTTAGATACTTTTGAATCACCCTTCTTTTCGGCATTTAACAGTGCAAATCGTTTCAAATTGTTTCTTCTAATCAGGTCAGACACATAAGCTTGTTATCATGCTGTCCACTTTTTTCAGAGATTTTGGGGGCACGATTTTCCTCACAATTTTCACATTTTTTTTTGTGATGATATTCTGTTCAAAGACATTCTGACAACAAATATTTTGGCATAATGATATTTTGTCACAAAGATATTATGAAATGAAGAACGGAACTTTGCCCGGGGGTTTTCACGCGCGTAACCATATAATGACTGATGGAAATACATGAAATTTTTTTCATAAAATTCTACTTTATCACTCTAATGCATTATCACCTACAAAAATCTATATTACCTATTGATTTCATAGATGTATTCAATTTATCAGTCGATATAAAAAATTCGAATATTTTTTTAAATGAAAATTTTTTATCGATAGTCAGACTTTGTACTGGAGAGATTTCGTAGCGGGGAGATTTTATCGGGGATATTTTGTCTAGGTGGCAATCGTCGTGTCACCAAAAAATTTTATGAATTTTCTAGTGATTTTTGCAAGGCTGTAAAAATAATAAGCTTTATTGATGCCCATACAAACACAGGACCCCCATTCCGCTTACAAACAACATTACACTCTTAGCCTGTACTTTTTCTTCTCTTCACTGTAACTTATTCCTACTACAAATATCGGCTTATTGCTTTATAACCTGTTCTTGGGGGTAAAAAGAAGAACCTATAGCAGGTAAAAGAAAAACTCGTCTTCTCTACACACACACATACCTCCATCCATCACTCTCATTGGTTGACCTCCGCTTCCACTGAACCACTTTATCTCTAACTTAACCCATTCCCCAACCTAGATCTCGCTATCTCACTCCAGCTTCCGTCACTTAATCCTTTTTTGAAATACCCTGGAACTCCTTTACCCTTCACAAATTTGGAATCTCTGTTACTACGTGACCCCAATATGTTGTCCCACCTCTCACTCTCTTGCTTTTTCTTCTTCACCCCTACTTGATGTTCTCCCCTAATCCGACCTTCCTCCCACTTCCTTTCTACCTCTTTTAACTCCCAGTTCCTAGCCCAATAGAAATCTTTTCTCTCGGCTTCCCACCCAATAAAATCTCACCCACCTTAACCCTTTTCCTAATTTCCATCCTACATTTCCATGCTAGCTTCTTCCCTTCCCCTTCCTCTAAACTTTTTTAGTATCCCCGAGCCTTCACCCCTGCCCATCCTTCCAGTAAATCCCTTTGCAGCTTCTTCCTTACCATATACCCTGCTACCCTCCTCAACACCCCAAGTACTCACCTGAGATATCTCTGCTGAATTTTATCCTCTTCTTCCGTTCTTCTCCACTCCCAAATTTCCACCCCATAGCTAACTACCAACCATACTAATTTATCAAACAAGCATATTCTTCTACTCCAATCCTTCCCAAAATTCCGTTTCCCTATACCCCAAACCTGTCTCAGTATTTTTGCTTCTTTCCTGGTTCTTTCCCTTACATGCTCATTTTCATACTCATTTGCTTCTACAACGTACCCTAAGTAATTGTACCTATCCACTTTCTTAATCTCCTTACTCTGCAAGTTCCACCAAATTTTCCTTCTCCTCCCTCCTACCCTACACCTCATTATCTTCGTTTTATCCGCATTTACTTCTAAACCTTTTCTATTTACATAACTTTCTAACGTTTTTATCATCCCTTCCATGTCATCCTCATCCTTCGTTAACAATGCCACATCATCTGCATACGCCAACGCTTAAACTTTATTCCCCAGACAACATCAGCTCTCCTAATCGCCCTTCCTCTAACTCTTCTTCTAAATCCGCTAAGAGCAACACGAAAGCAGTGAAATCAACGAATATCCCGGTCTCATCCCCCTTTCCGCCCAAAATTCTTCCCCAACTTCTCGCCCAGCCCTAACCCTACCCCACGTTTCCTTAAGCACTTTCTCGCACCTTCTTATTAATCCTTCTCATACTCCTCTCTCTCTCATGGCCTCAATAGTTTCCCACGATCTAGCGAATCAAACGCCGCTTTAAAATCTAGGTACAAAACTAACATTTTCCCTTTCTTCTTTGCTACTTCCCAATTAACTAAATAGTTCAGTATGTAGATATCATCTATTGTTCCTCTTCTCTCCCTAAATCCTGTCTAATTCTCCGGTGATTACGTCTTATTCTCCACCTCGACTTTTAGCCTGTTTTCCAAAACCCCTACGGACACTTTGTATACGGTCTGCGGCAATGTAATCTCTCTGTAGTCTCCCACCTTATTTCCCTTCCCCTATTTAACTATCGTTACCACTATCCCTTCCTTCCAATCTTCCGGCAATCCCTCTCCGTTCCACACCCTCTAACACATTTTCCACAACTCCATCATTATCCTTTCACCCCCATATTTCCAGGCCTTATTTGGAATTCTACCCTTCCCCATCACATTATCTTTTAACTCTAGAGTAATATCAACCTCTTTCTCCCGTTCATCCTCCTCTTCCCTCGCATCCACTACCCTAATTATCCTACTATTCATCCCTCCCAATAGACCTTTACAATGAGTGTCTTAATCCTTCGTTTTCATATTCTTGACCCCTACCTTCCTTTTCTTTCTCCCTTCATTTACCACCTTCCAAATTTATCCTTCCTTCCTCACACTTTTTACCGACTCTTCCCATTTCTTTTTCTCCGCAAGTGACGTTTTATACTTTTTTTTCTCTGTCAGACATACCTCTCTTTCTATTTCCTTCCTAAACCTATGTAAATACTTTCTTAAATTCTTTTTTTCCCTTCTACGCTCTTCATCTCACCCAACTTCCCTTTCCCTCTAACCCTCTCCTTATTTGTTTCCTTGATAGCTTTACCTACTTTCTCATTAGCATACCCCATTTTTCCTCCTGTACTACTTCAATTTCTGAACTCTTCCTCAAACTTCTGCACGCCTGCTCTTGTCCAGACTCCTCTTCACAACCCTTCCTCTACCTCTCCTCTTTATTCTTCCATCCTTCTTCCTTACCTTTGACTTCGATCACTACAGGCAGATAATTCGAGTCAGTCCTTCCAACTACTATCTTCGCTACACTTTCCTTAATCTTTTCCTGAATTAACATTTAGTCTATCACTGAAAACCCTCTTTCCCCTACAATCATTAACCCCCCCCCCTCTTTTCATACCCTCTGTAATACCCACTTACTATCACCCAACCCCTCTTATTTATGGACTTACCAAACTTGTTTCCTTCCTTATTTAAACTACTATCTTTCGAGTTTCTAATCCTCGTCTCTCTCAGATTCCCCTAAAACATGATATCCCCCCCCCTCCTTCCCTGTTCTTACGCTATAATCTCCTCCTTTCACCACTTTTCTATCCGAATTCACTTCTTCCATCCATCTACTTACGAATAGTTTTTTCCTCTACAAATCTGCATGTTCTTAAATTCTCCAAATTTCCATTTCATAGGAAAAATAACGACCGCAACGGACACAAATAAAACAGCTGGAACTATAGCTAAATTACTACTGGCAGGGAGCCTAGTATATGGTAGGGACAACGGAATCGATCGCAGCGCTCGCTGTAGACATAATTTCGTTGAATTATGCTCTCGTTGAAAATAAACATGTGAAAATTAAATATAAAATGTTAGTGCTATGAGAAAAATTTTATAACTTGCTGAAAAATAAGTGTACAGTTTAGGGTTTCATACTTCGGCGATATTTTCTTTTTATGTCCTACCTAAAAAATTAACAATTTATAGAACAAAAAAAATATTCCCGCTTGAAAAGAAAATTCTAAGTCAATGAGAGGCTTAGCGCATCTAAAAATTCGATTTCCCATTTTAATAACACGGGAATTAATACTCTACTATTTTTTCAACTTTTATAATTGTAGCAGTCATGTATTATTTGTTTTGATTTTACTGGTTAACCTTGTGCTATTCTAAAATAATAGTAAGATAAATGTCCCAATACCGGAACGACGAAGGGTATATGACTGATTTTTATCGTTTTAAAAATATTCAAATAAATTATAAACCAAAATAATTTATTATATCAAATAGTATAGACATTTACCAATTCAAAAATAATCAAATTAGTTCATTTTTCTTAAATTTAATATAAAACAAAAATTTTTTTCTATGACACCCAAAAGACTCAATACCAGAACGCTGAAATAGCCTTGTCCCAATACGGGAATTCGGTTGTCTTAATACCGGAACAGTAAATAAGATAAGCTATTTTTTGCATTTATTCATGGAGAAAATATCAATAATTATTAAATAATATTAATGTAAAATGAGTATAATTATAGCAGACATCAGAGAACTTTAAAATTATAAATAAATAAGATAAATAATTAAGAAAATAATGTTTACAAAAAAAGCACTATTATTTTCAAAATTTTTTGAATTTGCATGTTTTTTAATTTTATATTATTAATTATTTACTCGATTTATTAATAATTTTAAATTTGTCGGATATCTGCTATATCACACCCATAATGTAAAATGTATTTAAAATTTAAAAATGATTGAATATTCAATAAAAATAAATATTTTGAATTAAAGAATAGAAACAAAATGAATCATTTGAGATTATACTGGAAAAATAATTTAAAAAAAAACTAAAAACGAAAATTTATTTTTTATGATTTAAATTAGAGTTTATCTATACTTAATCTATTTTTTATAACAATCATACATACTGCATTAAATATTAGGGCTCCAGTAATAATTAATATTGTACTTGATTTAGCCTGTCAATAAAACTCACCGTTAATGTCTATCGATAACATTAATATGATTGGCTGTTCCGGTACTAAACACGGGTTTATTTTGGTGTACCAATAGAGGAACAGTAAAATTAATATAATAATACTATTTTTTTTATATTTTTAATATGTTTTCTTGAATTTTATGTCATTCAAGATGCATATACAAAATAAAAATTATTGAAAAGTAATTCTATGCATTTTATAACGTATACTACGCTGAAATTTCGCGACGGAGACGCGAAATGGCCCAATATTAAATGACAATAAATATCGAGATCGAATTAAAATAAAATAAAAATGTTTAAAGAATGATTAAATTATAAATAATAAATACTTATCGTGTCTGGACCAGCTCCTCAGGCTGGGTTAGTGCACGCAAGCGCCAGACCGTTTACTTAAAACGGACAAAATTAATTCAGGGGGAATTTACGAGGGAAGATCCAAGCAAGTGACTTGTAACGAAGCGGATAACACTCGAAAGAAATAAAATAAATAATGAAAAAGAAAAATAGTAAATATATAATAAATAATTACATAAAAATAATAAATAATATCAGAAAGATGAAATTAAGCAGTAGGAAAAAATCCAGGGAAAATAAATATTAAATTTTCCCTGACAGCTGTTGGTTTCCGAGATTTAATTTATATAAACAATATAAAAATCATAATTTTACACAATATTTAATTCGGTTAAATCAATAACAATAATAATACCTGGTATTTGTCAATAAAAAAGGAGATAATATAATTGCTAAATATTCTCAATTTTAATATTAAATAAAAGAAACAAATTATTTCATCTGAATATATCTAATTAATAAATAATAACAATCTTTTTACTTTATTTGATCTCTCAACACGTTTGAGAGAGAGAAAGATACGGAATTTTTCCTTACTCATACTCAAAGTAATAAATTTTTCTCTTTAATAACTTAATTTATAATTTCAGAATCAAAATCTCATTAATAATTTTGACCGCTGGGGTACGCATAAATAAATAAATCAAAAATAAATTACTTAGTTACTTTAGTAACACAAATAATAATTAATAATATCGGACAGATATTTTAAATAAAAATAATAATTATAATAATTCGGGAATTTTTCACCCGAGCGATGATATCAGTACTTGAGGAATTTACTCGAGTACCGTATGTGCTCTATAGATATATATACTATAGGTGTATATATATGCATACCGGCAACGCTTCACCACGTTGCACTCAACTCATATATACATAAATATGCGCAAAATATATCAGAATATATCCACCAATAATAAACAACAATAAAAATTAATGATAATTATTTATAATAGAAATCATGTATCATCCAGTATCTATTATCAATAAATTAATTTACCTCGCCGCGGCGACCAACAACTACCGGGGGAGGTTATCACGTGAAAAACATATGCCGTGAAAGAAATTCAAAGTACTTACTCAAAATTTATGATCTCCAATAACAACAAAATAGGATGGATTGACCAATACTTAACAAATTCACCCGGTGAACTCAAATAATTATCTTTATTTCTTTATCAATAACTGATCAATGCACAATTATACGAGTAGTAAAAATTAGCGTCTATGCACAATGCCAGTCCGTATCTTTCTGAATTAATTACCCTTTTCTCCACCTGTTGGTCGTCGCGCACGTGGCACCACCGTCGCCCTTAATTACTATATAATTATTTCTATTAGCCCTTATTTTAAATTGAAATATAAAATATAAAAATAATCCTTCAATACCTGAATGACACATGATTAATTAATTAAATATATGAACTATTTATTTATAACATATTCCTATTTTTATTTTATCCGTTAACTGAAATAACAATTATTTTAAATTTATCAAATTGACGTTGGAACTATAGCCGAGGTATCGATTTACCGTTACCCGGCGGTCAACATTCTCAATCAAACTGATATCCTTAGTCGGATGACAAGTTAAATAAAATAATACATTAAACAAATGTTGGGGCATAATGTCACGATAGATTATGCCTCCCAACTTCTCCAAAATCATAAACAAAAACTTAAATTTTACAAAAATCAATTATTTGTATTTTTAAATCATAAATTAAAATCTATTCACACATGTGCTCTCTCATACTCAGCGCGCATGCGCTAGCACCGTGCACGGACCGCTGTCTCCATCGGCGAAATGGCGGAATGCCCGCGTAACGACTCAAATTCAAATATAAAATTAAAATATTCAACTTACAACTAAATAAAAATTAAATAATTTGAATCGTTACGTGACAATTTTCTATAAGCTTAAGACCATTGACTGATTTCTTAGCAAAACTATTAAAAAACCAGAAAAAGTCATGAATCCTAAACTATTGCTCTAATTAACTTTTTTTTTTCATATTTTAAATATTTTCTAAAATCTATTTTATATCTTATTTTTTAACTGAAAGATTAAGGTTTCAAATAAAGAAAGTTTTATTTAGTTTCATCGCGTACGAGTTGAAATATAATATAATGATTATCAAATCGTTCCGGTATTGGGTCTTGTTCCGGTATTGGGACATTTACCTTATTTGATATTCATAAAAATTTTTGATATTTACTTTTTTTATCAAAATATATTTAATTTAATTTTCTGTGATAAAAATACAATTGCACATTTTTATTGATATCATTATATCAATTTTTATATTCTGATTTTATAACGAATTTCTATTGTTTACACTGATTTTAAATATCTCTTACAATTATCGAGCATGATTTTTTGTAACCATCAGATGTCGTTTTCGTCGCACTCCCTGCCAATAGGCACTTTCGAAGAACATTAAATTCCTTACGATTTACGTATTAAAGATAAAAAAAAAAGTAATTTAATTTACGTGTATTTTAAGCGGGAAATCTTTAAAATCGAATGGAAAGTACTTAGGATTGTAATTAAGAGCTCAAGCTTGGCAGGAATTTTTGTTTTAGCATAACAAACAATATTTTGCTCGATGAGCAACAAAAAGAATACTTTCACCGGAAAAAAAGCACCCTAATATATATATATATATATATGTATATATATATATATATAGTGTAATAGGTTTTCCACCACCGGGGATCTACCAGAGTGAAGTCCGAATACACTTACTATTTGGTCACCTTGTTCAAAAATTTAAATGTTGGGCGCCAGGTGATTTTGTAATCACTAAATAAACAATCGTCGAAATGTCGGCTCAGGGCGGTGGATCGGGAAAAGGTCAGGCACTTAAGATTACGATAAATGATTGATCAGAATTAAACAAATTAGTCGTATATTAAATAAACAAAATAATTGATCGGTTTCACAAAAATGATCGGTTACAAAAAAAATCGAAATGCCGTTGTTGGCTTGACTCGATATAACCAAAATTATAAATAAAAAAAATCGTAGTTGATCGAAACAGCGTCAGTTCATTGCTCGGAAAAAGAAAACAAACAGTCGGTCGACGAAATTAAAATACACTTATTCTAAGCCATAAACGCATATACGACGTAGTTCGTAACGAAATACTCGACCGGTGACGTCAGAGTATTTCACATGGCACGACTTGGCTGCCGCAGCAAATGAGAAAAAGATAATCCGTAATTCTCAGAATTGCCCGAAGAAATAAAATAAAATATAAACTAATATTTTATTTCAGTAACGCGTTAAATTGCATTATCATACAATTAGTACACGTAATTGATTATTAAATTAATTATTATTTACACCAATCGCGTTTCACTTGTTCATCAACAAAATCAGTCAGTCGTACACTTACTCAGTTCTCGTACCGAGGCTTCGGCTTGTTCACTTGTTCACAAGAAGCGATTTATTAGTCGCAATTAATTGTTCGTTTTTCAACCTCAAATTGTTCTTCACGGCGTAAATCGAATTGTTCAAAAATCGGGTTTTGGAAATCGTTCTTTTGGTCGAGTCGAATTGTTCAAATACAAAACACGGCCGTTCAGTATGGCGTCTATCCCGAATCTCTCGTCACAATCCATGCGTTCGATCGATTGCTCGGTCAAAGTCAAAATTTTTTATTCTAGATGTCACTGGGATTTGTTCATCAGGTAACGATTTATTATTCAAATAAATTTAAACCACGAGTCGATGTCGAATTTTGATCATGTTACAATATATATACATATATATTTGGCGCCGGTACTTTAGGTTTAGATTGCAATAATCACTGCTTAAGTCGCCAACTACCAAAGAGTGAAACGTTGTGAGTGATAATGAGAAGAGGAGGGATGGAAAAAGGTATTTGTAGGGTGAGAGGCGTTTCGTCTAAGTATACGATAGCTGAGACTCCTCAGTTAGGTGTGTCTATCGTATACCCCACCTAAGACGCCGTTTTGGAAGTTACATGTTGGAAATGTTATATATTGAAACAGACATAGGGATGAGGTATTGCGAGAGGCGTGAGTTGTGAATGTCATCTCGCGGAGTGAAGCTGGACCACCACAGGATTATAAATAAATGTTTTATTTATCCAACGTAATTAACACAGTAAAAGAAAAGTATACAGAATGAAAATGCTTGAATACGTGTTCGCAGCTCAGCGGTGTATCTTGTAATATGTAATGTCTCTACGAATGAGGTAGACACAGAATATGGAAAAATCGATCTTCGGCGTAGATTGCCGAAATTAATCGATCGTAATTATTGTAGCAACGCTATATATATATATATATATATATATATATATTGAGACAATGTAAATTGTCTTCGTCGTCCTCAGCCTTGCGGTTCCCATTTTTCTCCGTCTTCTTGCCGTCTGAAACTGTACAGGTCATAGTGCCGCAAATATATTTTGAATTAAATAATTTCGTAAAAGGAACCCAGTGGTAGCCAATATTTATTTGTTTGTTTCCTAGATATATTTAGTAGTAATTATTCCTTGTTATTATTTATTCATTATATATTTGTTTGGTTGTCATTCCGCTTGGTGCATACATTCTTGCTCAAGATTTTGTCCGATCTCTCCCGTGATTGGTTATAATTTTGTCCGTTTTGTAAAAATGGGCTGGCGCCCCCGTGCACAAACCCAGCCCGAGGAGCTGGTTCAGGCACACCTTTAATTTATTTATAATTATTTATTATTTTTAGTTATAATTATTATCGTTATTTATAATTTTTTTAATACACTTGGGTGACCACATACGACTCCGGATTTGTTTCACGTCTCCGTCGTGAAAATAAAAACGGTTGACGTTATAATATATATTGTAGTACTTCAACTTATAATTAATATTACTTATACATTACAATGATAACCCACTTATATTAGAAATAACAACACCACAATTAACAGCAGTAGAAGAAAGGCAAAGAGAGATATAGTTTATTAATATACAGATGTTTGCTGTTAAGCTGTCAATGTAACTAACTGATTCTAGTCGCGCATCTATAAAACAAGGGAAGAAAGCATTTGTTTTCTAATGATTCAAATATTTTGAAACATTTGTTTTAAATGAAATTTGTATGAAATTCATGAATTGAATTGGAATTTTCCTGTATCTCATCAAAAACTCTTAATATTGGTACACATTAAAGTTTGATAATGAATATCTTTTGAACGCTCAATTTAATCGTCAAAATATAAGATACCATTTTTATAGAGCAGTTAATTTCCTACAAAAATTTTTATTGCGCATTTTATAATAGTCAGTTATTGTCGAGTTATAAAATTCATAAGCAATAATAAAATTTGTCTGAAAATGATTAAACTTTAATCGTCAATATCATTGGAATGGTGAGGTTTACCAAAAAAAAAATATTCGATACCTTTTTTGTAGAGCATTTAATTTCCTACAGAATTTTTTTCAAACATTTTTTTGTACATTCAATTAATGATGAGGTATGTATTTTTTTCTATTGGACTGAGAAAAAAATAGAAAACTGCGATGCGGAGGATCTTCCTATCAAAATTAAGAGCTTATATTTGGTGAGAATTTTTTTAAGGTGTTTAGCAACCTATTTTTTATCGCATTTGTAAAAAAAAAAATTGTTGATTTTTTTGACCCACCCTAATATATATATATATATATATATATATATATATATATATATATATATATATATATATATATATGTATAAAGATTAGGTTGCTTCATTTTAGAGCAAAGCAACATGTTTTTTTATTTAGTCCCACCTGAAAATCTTGTAGTCGGTGGAAAAACAAGAATTTTGAGCCACATGTCAGCTTTTACTTCCGATTTTAACCCGTTGCTAATCCATTTTTTATTTCGCCAATTCAAATAACATTGAAAAATAATTTTTTATCACTTTTTCCTTCCGTTCACCGTATCGAAAATTTTCTTTTGCATTCCGGCTAAAGGGCTTTTGTAGAGGACTAAATTTGCTACAAAAAAGGTCTTTTGAGTCTAGTCCGTAACTCGATTAGATTTCTATACCAATTGCTTCTTAGATTAAAATTTCGTAAAAACAATACTAAATCTCATCTAGCACTCAAACTATTGATAATGGATAAAAAATGTAGGAAACAATTTTCTTGGAAATTTTATGTCTCACAATTTTGTAATTAAACAATTTATCCTAACTCTTAAAATGTAAAATCAGGAAATAATTTAGATTTTACGTCTCCAAAAACTAATATAATAGATCTACGTGAAAAATTCGAACCGACAAATTGTGATATAAACGCTGACACTACATAAGTTGTAACGGGGTGACCTGGTGTTCGACTGCCAGGTCAGCAAAAGTTAAATTTCGCGCCCTTTTTAATTTGCGCACTGGCCCTTGCGCCGAATTTATTTCAATTTAGCGGCGTGACTGTAAGGGGTAGATCAGATACACCTCGTCGCCAGACGTCAGAACCTAAATTAATCGTAATTTGCAAGTCGTGCCGAGCAGTCGCTCTATCATAAGCAGTCTTTTTTTGATTGTGCTCTTAGAGAAGTTTATTAATCAGGCAGACACCTCGTGTATTAATTAAGTTCTTTTGTGTGGAAATTTGGTCGTCGTTTTCTGCAGTGCAGTTTACTCATCCAAGAGAAGAACCTGAATCATGGCCAAGCACTTAGGTCAAGCTGACGTAAGTTCCTGGGAATAAAGATTTCGATAATTTTATAAAATTCAATTTGTCAAACACGAGGGGTAACTTTCTAAGCTAATTTCTATCTTCTTTTATAAAATCTATTTATTTATATTTAATTTAATTGAATCTCAGTGCATGCGGGAAAAATTATTTATTTGTCGATTTTAATTGCCAGGATTTTCCTCGATATTTATAAGTTATCCATAAATTTCAAGTTGAATTTTAAACCCGTTAATAATTATTGGTATAAATTATTTAATTAAAATTTATAAGAATAAAATTGAGTTTCAGTATTGCGGGTATTCGAGTCTTGTTGTTCGTGAGCGCGGCGCATGCGCAGTATAGTCCTAGATGTTTTACTTAGCTATAAATTATTAATTATATTATTAACGGAATTTTTTAAATATTCTATATATTTCTATATATTTTATATATTTTAAAAATTAATTTATTAAATAAATGAATAATTATTTATAATAAAGTAATTAAATTTATATTTAAACCGATTTATTAATTATTTCTTAACTATTATCCTGTCCCAAATCAAGCCGCGAACTCGGCTACATCAGGCATTCAGAACTCAGCGCTCAACATCTACACGATTATCTGAAAGAGGATTATCCAAATTTTCTGGTACGAGGAAGCTAGAGCATACTCTTACAAAGTTGTGCGAGAATTTCAGACCTAACATAAATAATCAAGTAACTTAAAAAAATTAAAAAAGTTTCTTAAATCCCGGGTTGAAAAATTGGATCTGATTTTGGTCTAACTGGATTTTATTTCGACTACTTGGTCTGTTATTTAATTTCTGTCAAAATTTTAATGTTTTTGATTTACCCGAATCGAAAAACTTGATCTGATTTTAATTTAACTGGACTATTTGATCTGTTTTGGATCTTTTACAAAAATTCTAAGCTGTTTTAGACCGTTGGTATAAAAACAATTACGTTACGGGCAGTCAAAACTAGATTAATTCTTGAACTTCAAAAAATTTTAGTTCTGAAAATTTGCAAAGATCAAAACAGGATTAAATCATGGACTTACAAAAATTTTATTTATGGGCAATATTTATAAAAAAATATTGAGTAACAGAATTGATTATATTTTGTTTACTATTTATTTAGTATCTTTTATTGAAAAAATGTCGGCAGTTATTGAAAGTTTGACAGCTTTATTTTAAGTTGTCGACTGAATATTTATAGCATTGAATAACAGTGATAAAATAACTCTTGAAATGTCAAAAAAATTTTTCTTATTTACTAGATAAAGTTGAAAATATTTTGGCATTAGATAACATCAAAATTCTTGTAACATCTAATTAGGGAAGCGCATTAGCGTTTCAAATATCGAGAATATTAAAATAAATTTATAAATCTAGTTTATTATTATTATCATTATTTACATTTCTAAAAAGCCCTGTTTTTGATTTAAAATGATCAAAAACAGATTAAATTATAGTAAATAAAGTCTGTTTTTGTCCTTAAAAACAATTGAACACAAAAACCGATAATTATAATAAAAAAGTCTGTTTTTAGTCTAAACCCAATTTAAAACAGACTAAATATCATACGAAAATAAGCCTGGCTTGAGCCTGGATAAGAAATAGTACGGGCAAAACAAATAAATTCCTATACAAAATAAATATGATTTATAAACTTGAATTAAAGAAAAAATACTTGAATTTATCATTTATTCTAAAACAGATCTAATTTTTTGACCCGGGATATTTGAGACAAAACCAGTACTAGCTGTAGATTTATTGGTTTAAAAAGTTTTACTGCCGTTAAATTTTAGTAAGTCCGATGACATACAATTTCTAAGTTCGACTTTTTCACGTAGATCTATGAAGTTAGTTATTAGAGACGTAAAAAATTAATTTTTTTTTCCATTTTATATTTTATGAGGCTGTAATTTAAACTTTGAGAGTTACGACAAATTGTTTGTTAAAAAAAATTGTAAAGCATAAAATTTCCTACAAAATTGTTCTTTACATTTTTTATCCATATCAATAGTTTTGGCGATAGATGAGATGTAGAGTTATTTTTACGAAATTTTAGTCTAAAACACGATTTGTGTATAAATCTAATCAAGTTACGGACTCGAGTCAAAGGACTTTTTTTGTAGCAAATTCAATCCTCTACAAAAACATATTAGTTGAAATGCAAAAAAAAATTTTAATACGGTAAGCGGAAGGAAAAAGTTATAAAAAATTATTTTTCGATGTTATTTAAATGGGAAAAATAAAAAATGGATTAGCAACGGGTTAAAATCGGAAGTAAGAGCTGCTATGTGGCTCAAAATTTTTGTTATTTATGTATATATATATATATATATATATATATATATATATATATATATATATATATATATATATATATATATATATATATTGTGACCGGTTTGTAGCTTGACTGGAGTCCGTCAGTCGAACTATTCCCGCACAATCTCGTGGCTTACCTGGTTCGGGGATAGGATAGGCACTTACAATTAACGTCAAATAAATAACAGTCAACTAGGCAAAGTCAGTAGTATATTGAACAGCCAGTAAATAACGAACAAATCGATGACAATTCAATTTTCAGGAATCTTACTCTAACAACTAGGTCGATTAGACAATCCGGATACTTCACTAGCCGAATTCGGCAATTGACTTGATACAATATAAGAACGCAGTAATTATTATAATACCACAACGGATTAAATTATAATACGAATTATAACGACTCGAGGTACTTATCGCAACAACAAATAAACTCCGGGTATCTCTTAATGTACAACTTAGCGGCAAAGTGATGTCAAGTCACTCGCCCTTAACACCCGTCGGTAACTCTATTACCAATCATAGGCGTCAATTAGCATCCCACCGTTTACTTAACTAACTATACTAACAATGATTATAACGCTGATATAATACGAATGCTATCCGGGATTCGGAAGATAGAAAAAAAAAACAAAGAGATGTCGATAACGAGACTCGAAAATGCGCGGTATTACGTTAGTTAAACGATATTCCAATAATATCAAAATAAAACTATATATAAAACCAAAACAAAAAAAAATAACAACAAAAAAGAAATAATAAAAATATCAACTCCAGGGTAACACTTATACGTAACCACTACTCAACAGAAGTTTTCAAATTTGGTACCAGCGGAATAAGTCGAGTTAGGACACGCCGTACCCAAATAAAAGTTATCTGGGCTAATTGCCGTGACTCACAACTTCGGCGTCAACTCGAGTTATTCCTCGAAATAAATTTATCAGACTCGCTCACCGGTCGATGTTCTCGAAGTCCTGACTTCCTCTCGGCTCCACGTGGTCGACAGGTGACAAGCTGGCCGGGAACGGCTTCAGAATAATTCCGCAAGAACCGGAAGACTCCACCAAACAATAAACAAATATTACTTAATTGCCAAATCCCCGAATGCCGAATTGTTCTCTTTTTGAATTCCACAGTAATTAATTAGACGAATTTCTAACTCGAAGCACGTGTCACCTATCACGAGGTACGATCCAGAATGGCGTCGTCTGTTTTTTTCTTTTTAGGCTCCCGCCTTTAGTTCCGGGCTTCCTCACTTGGCGGCGCTTCCATCGGGCCTCAACCAGGCAGTCATCCCCATTGTGACGGTCAGTTTCTTCGAAGTCACTCCGGTTTTCCGGATAATTACTAGATCCACGCTACTATCGGCTGTGAACTACTTTGCTCTAGCTGTTCGTTTTCATTAACTAGGCTGTTCGAAGATGTTAGTCGTCCGGCAGGCGAAATCACGATCCGCTTCCAACTTCGGACATTTCCGCTAGCGGTAATTTCCATCCTCAGTCATGTCCTCTTGGGCTCTGGTGACCAGCAAACGAGTACCTATCTTACAGCTACTCGTACCAACTTAAACTAACTTAATTCCTAATTAACTTACTACTATTATGACTAGGACTAATTTTGCGAGTCTCGGATCTTTCTCGTACCACGCTGCCAACTGAACGAATTAATTACTTAAAAAGACGCGGGGAAGTCATTCAAAAGTCGGGATCGGCCAAGTCAAAATACGATAGCTGTCAAAATAAATATAACCTTACATTATGAAACAATAATGTGAGAATAATAATAAAAATTACGGATTAACAAGTAAAGCGACCACGTGTCGGCGTCGAATTCTGTAGTGCAATTTTAAAATGTCACAATATATATATATTTATTGTAACATGAAGAAAAATTCGACATCGACTCGTGGTTCAATATTATTTGAATATAATGAAATGTAACCTGTCAAGTAATTTTTGGTGAAATCTATGATCACCATTCCGACTTCGATCGAGGAATCGAGCGACCGCATGAATTGAAATGAGAGATCCGGCTGAGACGTTAAACTGAACAGCCACGTTTCGGTATTTTGAACAATTCTATCCGATTCAACGAACAATTGCGATTCCAACTATTTTACGGTGAATCCGAGTTTGATCAACGGACAATTACTCGTGAACAATAATTTTAACCGGCAATAACCGTCTTCGTAAACAAGTAAATAAGCCGAAGTTTCGGCTTACGAACTGATTAAAGTGCATGATCAATTTTTTTGTTTGTGAACAAGTGGAGTGCGTTGCGTAATTAAAGAATAATCAATTGACTAATTACGTGTATTTGTTGTACGATAGTGCAATTTCAACGCGTTACTGACAACCACCGCGTGCAGACGCTTTTCCTGATCACACTACTTTCATTAACAACTACTACCATCAATTAGTACTACAAGCTACGCCATGTCATTTAGCCAAGAGCTCATAAGCCCTCATTGTGGGGAACCTTATTTTTAACAAGTTTATATTAAATTTATATTGAAACATCAGAGAATTGTTGCGGAGTTGGATTTGGAGATTATATTTGCTGGAGGACTGTTGGAGGATCGCAGGATTGAGGGACTGAAGGTTATTGGATTGAAAGGAGGTTGGAGTGTTGGAAGGAGTTGTTATAAAGTTAAAGTGAGTGGAGTTCTCAGTTAAATTCATTTATGAAATTATTGATTATTAGAAGAGTAAAGTCATTGGAATATTTGTAATAATTAAACAGTTGAATCATTTGTAATTTATATAATTTATTTAATCAGTAGAGTCACGATAAATAATTTAATAAGTAGAGTCAGTAATAATAAAATTGTGTCAGTCAAGTCGTTGTTGAATATTATATAATAGTCGAGCCATGTTGCATCAGCCATCTCAAATTTATTCTTCATTCTCAGTTATTTAATTGTAAGAGGACTTCGTCTTCAATAAATGTCAGCTTAAATCTAATTCACATCAATTATCTATTAACAAATTTTTCCTTATCATTTTCCTTGTAAGTATAAGTAAATAATAATATCTCTCCTCTAAATTTTATACTGCGTAGCCCAGTACAGGGAAACGCCTGTTCTGAGGCTGACTAGCTGAGCAAAGGTTGTAAAACATTTTAAGTTCTACATTTGTGTGGAACCTTGTTTAATTAAGGCCACAAAAGTAGATATACCGGGATGTTTCCCCTCCCACAACAGGGATCTGCATTACCACCGTGAATAAGTGGGGGCTGGGGTAATCTTCCATACCGATAGTCGAGATAGGGGTTGCTGATAGCGTTTCCTGTTCATCTTCTATACCGGTATCCGAGAGAGAGTGCTAGTAGAATTTTTTAGCCGATTTGGTGGGGAGTGGGCCTGAGGAAAGGGGGATGTGGGATTGGGAAGGGGATATGAGATTGATACTGCAGGTTTGGGGCTTGGATTATGGGGTGTGGATATGGGATTGATATGGTTCATGAATAAGGATGTAGAGGCCATTGGAGTGAGGGTATTTTTTTGAATTTAGGTGGGAAAAATGACGTATGTTCTTATTGTATTGTTTAAATGTGTTAAGATTAAAGTTTAAGGTATGTGGAAGGGTGGGGATATTTTGTTCATAACAAATGACACATGTTTTTTTTTACTTATTAATGCGTGTATACCTTATCTTAACTTAGGCAACTTTCACTTTTATTTTGTTATTACCAAATGAGTAAATTGTTTTCTGAAAAATAACACTTTTATCTATTTTTTACCCATTTTTTCACCGAAATCGTAGTGGCGATTTGTATTATAACGAGAGTTTTTCGTTCCGGGTCGTTACAGTTCTTCACCAGCTCTCCAATGTTCTCAAAAGTAGTCATGTGTGAAGTTAAGCATAAAATATATCTCAGTGAACCTGTAATAGTTATTAAAAACCTTGTGTGAAAGTGCTTATGTGTTATCCAAAGCAGTTTTAAGAAAAAAATTTTATTGGTAAGTATTATCTATTTATTTTTCTAATTCGAATTATGATATCATTGAAAATGTATTAAATTTCGACAGTCGGCAAAATGGATTTTACAAAAATCAATGGAACCAGAACCTTGAAAGACATCTTACCTAAAAAGCAAATGAGTGAATTAAATGTCAATGGCGAATACCAAGTCACTAAATTGAAACTGATTAACACAAAATTTGGTAACAGAATTGTGGCATCGCTGGACAATCAGTTTTTGGTTTATCTGCCAAAACGTGCTACTACAGACATTCGAGAGGATTCAACAATTTTACCATCATTGAATGAAATTGTTGAAGAACAAAACTTATGTATTAGATTTTTTGGTGGGAAATATAACAAATTTGAATTCTTTATACAAGAGCAGAATTTAGGTCACAAACTAATATTAATAATGAAAATATGTACATGTTTAGAATAAAAAAATAAATTACAATTATAATGTATGTAAACACGTCTTAATTCCTTCATAAATAGTTAGCCATTTCAAAACTAAATTATTATTAAATTGATAATAACAATAATTATTATTACAGAGATTATAATTTAAAAGATAATAATTAAGATGATAATTTAATAATAATAATGATAATAACAATGATAGTAATAATAATAATAATAATAACAATGATGATAATAATAATAATAATAATAATAATAATAATAATAATAATAATAATAATAATAATACTAATGATAATAACAATTATAATAATAATAATAATAATAATAATAATAATAATAATAATAATAATAATAATAATAATAATTATAATAATAATAATAATAATAATAATAATAATAATAATAATTATAATAATTATAATAATAATAATAATAATAATAATAATAATAATAGTAATAATAATAATAATAATAATAATAATAATAATAATAATAATAATAATAATAATAATAATAATAATAATAATAATAATAATAATAATAATAATAATAATAATAATAATAATAATAATAATAATAAACAACAACAACAACATCGGTAGGTAGTTTAGGACGAAGAACGTTTTGAGTTCTTTGTAGATTATTCAATTCGGTTCATTTATGTTGGAGTGTGCAAGTAAAATCCTCAAAATTTTTGATAGTGTTGATATGTCCAGTTAACAAATTACCTCGATAAGAAGCAATGCAGAACTGCGATTTTTGTAAAACACAATGGACAGGATAAATCAGTTGTTACAGACACTAATGATTTGCGAATGCGCAGCGATAATTAATAATTAAAAAATTAATTCCACTATGAAATTAATTTAAAATAGAAAAACGATCGGACAAATAATATTATCAATTAGACAATCGATAAAAAAAATTAATCTATCAAATTAAAAATAAACCATTCGATTAGCGAGAGTGAGTGCCAACTTAAGAGCAAAAATTTCTTTTATTTTTAAAAAATAAACAATCATCGAATATAAATGATATTATATAAGTTGTAACGTATATTTTCCTTAAGACTCGGATAAAGTCAACCAACTGATACCTTACTTATACTCAATAAATTTACTCAATTACTCTAACTCAAATTACTCAAAAATCGGGCTACGTTACACTTCGCCCACCGATCGCTCCTCTTATTTCCTCCAGATCCTGATGGATGCCAGCCGACTTCTATTTCTCCGGGGCTAGGGGGTATCTATTTTTTTAAAATAAATAGACAAATTAACTGTGTTTCCTTTATATGCTGCATGTAGTAAATTGTCGACCAGGACTAAGCAGCGATGTCCTGGTGCTTATATGATTGGAAGGGCGCCACTTCGTTTTGCAAACTGTGCCTGTCCCCTCGCAACCGAGTTAAAATTTTATTATTAACGTAACGTAGCGATTTTATTATTACTAGGGTAATAAAACATTCAAACACACCCTCACGGTCATCTGAATTAGGAGAACATAGAAACAGAAAACATAGCTGACGTAGCCTGCACGTGTACAGAGTAATAACTTATATTACTCAACACACCTACTAGGTACACTCACTCTCGAATTCAGTGTGCCTCTTTTTAATGCTGAGAAGGGAAGAGTAAGAGAGGACCTCTAATTTCACGAGTAAAACTAAAACACACTCGCGTTAGTTCTCTAATTCCTTTATTTCTACTCAAGACCGCAGTCGCGTGATTTTCGAGCCATAAAACCTCGGCCCTGACATCATGCTTGTCAACCGATGATTTTCGCTTGTCCCCCAAGAGTTCTCGTTTTAATTACCCAGTAACAGGAGCCACTCAGTAGCCGCTCTAGTGCTGGGTGATAACTCTTAGATGGCACCCCTCCATTCGTTAACTTGGAGGCCAAGCCGGGATGACGCGTGCCACCAAGAACAAGTCCATGATTACGCTTTCAGAATCTTCCTAACTCAAACATGCATTAATTCTCACTCTTCGAAGGAGACGCTGAATTTTTTTTTGGATAACCAGCATCCGAATTGAAAATATTCGATAAAAAAGAATCCCTCAAGTCGAATATCGAATAATTAAAGAAATGATTTAATTATTTTCCTTCTCTTTTGACTTGACCTCGGATACTGCACGTGCAGAATAAAACCGCAGGAGGAGAAGCACATTTAGAAGTCACTAGAAAACCTATAAAACTAAACGCTGGTACAGCAAGCACTTCTTTTCTAGTGTACAAGATCCAGGGGCACGGCTCGGTCCCCCTCGATTTTGGACTATATAAATCCGCAGTTTTTCGGTCTAATTGTCCAGTCTTCTAATCTCAGCTAAGCTAAAAACTCCGTCGTAATATTTGTTGTACCACGCATCGCATTAAAGAAATTATTCGGCACGATTCTCAACCCTCAGCATATTGCCAAACCACATCCACCCAGGGGTACTGACTGAGCAGACGTTGAATATGGGGCCCTAGCCCAGTATACTATACAATTTACAAAAAATCAACGATCTTCCAACCAACAACAACAACCATCATTTGTACAATGGAAGCTGAATAAATTTTATAATTAACAATTGTAAGGTATCCAGTCGTTTTTACTATTATTTCTCTAGAATAATTTCCCATATTGATCTTATTCCTCATACTAATTACCGTAACGACGAGATCTCCGTCACCCGAGTAAAGGAGTTAATTGTCTTGACTCGATACAAGAGACTGTACATGATATTTGTCTTTATTGCATGTTAGACGTAACAGAATCTTGGTGAATACACTGTGGAATCACGGTGAGTACACCGTGTAACCATTGTGGAAACACCGTGTAACCACCGTGTATACACGGTGATAAAATGGCACAAACTCACCCTGTAACCACCCTGGATCCACCATGATTCCACCGTGTTTCCACTCCCAGGGTGTTTCCAGGCTGATTCAAAACCGTCAGGGTGGGTTGTCCGCGGTGACTCATCATTATAAACAATTTTAGTAGTGAAAAATAGAAATATATTGAAAGAAATTAATTATAGATTACAATAAAGATGATAGTTCATAACCCATATTTTACAAAAGAAAAGAAAAGAAATAAAGACAATAGTTTTAAAGAAATAACGTGAAATAATTACTCTCGCGAAGTCTACAGTATAGGCATAAATGATTTTGAAGACTTAAACCTGGCGACGCAGTTAACTCCTTGGAGATGATTCAGGACCGGCTGCTCCGGCTCCTCCTGGATATTATTGCACCCTCGTGCGTTCGGTTCGTCGCAGGTGCGACAAGATTCAACCAAGTTGGATTCACCAAGTTCTGGTATACGTAGCAACGTATACCGGTATTGTCAGAGATAGCACTCAGTGACTCGAGTCTAACTCTCGACGATTATAATTGTATTAAATTACTATCACCAGCACGCGACTTGCATCTGATGATCAGTATAGATTTATTTAGTAATAATGAAAAATACTAGAGTAACAACAGCGCACGTATAGCTTGCGCCTGAGGTTCACTCTTATTATTTAAAAATTGAGTAATAATAGCGCACGCAACAAAAGTGCCTATTATTCACTCAAATTAATTAATGTTGAGTAATATTAGCGCACGCAACAATGGTGCTTAATATTCACTCTAGAATTTAACTAAAAGTTTAACTAAAAGTTGAATGGTTGTTTACGCGGAAAAAGCCGATTAATCAAAATTAAATTAAACCAAAATAAAGAAAAGAAAACTAATTACAATATCGTAAAGACGACGCGAGAGGGATGCGGAGAGCCCAACAGGCCCGCCGTTGAGTACTCTCGGTCCATCAGACAAATAAATACCTGGGTATGACATCGGGACCCTCTCGGGACGACGAATCACAAGACTTAACACAATTCTAGATAAATAATAAAAATAAAATAAATAATGCGGTAAATCAAGACGACAAAATCATGACAAATGGCTCCAAAACTCAACAAGCAGAACCACAAGCTCCAAACAGCATTAGTCAAGGTTAAGGCCTACCTTTGAGGCTCTCCGACTCACCACCACTCGCTCGAAAAGCCTAAACCCGACTACCGGGTCTGCTCGCACTCGAGCGACCCCAATTTCCAACTCTCTGACACCATGCTCTGCTCTTAACTGCTCTTCTCTCGTCTCTGACTCCATTCACTTCCACACTCTACTACTTCCAGTCAGTCTCACATTCTCGCTTCTCCATCATTCTTCCCCCACCCCATACAAGCCGTGGACTCGCGGATCTTCCCACAGTGTCACTACCCGTGATATTCGGAGTTAGCGAATCTTCCTTGAGCATCGCAAACGAGGCCTGCTATTCCCAAATAAACATAAACGTACCCCAGCCAACTCCAGGTACCAACTCGTGGGGGCGGCGACATCTCAGTCGCTCCTCCGTGATCATCACGTCAACCCCGAAGGCTAAGCCTGGGCCTAGTCGTCATCACTGGTCGGGAGGCACGTTGTCTTGGCCACTATCCGCAACACAGCTAGACCTTCCTCGTTAAATCCACGCTCAACCACACAGACACTCCAAAACAGACAACATAACGTACCCGTACTCGTACTCTCAACACACTTACTTCACCGCACACATACCCCATACTCCCTACTCACTATCTCCTACGCTTAACTCGACACACGTACTGGCTCTATCTCTCTCTATCACACAGACTCAAGAACACTCCATCTTCAACTCTACCTCCTCGGCAATGTAACTCCACAATATATATATATATATATATATATATATATATATATATATATATATATATATATATTGAGACAAACCGCTTTTATTTTCGCGATTTTTACCGAATAACAATGGATAGCCACGTGGGAAGCGTTGGTTATTATACTCAAATAATACACTGATTTTATTTTTTATAAGTAATACGCTGATACTACAGATGTATCAGCGGTAACGTAATAATGAACTTAACAAATTAAATATATTTTAAACTCAAATAATAATAATATACGATATATAATGAGATCGCAAGCTAAGTTGCCATTTAGATATAACGTACAATAACTAGATTAAATAACAATAAATTTATACAATGCAAGTAAATTGCCGGCTAATAATTAATTAACTCAGAATATTCAAGTACGTCTAAACGCTACTAGATCCAAGATCGAAGTCTAAGTTGTCTAACCGATAATTGAGGGTCTGGGACTTGCCTCTGAACTCTGTCCCCACTTCACCTTTACGGTCATGCGTCAACGTGAAAATAAGTCATGTGACCACGGCACTATGACTTGTGTAGTTTCAGACGGCAACAAGACGGGGAAAATGGAAACCGAAAGGCTGAGGACGACGAAGACAATTCACATTGTCTCAATATATATATATATATATATATATATATATATATATATATATATATATGTACCCACATGTATATACATGCGTAAGGGATGAAGGATGCCGGGTTTGTAACATACTGTGTAACACATAAGATCCTAATCTCTCAATTCAAGTGTGTGTATTCAATTTTGTTTTACTTACAGTGTATATGACTGATTTTAAGTATAACACTTAGATCTATCATAATTTTGATTTCAACCTAAATTATTTTATTTCATTTCGTATTAACTATCAATTCTATAGCAAAGAACACAAAATACTTTTCGCAGATAATTCTATTCTCTTTAACTTCAATATTTTGCGATTCAACTTACTATTCTCATAATTTCTGCAATTTTTTAATTTCAATTCTTGAATATTTTTGCATTTAACTTAAAATTCTTTGTTCTATAACCTTGAGAATTTTTGATAATGTTAAAAAAAAAAAAATTAGTTAATAATGTTCATTTAAAAGGATGAAATAATCAAATAATGAGAAATCTACTTCCATTTCGGATGCCGAATGGCCTTTTTTTTACGTTATAACATGCCGGTAACAACACATCTACGTCATAGTGAAATAGGTCAGTCAGGACTCAAGTTTTAAGGCCTCATGCATTCTAATTGGTTGTCTAAACTACACAAAGAAAGTGTAGATAAAAGATAATAAGAAATCTCTCAATTCATAATCCTAAAGTGTCTAGACGTGTTGGTTCAGTCACGGATCGTTTTTTATTTTTTTTTTTTATAAAAATTATAAATAAAAACATTTTTAATAATAAGATAATTATTTATAATTTATTCAATAATTACATGAATTTAATAATTAAGTTATTAAACATAAAAAATATTAAAATTGTTCATTTTATTATTTACAATAAAAAAGTTGTGGTGAAAAAACAAAATATCCATCTAGTCCATGTATATTATTGAATTCATTACTTGATAAAATATTTATTTATTCATTTATTTATAAAGTTATGAATTTATTAATTAAAGTATATAAAATAAAAATATTAAAATCTTTCATGTAATTATTTTTAATAAAAAAGTTGTGGTGAAAAAATAAGATGTCGAGGAGTGTCAATAGAGTTGCAGACGGGTATAGATGTGCGTAATCGTCTCGTAGATTTGTCTGTTTTTTAATGTGCTATTATTGTCTATAAAGTTCGACTGCTGCCATCACCTGGTTCCCAGTGAAAACTTGATTACAAAGTCGTCTGCTTGCCATTTATAAGGTTAGGTCCTCCTAACATCTAGCATGCCAGATGTTAATGCTGGTACAGAAGGCACTGACGTTACCGATCAAGCAACAGATACCTCTGAAAAGCTCTCAACTTGCACGCCAGATAGCGGTGGCAACTCAATTGTCAGTACTGACAGCCCGAATAAATCTAGGAACTTAACTCCCAATGTTTTGAAACAAACCCAGAAATCCTCCCAAAGAGGTCGACCAACCAAGGCTGCACAGTTGAAGCTACAACGAGCTAGTGTTCTCGACAGTATTCCAGCGTTTTTCCAGAAGTCAAATATAAAAAGGGCAAGGGGCGGTAGTTCTCTTTCTACGCAAAAAAAAATCACCTTCCTACTGAACAAGGTTCCCCGTGCTTCGTTTTCTCCTCCTCCAACTCGCTCAAAAATGGAAAACGACACTTTGGAGACTCACATCCCAGAGACAATCAGTAATCTCTTCAAACAAATGCTAACGTGGAGAACCGAAGACCAAAATAAGTTCATTTAGTTGAAAGAGGACATAAAGAAGTCTTGTGTCAACCAAATTAATAATCTATAAAAGGATCTCACTGCGGAAAACAAAGCTCTGAAGAAGGAGCTGGCCACCGTCAAAACTAGATTATCTGATCTTGGATCAAAAGTCAGTGTCTCCGAGGCTTCCGACCCCTCAGTCCGAGTCTTTGAGTCTCGCATTATAAATGCCAGCATTAACTCTTTTGAAAAACATTTACGAAGAAACAACGCCATCATTCAGGGTCTGTCATTTAATGAATTCAATGTGAAGGAAGTGGTCGTCGACTTTCTCGAAAGACAATTCAACGTTGGAAAGTGCATAGAAAAAGTGAAAACTCTAAGCAACGCCCCGGGCAAAGTCAGGGTGGTCATGGAGAACCGAACCTCCAAAGATAAAATCCTCAGCAACAAAAAATCTCTCAAAGCACCAATTTACAATAACCCTGACCTAACTCCGACTGAAATTACCATCGCAAAGAAACTTATAACGTATCCCTAGCTGAAATTTCGCGACGGAGACGCGAAACAGCCTAATATAGCGTATGCGGTCGCCCACGCGTGATCTCAAAATAATAATAAATAATAATTTACGATATTAAATGATGATAAATACCGAGATCAATTTAAAATAAAATAATAGAGTCAAAATATAAAAAATAATTAAATATTGTC
This sequence comes from Microplitis demolitor, assembly GCF_026212275.2. Classification (NCBI taxonomy): domain Eukaryota; kingdom Metazoa; phylum Arthropoda; class Insecta; order Hymenoptera; family Braconidae; genus Microplitis; species Microplitis demolitor. The sequence continues at coordinate 7,146,692 of NC_068553.1, forward strand.
GTGCCTGGACCAGCTCCTCAGGCTGGGTTAGTGCACGCAGGCGCCAGACCGTTTATTCAAACGGACAAAAGTTATTCAGGGGGAAAACTTACGAGGGAAAGATCTGAGCAAGCAGCCTGTGGCGAAGCGGATTAACACTCGAGTGACACAGTAAAAATTAAATAAATGTTGAACAATTGTAGATAAATAATAATTAGTTGCATACAAATAACAGATAAGATCAGGAAAAATGAAATTAAGCGGTAGGAAAAGATCCAGAGAAATAAATATTAAACTTTCCCCGACAGCTGTTGGTTTCCACATTTTAATTTTATAAACAATAGTAAAAATAATGATAATTCACAATATTTAATTTTGTTAAATTACTAACAATAATAATACTTGGTAATGGCCAAAAATATAATCGCAGTATCATAATAAATTATATAAACTCAATAAATCAAACATAAATATGATTTAACTTAATTAATAATCCTGATTTAATATTAAGTTGAAGAAACAATTATTTAGTTTTTTGAAATTTTCCCAATAAGAATAATAAATAATAACAATCTTTTTATCTTTTATTCTATCTTTCAACACTCGTGAGTGAGACAAAGACACGGAATCTTCGTCACTCACACTCAAAATAATAATTTTTCCCTCTTCTGTAATTTATAATTTTGAAATAAAAATAATAATGCTAATTTTTGACCGCTGGGGTATACAAATAAATCAAAAGTGAAAGGAAATAACGTTACTTAATTATTTTAAATAATATTAAATATAAATAATAATGCTCAATAGTCATATAAATACTTTGAGTGAAAACAGAAAAATAATTTTAACTTTGGGGGAATTTTCACCCAAGTGATGATGTCAGTACTTGAGAAATTTACTCAAGTACTGTATGCGCTCTATAGATATATATACTATAGGTATATATATATATATATATATATATATATATATATATATTTATATATATATATATATGTATACCGGCAACGTTTCACTACGTTGTACTTAACTTATATATATATATATATATATATATATATATAGAAATATCAGAATATTTTTAACAATAGTAAATGAAATATCTAACAATAATTAACGACAATTATATATAATATAAATTATGTATCATTCAGTAATCAATTATGAACAAATTAATTTCACTCGCCGCGGCGACCAACAACAACCAACGGGGGAGGGGGGGGGGGTTATCACTTGAAAAATATATGCTGTGAAAAAAATTCAAAGTACTTACTCAAAATTAATAATCTCCAGGAACCAAAATAATATGGATTGAAATAAATATATATCAGTTAATTCACCCGATGAACTTCAACAACTATTCTCTTATTTTTCCAAAATAAATAATAAATGCACGGTTGTACAAATAAAACAGCGTCCACACACAATGCTAGCCCCTATCTTTCTGATTTAAGTACCGTATCCTCCACCTGTCGGTCGTCGCCCATCTGGCGCCACCGTCGCCCTTAATTACTATTATAATTATTTTTATCAGCCCTGGGCCTAGTTTTAAATTAAAATATAAATTATAAAGATAATTTCTGGAGCTTTGAATGATACATGAGTAATTAATTAAATATATGAACTATTTACTCATACCATCTACTTATTTTTACTCTATCCCATAAATTAAATAATAATTATTTAAAATCGTACAATTGACGTCGGGAATATTGCCAAGATATTGATTTACCTTTACCCGGCGGTCAATTTTTCCCCAAACCACAACTAACATCGTTATTTGGATGACAACTTTAAATGAAATAATATGTTAAACAAATGTTGGGGCATAATGTAACACTGGATTATGCATCCCAACTGTTTCAAAATCATGAACAAATACTTAAACTTTACAAAAATCAATTGTTTGTATTTTTAAATCATAAAATAAAATTAATTCGCACACGTGCTCTCTCATACGCCACGCGCATGCACCAGCACTGTGCACCGACTGCCGTCTCCATCGGCGAAATGGCGGAATGCCCGCGTAACGACTCAAATTTAACTATATAATATAAATATTTAACTTATAACTAAACAAAATTAAATGATTTGAATCGTTACGTGACAAACTTAAAGATGAAGGAAAGAGACTTAAGGAACAGGGCAATACAATTAGGCACGGCTACCAGAAACTTTTCGTAGATGGCAAACCGATGAAATGGGACCTAACATCTAATGCTCTTGTCTTCTGTCACTCTCCTCTTGCTGCCTCAAACGCCTCCTCTTCTCAAGACACTGTAGAATCTAAAGAGGCATCAGCCTCCACTGGATTACCCAATTCTACATCTAATTCTCAGTCTTTACTGCTACATCAGACACAATAACGCAGAGCCAACAACCCTCAATACATCACCAAACGCAACACTATTAAGCTCATCTTCTGGAACGTCTACAGCCACGTCAAAATTCCTGATCTCACCAAGAGCATCAACGCTCAATTTGATGGCATCTCAGAAACCTAGACCTTAACTGATATACCTATTCACAACACCTGCAAGCAACGCGTTTCGCTGTACCAGCAATAAAATCACAAAAGCAGAGGGGACCCAGTGAAGGGCTAGCCATATACTCAACTCTCGAAACCGCAGTTATCGTTTTCACAGAATACTGCATCATCTCCAAAATATTAGCCAATAAACATTTTATTATTGTAGTTCTCGTCTATTTTAAGCCAAATATTAATTTGGAAGAAACTCTTGACCAATTTAGAACAATCATCCTTGAGATACAACACTCACACAGGTACAATCTCTTTATAATTGGAGGCGATTTCAACGCGCGAGTGGGCAACGCTGGTCAAATGGACGATGATGTCATCGAAAATACGAACCTATCGGGGATACGAAACTCTCTTGATACAACTAACAACCGCCAAAGAAAAAATTTACTGCAATGCATGGACGAGCTTGGCTTCATCCTGCGCAACGGAAGAACTCCCGGGGACATCCCAGGTGCCTTTACCTTCAGCAGTCACGTTGGCCAAAGCACAATTGATCTCATATAGGCTGATACGACCAGCTTGCATCTCGTCAGTGACCTGCAGGTGAACCCCTTATAACACGCTCTGATCATCTTCCAGTATCAATGAATCTTCTAATTCTGCGTGCTGAATCCTTAAGGGACGCTCGTGATCACATGCCGCAACCACCTAGACTGAAATGGAAAAATGAACTCGCTGATTACTATCACGAATGCATTCTTTGGCCCCCGCTCATAAAAATCGACACACTAGAGGCCTCAGTTGAAAACTTCAGCTGTAGGCTCAGTGTCGCCATCTGTACTGCAGCCAGCTCATCTCAGATGACTGTCACTCGCAGGCACAAAACCAACTGCTCAAGCATCAAACTATGATTTGATAACAGCTGAATATCTCTTAAACACACTCTAAAACCCTCTCTCTATCTCTCTCTCTGTTAGTACGATTGCACGCTTATATTTTTGCTCTGTATACTGTTAAGCTTTTTACTGCCTTGTTTGGACTCGGGCATTTTTCGTTGCAGATTACTGCATGCTTATCTGTGCAGGCCTTACGATAATATATAAATTTCCTGAGTTAAGGCCTGTATTAATTTGTAATTAATCAATTTTCTCCTGCATCTTGACATTTGGAGATTAGTAGCTATCATTTTTCTTGGTACGCCTTCTCTCTCACACGCTGCACGCAGCTGCACTGAGTAGCCATATCGTGCGCCGACGCAGCAACTAAGCTGCTTGCTAAGGCAGCCTGAAGTATTCGAGTTTTGGCCGCCAACGCGTTACCGCGCCGTCAGTGGCCTACAACGCTAGCGACATTTCAATCTACGTACTCGATCTTGGCATACCGGCGGTCGGTAATTGAGTAAACTAAACCAGCAATGGGCGAGTTACCAACACCTCTCTCACAAACAGGATCTGAAGCATTATCAAAATCATCTTCCTCTTTAAAACGCACTCGAACGACTGAGGATATGGATTCAGATCCGCCTCACAAAAAAGGTCCAGGCCGGAAGCCGACGCTACTTACTGTCATGGCAAACCTTGGTGATATTTCTGAGACACTGAAATCTCACGGTGGTATGTTAAAATAGCTTCCTAGCATCAATGATAAGCTGGAAAAATATGGTTCTGATATTGCTGAGCTGAAGCAAGTCACCGCCAATCTGCAGTCAGAAAACATAGTGAAAAGTGAGACCCTACGCGATATTGTCTCTCGTCTAGAGAAATTGGAGTCCAGCAGCAATGCATCTGCGTCATCGTCTGCATTGGCACCCGGCCCTGAATTAAGTACACTACTGGCGGCTACAAATGCTAACACAACTGGTCTGCGCAGGGTTTTGAACCTCAGTTCGACGTGGACTGAGCTGGTCTTCTCTGGATTTCTGTAAAACTTCCCATCGTGTGGCCACTTTCAACTAATTTATCCAGTACTGACTGAACTGAAAGTCAAATTTGATGCTAATGATCTCAGTGATATGTGGATCATTGGGAATACGCAACAGCTACTTCTTCTCAAGAGCAACCTACTTCAACTAGGCTAACTCAAGCTGTTAAATGCCACTGCCCTAACTTTGTAACCAAGGTAATTACTGCCAAGAAGAAGTACGGTATACTCAAGTGCGCCAAAGTAACCGCAAATCCTGCTAATTCTTTCCAATTACCTAATATCCAACCTAGTGCAGACTTTGTGGTCTATGTAAACAAATTACTATGTAATTAAATTACCAATTTAATATAGTGGAAACCTAAAACATGCAAACCTTCTCAATAAGACAATTTATAGATAAATTGAGGAAAATATAGACAGCCCAAACTGGGAATCGAACCCAGACCATGTCGGTATCGCGCCGAGTGCTCTACCAGTTGAGCTATCCGGCACTATACTATTTTCCGTTCAATTTGATCTATAACTTATTGAGCCACACCGTGCATCGTACGGTATTAACACCAATTTAATATAGTGGAAACCTAAAACACGCAAACCTTCTCAATAAGACAATTTATAGATAAATTGAGAAAAATATAGACAGCCCGAACTGAGAATCAAACCCAGACCATGACTACCTGGCAGAGTCTGGAAGCTACTCAATTAGGCCGGGAAAGTACTTAAACCTGTTGAATATAAATACTCGGGTGGTTCGTTTTGAACGAACATTTTTTTTCCCTCCCACAGCAAAATATCATTGTACACATAAAAAAAAATTCCCTGAAAGTTTCAGCCCTTAATCTAACGTCTAAGTACTTTTATTTTGATTTTTAAGTTTTCCCGTTTAAAATACATAGGAATATTAGGTTTTTTTTTAATTCCCTATAACTTGGCGGCATTTCATGGCATTATAATGGCCATAGGGTCGATTTGTAGATAATTAGCTGCACTTTAAATGTGCTCTCGACAATTTTATTATAACTCGTATATTTCAGTTTTTATGCAAGATAGAAGTCATATTTTTAAAAAATACTATAATTTTTGCACATAAAGACTGAACGGTTAGAGTAACAAAAAAAAGTAAATGAAAATTTTGTTAGAAATTAAATTCTCTACAAAAAAGGTCTCAATCATGAAATCCATAAGATCCATAGGTTAAGAGATATAAAACATTTAAGAATTTTTTTTATTAAATGTTGAGAGCATAATAAATATTATGTGGTTTAAACTAAAAAATTATACATTTTTTTATTATTTTCTCATTTGTTTACCATATATTTCTGACTGTAGAGTAAAATATGCTCATACATTAATTAGTTAAGAGCTCTGTGACATATAATTATCTTTTTTACATGATGGATATTTTTTGCGGTGGTCATGGACTACTTGTAAAATTAGATGCCTTTGTTCTTCGCCTTGTGTGAGACATTGATTGCATTTTTCGATCAATGCCACCCCTCGTTCCGCTGTATCATTCACAAATTTTAGCTGCTTAAATGTTTCTAGGCATTTTTTATAATCGTCATTAGATTCCCATTAGTCAGGATCGACTTCATGGAAACCAGTGGACAACTCAAACTGTTTAAAAATGAAAAGAGATTTCCGACTAACAAAATCACTTATTTCTTTCGTAGCCAATGAATCAAATTTATTTTTGTTTAGAATGAGACGTTTTTCATTAATAGCATGTGTTTCTTTATTTTTAATCGAATTCACAATTTTTACTTTTTGTACTTGTGATACGGCTGGATCAAACAGTGCTAAACAAGCAAGTTGTTCGTTCAGGTACCAAAGATGACGGGATAATTTTGCTAGAGCAGCTTCAGCAATTTTCGAATGCGTGTTCTTATAAATCAATAAATTCTGAAATAATTTCAAATCACCATTCGGAGCTTTTGTCGCATCCATAGCAGCAACCAGCTTTCAAGGTAAAATAAAACCAAAAAAAACACATATTTCTCGGAGAGCGTTAACATCTGATTTTTTTATTGAAAATTGATTTCTAAACAAATAAATTTTCAAACAATACAATGCATTGGATAACCACCTCGCGTGGTGCATTGCGCCAGGAGTTCTAAATTTTACGCCATTTTTGGGAACACCTCCCAAAAAAATATTAATAAGCATCAAAAACTCACGAGAATCATCTCTTGGTAAATGATCCTAATGAAAAAAATTGTAAACAATATGAAATCCCAATTGATATTAATTCTTTTATAGTATTTATCATTTAATTACCATAAACTGATGGAATTAATTATTAGTAACTGTAAACTAACTATTATTAAAATATTTAAAATAGTAACCGGCCACAATATCCGAGACAAGAAAATACTAGATAATGAAATCTTAGCACATTCATCCATACAAAAATATCCTAAATAAAAAACCCTGATCAACCAGGATAAATCCTGAAAATATCTATATTTGTCGCAGAATTTTTCGTTCGGAATATTTTTGTTCTGGATTTTTATGTTGAGGATAATAATCATACGACCTGATGATCAGAAATCATTTAAAATAAATCAAATAATTTTTATTTAAACTAGTATTCTATATGTTGCATTATCTAGCTAATATTTTAATTTTTATAACTAATACCTTAAGTTAAGTTTCTATAAAACGAAGTTTATCTTCTTTTGTTTCACTAAGAATGTATTTTATTGCTAAGTCATCAATTCCAATATCATATTGAGATGGATCAATATTTTCCCAAAAATCTTGGAATCTCTTAAAAATAGGCACATTTGGGCCTGTTGTAATTGGCCAAGCATCTTCTACTACATTGCGTAAAATTATTTCAAAAATGTGGTGACGACATGCGAGATGTAATAAATCTCTTTGTAATTTTTGAGCTAATAAAGTGCATGTTTCGTTCTGAAGACCTACATTAAGATTAATATAAAAATTTAAAAAAATGTTTTGAAGTGGCATCATATTTTTACGAAACAACATTAATTTACAAATTTACAAAAAAGTAATTCTATACCGAAAAAAAAAAGAATATAAACAATTTATAGAAAAAAGCAAAAAATGATATTTTTTGTCAATAATTAATAAATCTCGAAGATCAATACAAAATAGTCAGAAGCGGAATTTATCATCACGAATTAGTATTTTTACATATTCTATGCAAATAAGTTTATTTATTTTTGTGAATTTAAAATTACTACTATGAATTATCTGAAAAAGTAAATAAAAATCTATGATTTTAAATATCAATTAATAATTAAAGTGTGGAATCTAATTAATTTATCACATACATCAATCAAATAAGTAATATTTATTAAATTAACTGTAGCAAATCATGAAGTTTGTTTTTTTATATGTTTCAAATTTTGATAAAAAGAAAATTCTATCTTTTATTAAATTATGGCCTTGTTTCAAAATTATTAGTAAATAAATATGAATTCAAAGTAAAAAATATGTTGCCAACTGATAAATTTTCGAGCCCTCTTTTTTCCTGTTCATATAATTAAATAATTTACCAGTGTTAACGCAGGGAATGTCGAAACACATTGCTTTTACTCTATCAACAATATTACACTCGTTCAACACCTCAAAAATAACTTCAGATTGATTAAATCCTGTTGAATTGTCAAGTTTTGGAACGCCAAGTAGTTGTTCAGTACCAACTCCGGAGACTACAATCGGAAGTCTTTCCATTTTTTTTTTTTGCTTAAAACAGTGGGAAGTGATTTTCCATCCTAATGGACGACAAGACACTTAGCGATATTATGATCATTTTTTAATGCCTCCGCAATATCTATTCTGAATTTATTACGAGCATTAAAAATGGTTGAATAGCTTAAATTATAATCATCGATATCTAATCCAAGACTGCCGAGTACCGAAGCGATTATGTACATTGCTTGCCTATTGCTGGTTTGTGTACGATCTAATGTGGAAACAAGGTCTGGTGTCATGATGTTTATTTTTTTAGTCTTAGCTGGAGGACTCGCGTCCTCATAATCAGAATGAGCACGCTAAAAATCACTACATTTTGACGATTGACTACTGGCGATATCTGATATCAAAGACTGTGATAATTTTTGACTCAACTCTATAGATGAATCTTCCGGTAACTTATTTTCAATTGGTGCAGATTTATAACTCCTTTTGTTATCACAACATTCTGTTAGATATTTACGCAAATGATCTGGCAAAGTTTCAGTTTCTTTGTGTTTAGCAATATCGAATAATTGATCCAATTTTTCGTTGAAAGTTTTGATTATTTTTTGTTGAGTCGGTTATTTTTTTTTTTTTTTTTTGTTGCGATTAACTTTTAATTCTTTATATATGTTATAAAATTTTTTTAAATTTTTTTATGTGATGTTGTATATGACCGATCGGAATACAAAATATGTTCCATATACCGTGCACATCATTAATTACTTCAGTTGAGCTTTGTCGAATTGTAAAATTCGAATAACGATGCTTGCACATAAAAACATATATAATATCACGATAAGTCGGTAATTTATTTTGATTTAGTTTAGTCGACTTGAATCCAATTAAATAATTGTATACTTTATTAATACTAATTTTTTCCGTCATAATTTAAGTATTTTCTTAACTGTATGAATGAATTATTTTAATATATTACATAAACAAATAATGTTGTTGATTTTTTAATTATTTATCTAGAGAAAATATTTATCTGCACGCACAGCAATTAACAGCAAAAAGTAACCTGAAAAACTGAATAATATAATTGAAGATATAGTCAATATAGTAAGGCCCTTCAAGAAAAAATTTAATTTATTGAAAGCTCAAGTGCATAGCGATTAACCAAAAGCGCCTCTATTGTGAATAATTATAAAAAAGGTCAAACAGCGGCGCGCTTACAGCGCCTCCTTTCTGCAAGATTTCGATTTAGAATTTCATATCTTCTGAGACGAAAAAGGAGTTGGCTTGCCAATCTCTGCACCAGCTATTATATAGTACAGATTATTCATTGCCAAAAATAAAGGAGGAAAGTGCACAACAAAACAATCACGTAAATTATTATCTTGCTGTATATAAACATGAGAAAATAATAAAAAATGCATAATTTTTTAGTTTAAACCACATCAAATTTATTATTCTCTCAACATTTAATAAAAAAAATTCTTAAATGTTTGAACGGATTATAGTATAGTGACGGACAGCTCAACTGGTAGAGCACTCGGCGCGATACCAACATGGTCTGGGTTCGATTCCCAGTTCGGGCTGTCTATATTTTTCTCAATCTATAAATTGTCTTATTGAGAAGGTTTGCATGTTTTAGGTTTCCACCATATTAAATTGGTCCGTAGCAAAACTAAAGCTATCATTCTTGGTTCAAAGTCTTTTGTTCATACGATTGACACGTCTAAGCTCAAGTTTTGCTGTGATCGATTGGATATTCCTATTGTAGACTCTGTACGCAACCTGGGGGTATTTATTAACTTAAAGCTAACTTTCAAGAAGCATGTGGACCAGATAACTTCGAGAGTCAACTCAGCGTTCTACCAGCTTGACAACCCAAAAGACTTTACCAATGTCAACATGAGGAAAACTCTCGTTAATGCTCTCATTTTACCACCCATCATCTACTGTTCTGCAGCATTGAAGGGCATTGGTAAAGTTCTTGGCACAGCTTTACAGCGACTGGTAAACAGGGGTATGCGTTATATCTTGGGATTGCCTTGGGACTCACCAATTTCTCAGGCTAGAACTGAGCTTGGGTGGCTAACAACTTCGAAAGCTAGAGCGCGTGTACTAATCATGGTAGTCCAAAAGGCTCTCATCGAACGAAAACCATCTTATTCAGTTGATCTTCTTGCTGTCTACATGGCAGCCAGAACTCTGCGCAGCTTAAGCTTCACTACTACACTGGTTATTTCACAGCATCGTACCGAATTGTATAAAGCTTCGTTTGCTGTGGCTGCTCCATTCTTAAGTGGAAATATCGCCGCCATTTTTATGACTTAAAACACTAATGGCGTTCTCAAAAAGCTCGGAGATTAGTGAACACTAGGTGACAAATGAGGGCAAATGTATATAATGGCTTGTCTCAAATCCTTAGTGATTATAAGTGGAGGAAATCCGTATGGGTTGGGAAGAACTTGCATCCCACCACTAATCTTAAGCAAGCGGTTGACGAAAGCTGATGTCTGGTACCATGGGAGACCTATACCAAGCCCCACTTCGACCAGAGTCTCTTTATTTCCTGAGATGTGAGGAGTGTTTGGGTTCGGACTCGTAATGGCTGTTGGTAAGGCACCCACATACACTGCATGCCTAATGGGTAAGCTAATGTGAGCTTAAGCTCATATTTCGCTTTTATAATAAATGGTGGATATCATAATATACAATAGAATTACTGAACGCGAGTATGCCCAAATGGGCGAGGTATCGGCCTCCCGTCAAACGGAGGTGGACTTATCAGTCCCGTAACATTAATTTTTTTTTGTGGCTGCTCCATACTTGTGGAATGATCTCCCAGAGAGCATCAGAAATATCCGATGTGCAACGACCTTCAAGCAAGAATTGCATCAGTGGCTACTTTATAACTGATACTTACTTTTATGCAGACCTGTTCGAGATGATATCTCATACTACAATGGTACTAAACCAAATTAAATCTACTTACAATTGCTAGGTATGCTCTTTATAACTTTATATATATTTTACTCTGTATGTTTTATTCAACTTTGTTATTTAATATTTTGTTTGGCTTAACGAACAATAAACTATTTTATTTGATCTAATCTATTCTCATCTTAAACTCTTGCTGTGACACTGCAAGGCCTCGGGTGACAACAATGCACCCTGGCCTGATTACCTGATAATGAAAAAGAACTACTTTAACTACCTGAAAGCAAATAATCTAGAACATGGTAACATCATTCAAGGGAAATTTACCAACGTTCAGAACCCTAAGGAATGCTGGGAGGCAGTCAGATCAGTCCGCCAACGACCACCGAATACATCCACTATCTCCCCAGAGGATTAAGAATTATTCTTTCACAGAGTGTACCCGCCACGTGAATCTGTCCAATCGCTACCGGTCTCCCAATCTGACTCTATCATCATTTAAATAACCGATCGGGTTATCTGTGGTTCTGGGTGCCGGAAGATAGAATTCCATCGACGATCTGAAATCACTTTGTGGGAAACATTTTATTAGAAACCTATCCTGATCTTGAAATACAGAAGAGATGTGAGTTGGATGAAATTCCAGATCAACAATTACATCAATTGGAAGCAATCCAAAGTGGTGAACGAAACTTTTTATCAGAATATACAAAATATGATTGCATTTTTCCGAGAGTTTGGCATGATTTATTTCAAACGAGTTACTTGGTGGAAGCATACAACGATAACAAACAATTAAAATGATGCTGATGAGGCTAATGCCACTGGAGTTGATGCTGCAAATATTAGAATAAGAAAACAAAGATTCACCAACAATCCTATAATAATTATTGGATCGATTTCATCGAGGCTAATCTTTAATGCTGAAGATCGTTATTGGTGGTTTAAAATTTTGAACAATACAACTGCACCAAGCCTAAACCAGTATGTATTTACGGGAACAATTGTATTTAGATTATGTGCAAGGCGCATTCAACAAGCATTCAAGAAGAAGAGAACGAAACATCATCACTACTAAATACAATCATTTTGACTAATGATGAAATATAATATTTAATTTTTTTATTTATCGATAATTTAGTTTCAATTAATTGTTAACACACACACACACACACACACACACACACACACACACACACACACTGCATCCATCAGCTATTATTATATCATTATTTGTATTAGTTTTAAGTGATTATTAAAAAATTTCATATGAAAAATTAGTTTTCATTGATTACTTTATATAAAAAAATTTTTCTAATAATCTCATTGAAATAATTATAGATATATATTTGATAATTTAAACTACTCTCGGGTAAAAAATTGTTTTTATTGAAAATTCTCTCCTTCATTATCACTACTTTCTAGCATATAAAAACACCGCGCCGCGACTCAGAGTATACTCAAAAATATTTTTTATTTAAATTTTCCACTAAATTTTTTCCATCTTTTTCATTCTATTCATATACTTCTCACAAGATTGGCACTAAGAGTATAAAAAACATTGAGCAGTGTTGGACTCTTTACAGCGCATGTGCAGATGAGTATTATAAATTTACCCGGCCGCTTGCCGTCACACTAATTAGCTCAAAAACATTAGGTGACTCTATGTTTTTAATGCAACTGAACAAACGAGTTTTTTAAATTGATAAAACGTATTTGCATTATGAGTATATAATTAATATGATAAGGTCCATAAATAATAAGTAAATTTTTGAAATACGAATTTTTGGATTTTATTATAAATTTTTACGATACGAAAAGTATATACTTATAATGATTGAGTTATAAATTCAAATCGACTGTATTTTGTTCCATGAAAAAGACAATGGAGATTCTCTTGAGAAACTATGTCAATGAGAGTTTTTAATTTATCTTCATGAGCTAATAATTCATTACTTGTTCTCGTAGGAAGTTAGATTGTGAATTCATTATCCAGGTTAGCAACTACTTTAGGTCCATAGTGCGTTGAAATTTTTTTAATTCAGTAATTTTGTAGGACTTGTCAACTTCTAATTCCTGAAGTTTTTTGAGAGGCAAGATGTATGCCAATGTGTTGATGTCGTTGATTTGGAAAAGATCCATCTCGGAAACTAGTAATTTTAGATTGGATAATTTTTAAAAAATCTCAATTTACTAAAACAAGATAATTTAATACTTACTTGATATTAGAATTTGAAATGAATCTTAATTAATTAATAACTAATTAAAAGTAATGTTTTATTAAAAAAATTTTAATGTTTTAAACAAAAAAAAATTTTTCACTGTTAACTAGAACACTTCTCGATGTAGACTGACTGCTGCGAGCTCTCGAGCTCAGCACTCAGCTCATTTCCCCCACTCTAGCTCAAAAACAAGTTCAGACTTGTCAAATGACGTCATCGAAGACGCATCAGCAAAAACAAGAGGGGAGAGAAACTACACCACGAGATGGCATGACTTCTCGCAAGTGCTCATACTACCCCTCATTTGGATATATCAAACTTCGGTCAGGGAGTAAATTTGCCCGGTGATGACACTCAAGGCTAACAGACCGAAAAGTATCAGCCATGAGCGACATCACGGTGTCATTTTGTTCCAAACTTTACCTCTCAAAATATACACCAGGCGCCACCTATAATAACATGAGCTCAAAATGGTGGATAAGAGCTCAAAATGACGTCAAAAGGGTTCTAGATAAGCGTAAAATGAGCTTGGTCGGTAAAAAAGACTGCTAATAGCATGAATCCGATGTCAATTAGCATTTAAATGATATCAAAAAAACTTTATCTAAACACACAAACCGCTGACACATTATTATCAATCGACAACTTACCGTACGTCAGTACGATAGAACGTGCCCATCTTACCCCGTATAATCAGAAACACCTGTACCTATCTTCTGGTATACCCATCATGGAAGGTAAGCCCTTTAATAAATTTATTCAGATCGACTTCACAGCTTAAATACATAAAGTTAATCCTGTCGCCCGAGTCTTCAGAAATAATAAAACAATTTATCACTCATAGCATGAGAGACTAAGTCATATAAATGAGCATACATTTTTTGGATCAAAGAATCCTATTATGATTGAAAACTTAAGGCAGAAAATAGAAATCATTTAAAATAATTAAATATACGAATTGTGTGTTAAAAGAAAAGCGATTATCATTCAAAACAACTAAATATCGAGATCACGTTAGGAGCACACTATTTATTGTAGATTCGGATATATCGAATCCAATCATTCTGACAGCTCTAGATATGAAAATTTTTTTCTGCCGATTTATAGATAATTACACTCATTACTGTACAGAATATAAATTAAACATAAATTTAACTTAATTGCAAAAGAGTGAGGCTTAATTCAATGTCAAATAGCTAATTTATGCACATAAAAAAATTGGTAAAGAATATTTGTTTAGAGTTTCGATAAAATATATGGATAATGCAGTTCTTACTGCAAAATATTTATTAATTAATGTTTCGACTTGGGATTTGAAAGAAACTCGAACACTATATGAAATGTGGCATAATAAAAAGGCAATCAACCAAGTATTTTAAAGTGTTTGGTTCATTGTGTCCATACACAAGAAAACTGACAGAAATAAATTTGGTAAAAAATTATCAAAGGGAATTCCGGTAGATTATGAACCAAACGAGTACAGTTTTTTTGAAGTGGAGAGTGAAAAATATATATGGTAGTGAGAGACATTGTTGTAGATAAAAGAAAAATTTTTTAATTCTAGACCGAAAATCAAATCTGTACATGTTGACGAAAAGGTTATAAAAATTCGTGTAACTAACGAAATGTGAAACTCAGGTAAAAAAAACTGTAGTCCCGCGACGTAAAACTTACGTTTAGAAATTAACACGTGGTTGATAGCGGTTAGTTCCACGGAAATTAATTGGAATAGTAATTACACGCGAATAACAATTTATTTATTTTCAATAAATATCAGCCTTAATTTACTGACTAAATATTGAGGATAATTAGCAGAGCGGTTTAGACTTATATCACAAAAATTAAATTAGCAAGGCGAAGCGGTTAGACAGATAGCTGTTTTTGTACTGAACAATCCACGATGTCCGTAATGGCTTGAGCGGGCGTCTTCTTCTTCGATGGTGACATGGCAGCCTTGCTGTATGAGACGAATTTTCCTATTGGCTTAAAGTGCGTCGAAAGGAAGTAGTTGATAGCGAAGTCATTGGCTGGCTAATATAAAAGGAATTATATGATTGGCCGGCTTGTAGCGGGTTCTCATGGCGTTTTGATACGGCCATGAGTTAGAAATTGTATGTACCGGGCCCAGATAGCGAGTGACCCGGCAATATTCTGACTTGCAGTCAGTAGCGAATTCGGCAATACCCGTACGTAGCGAGAGTACACAGAGCTTTTCAAAAATGATCAAGCTCGTGACTGAACAGAATGGCTAAACTCAGTCAATCATCTGAATAGTAAACATGACCGCAATAACAAAGTACATATGACACTACTGGAGACGATTTCAGTATAGCATCTATGACTAGCAAAGTAGTTAGACTTGAAAACAAACAAACAGAATAAGTAGAAAAGCACGATGAAAACTGATCTCTCTGGAATATCAAAATCAGTGCTAGATAATGTTCATTTAATTACATTATCAAATACTAATAGCCTGGATAAATGTGAAGTTGAATGTTTTTAGTAGATTTTATAAAAATCTAACTGTTGTATTTGTCCTCATGACGCAACTTTACAAAAATTTGTCACGTAACGATTAAAATTATTTAGTTTTAGTTAGTTGTAAGTTAAATATTTTAATTTTACGTTCAAATTTGAATCGTTACGCGGGCATTCCGCCATTTCGCCGATGGAGACGGCAGTCCGTGCACAGTGCTAGCGCATGCGCGCGGTGTATGAGAGAGCACGTGTGCAAGATAATTTTAATGTATAATTTAAAAATACAAACAATTGATTTTCGTTACTTTTAAGTATTCGTTTATGATTTTAAAACAGTTGGGATGTATAATCCAGCGTAACATTATGCCCCAACATTTGTTTAACATATTGTTTAATTTAAACTTGTCGTCCGACTAAGGATGTCAGTTTTGGTTTGGGAAAATATGGACCGCCGGGTAAAGGTAAATCAATACCTTGGCTATATTCCCGACGTCAATTTTATGATTCTTAAGTAATTATTATTTCATTTATTAGATAAAATAAAAATATGCATATGTTATAAATAAATAGTTCATACACTTGAATAATTATTCATGTATCATTCAGGTGTCCGGAAATTATCTTTATAATTTATATCTTTAATTTAAATCTAGGCCCAGGGCTAGTAAAGACAATCATAATAGTAATTAAGGGCGATGGGTGCGCCACGTGGGCGACGACCAACAGATGGAGCATAGGGTAATTAAATTAGAAAGATACGGAGAGTGATTGTGTACGGACGCTGTCCTCAGTACCATTGTGTATAATTGCGTCGTAGTACTTAAATTCTTTTGCTAAATATTAAAGTTCGTGTTAATGTCAGCATTTAATTGTGGAATTATTTGATCGACTGGATTTGATCACCGGAAGTTCTTAATTTTGAGTGAGTACTTTGGATTTCTTTCACGGCATATATTTTCACATGATAACCTTCCCCGGTAGTTGTTGGTCGCCGCGGCGAGGGAAATGAATTTATTAATAATTGATTGCTGAATGATACATGATTTACGTTATATATAATCGTTAGATATTTCGTTTTATTATTGTTAAAAATATCCTGATATTTCTACATATATATATATATATTTCTACATATATATATATATATATATATATATATATATATATATATATATATATATATAGATAGATAGATAGATAGATAGATAGATACATATATATATATATATATATATATATATATATATATATATATATATATATGTATCTATCTATCTATCTATCTATCTATCTATATATATATATATATATATATATATATATATATATATATATATATATATATATATATATATATATATATTCCAATTAATATTTATTATACGGTAACCTCTGAATTCATGTTACTTATTATCATGACATTTTGCGATCAACTCAGTGTTCAAATAGACTCAATAAATTATTTCAAATATTTACTCGAGCTCAATTTCATAATTTGCATTCAATTAATTCCGTATTCATGAGCTCAAACAATTAACAGTACTAATAAATTTAATCAGCGATTTAATTTTGTTACCCAGTGATATTATGTGCTGTGACAAATGAAAATATTGTTATATTTTTTAATATGCGTATTTTTCCAATATCCCAACCACCAACCAGTCCTTGCATGTATTTATTAAATTATTATTACAACATTTTACGGTCTTTCGAGCTGGATGGTTGGTTAGTTGTGTCGATAGTATCATCAGCGGACAGCTGCATTCATATATACGCATTACCGGTTACGGAGTTCAATACGGGGGATAACGAGGAGAAGAAGAAGGATCCTCCCAAGGACTCTCAGCACTCACAGGTGCCAGAAGGTATCTCCACAGACTCACATCTGTTTCCAGTGGTCATTGTCGGCAACAAACGTGCACTCAGTGTCACAGACACTGGGGACAACGACGATGGAGATCAGCCTAAACTCAAAACCAAACGCACTCCAAAGAAATCTACAATTTCTCCATCACTCGAGATGAAGGTGATCAGCCAGCACTCATGGCTCAAAGCCTTCTCAGACTGGGAAGCTCTGGCTGCTACACTTACTGTTGCCGACAGTTTAGCTCAACAAGTCGAGGCTTGAATTACTCGAGGATGAATGGCAACAATTCAACCTCACGCATGACTCACTATCACTCACCTGCACCAAGGAGTTCTTGGAGAGCTCATATGTCAAAGGCGGGGTATACGATGTGGAGTCCAACTGGATGCACAACAGTCCAAAACTGCAACTAGACACCTTCACCGTACTCATAGGAGTTAGCACTCATAAGCTCATCTTGATAACAGATATCACGAAGATGTTTAGACAGATTTTGGTCGACGAACGTGATCAAAAACTTCAACAAACAGATTTTGACTATTAAAGTAGGCTGATGACCTGGCGCCACTCTGTCGCCGAGCATGCTCGTGTAGGAAACCATAAATTGGGAGGTTTCCATTAGCTTTCTCTAATTTCCAAGAATCACATGCAGGTGCGCATGAGTTGGGTGGTCTATAGGTTTAAGATGAAAAATCAAAGAAGACTACCGCTTCTATGCTTAGATTAGTTAAATGGGAACGGATACATGAATTTTAAAAGTACGTTAAGTAAAAATGATGAAATTTCCAGAAAGAGAAATATATAATACGCGTGGTCCATTAGTATAATACGACTTAATTGTAAAGCGTTGAAAACGCTCAGGTAGGTATATTTGTCCGGTACGACTTCTGGCGTCAGTAAGTTGGCGTTATACATAAAAAAGTTTACGTACAGGAGGTTTTAGTATGTACTTATTTTGGAAGAGAGAAAAAAAAATTAAAAATTTTTGAATGTAGCAGCCGTGACATTAGCAATAAAGTTGAGTGCTTGAATTTTTTGCTTGTCCGACATTGTGACGTATGGGAAATTCCATTCTACCTTATTGAGAAGAACTTTCACTATTTCAGCGTTATCATCAGCAGCAGGAGGTGTATGTATATATGTATTAACATCAGAATTTGATCTTATAAGAATCAATTCATGTTTAGCATTTATGATAATACGATTATAATCTTCAGCAAATCCAAGTATGTAACTTAGTGGTATAGGAATGTTGAAATATCCAATGTCATTAGTTAATTTACTGTCATTACTGATCAACCATCCAGCATTCTCCATTAAATTGAGTTGCCCAGGACTCAAAGATATACAATTTTTCATGATACTTGTAAGACCGACATTTTTACATCTATCAATTTCAACAGCATTTAATTCATAGCGTATTTCTTCAAACATAAGCAAATAGCCATATTGACTAAGTTCATAGTTGCACCTGCGTCGGTACCATCTTCTTTTACATATCTTCCACAAATGTGCAGAGAACTTTTGCTTGGTAGGATGCATAAGTCTTGATGTTGAATACTGATTCTAATTTCATCACTATTGTTAAATGTTGATGATGCATAAGGTTGATGTGAATAAATCTCATAGTGAGAAATTGATTCATCAAAGATGATTGGTTTCTGAATGTCTAAGATTTCCGCCATGGTAATATAATGCAGCACAAATTAACTTTTCTTATTTTTCCAATCTTCCACGTAATTTTAATCCTAGACTTTTGAGGAATTCCACGTTCTGAGGTATTAGCACTCTGACAGGAGCACGATGACTGATGGGCTTCAGACATGATGATCCACTTTTATTGCTGCTACCAATCTTTTTATCAAATGCAATTCCCATTATTTCACTGATTTTATATGCAATCTTCTTGTAATCGTTTCACCACGAAAATTCACTAAATTCCCATCTTGATCAACAATGCGCAGTTGAAGATTGTGTATTGACTGTACTGCGACTGGTAAGTAAATGATGTGAGATGGGACTTCAATGATCTTATATCCGGGTGCAACACTTGGGAAAAACTCATGAACTGTGTGAACTTTATGGTTATTCATATATGCACCATTAGTAATATTGCACTCAACTCGCAGCGCATTGATTTTGAGGATCTTTATTGGTAAATCAGATTTGTGTATAAGGTTCGGTTCGAGTCGACGATTTCCAAATCCCAATAATGATGCGATTGAATCTTTCGGTTCAAAATTTACAATTCGATTACGTTTAATTTCACTATGTAATTTATTGTAATTTGCTTTGATACTCAATTCTACATCCTCAGGTAATTCCTTTATTAAATACTTTTCAATGTCACGTAGTTCATAACTTCCGGTTGGTATTGTTATAATTTTATCTGCCGCCTTTCTATTTACGCTGGATAAATAGAACTTATTACAACCTTTATTAATATTAGGTATAGAATTGAATGTTAACAATTTCACAAGTCCCAATACATAAATTTTTTCTGGTGATAATTGAATTGGTGGAAAATATTGAGCTTCCAATGTGGAGGTAACTCCAGATAGTAGTAGCGTCAACGAATCAGCCATGACTAACACATATCAATCAAACCACAACATTTATAGTTCATTATTGAGGAATTTTAAACACAAATGTCCACATATAACGGTATCATAATCTTGATACTTCTGATGATTATATTTAACGCTACCAACATCGAGATATTTAATGAGATCATTTGGTGGTTGGAGGTTACCAAAGCTGTCAAAATAGATGGCATCATTGCCATTCTTCTTGTATGCAACCCAATGAGTTTCACGACCATTTTCATCATCGAGATTTATGATTGCTGACTCTTTTTTCCGCGGATGAGACTTTGGTAAATTATTTCTCATGAAATCACCTCAGAAATATGGAATTTTTAAATCTTTTGCATACTCGATTAAATCGAAGTAGGTGAGAGCTCGATGAGGTAGCGTTACATGTTTTTTGGTGGGGGGCTCAAATATAATCCCATTCCAGTCTTGTACGGTGACAAGTATAACCCTTTACCCAGGGCTATAGCTTCCATTGTTGAATTATGCCGTTTAGTCTCCTCCAATTCACGTTCAGCAGTCTTAGCAGCATTTACAGCTTTAGACATACCAGCAGCGCCCCCAGCTAATACACCAGTAGCGCTTAAGCCAGCAAGAATTGGTATTAAAAATGGTAACAATCCACCCACTTTTAGTGGTGGTATTGGTAATATACGTGATGATCGTATATTTTCTTTCCCACCAGCCATTTTTACAGCTTCACGAGCACCCCGTAATGCCGACTTAAACGGTGAAATGAGTACACCCTCATTCATAGTTTTTTTAGCTGATTTTATAATTTGCCTGATAGGAACAAGTTTTTTTGTTTTCTTTGATGTCTTCTTTTGTTTTTACCATTTCTTCTAGACTTCTCCCTCTTTATTTTTAACTTCTTTTTAACCGATTCATATTTTTCATGCCCATACCCAAACTTCTCTTCACTCTCATGGTTTTATTAACTCCTCAAGCCACGGCTTTTTCACCAAGGCTGGCATCTTTTGCATGAAGACGTTGTAAAGCTTTTTCAGCAAGATCTTTATCAGCCGCATGACGTGCTGCCATATTGTCAGGATTTTTAGAATAAGCAATGTCATGCGCTTTACATGCTCGGTCTAGAGGATTTACTCCCGAATCACCTCGAGCTAGTCTTTTTGCTAATTTTGTACCAGGTCCACAGTACTGATATCCCGGTACATGTAATTCTATTGGTAGTTTATTTCTAACACTGTTGACAAAACCTTTACCACGCTTAGTTGCGACTTTACTGATAGGTCTGCTCTTAGCCATTGTCGATCTATGACTAATCTCGATCATATAAATACTCGATGCTTATAAGTATATTGTTGAGTTAGAATTGAGTCATCAGCGGATTAACATAGTAATTAGTGTTCTTAAAAAAATAATTCAAAATGAAGTTTGAAAAACAGACAGCTAAATTACCTGTGATCAATTTTAATCACAGAATTCAAGGCGATGAGAAAAAAATCCAAAAACGTCATGGCGCGCTGCTACCGAATACTGTTCATGCAGTCCTTTGTGGAACATCAAATTGTGGGAAAACAAATGCGCTTCTTGCATTGATTACTCATCCTAATGGCTTGAGATTTGAGAACATTTATGTAGAGTCTAAATCACTAAATCAACCTAAATATAAATTCTCAGAATCAGCATTACAGCCTATAGAAGGAGTCGGATACTTCCCATTTAATGATCATGAATCAGTTGTAAATGCAGATGATGCACAACTGAATTCTCTTATGATATTCGATGACGTCGCTTGTGAGAAGCAAGATCATGTTAAAGCATATTTTTCTATGGGGTGACACAAAAATGTTGATAGCTTTTATCTCTGTCAAACCTATACGCGTATACCAAAACACCTGAAACGCGACAATGCCAATTTTCTTGTACTTTTCCGTCAAGATGAAATGAATTTAAAGCACATATATGATGATCATGTGAATACAGATATGCCGTACAGTGAATTCAAAGATTTATGTTCAGCATGCTGGAATGATAAGAAAAGTGATAATAAACACGAATTTGTTGTTATTGATAAGGATAGTGAATTAAATAATGGACGTTATAGAAAATGTTTTGACTGTTTTATAAGTATAAATTAATCATCTCTATATAAATTGACACAGTCTCAAAGGACATTCAAGTGTGCAAACATGGCGTGTAAAAATATGTCTCAGCAGAAAGATATGCTGCTCCAAATAACTAAAATTAGTGATGCGATAAGACAAAAGCATAAAATATTAAAAGTTGATAAAGACACTTCTGAACAGACTGCAAATGAAATGTTTAAACCTATTGTGACACCGTTGAGAATATTAGTTGAGAATTCTAAAGCTTTAAAACATGAAATTAAAAAAGAAGAAGAATCACTGCAAAATTTTTCTCTGAAGAAACGTGAACATAGTGACTATCAAACTATTTATGATAATAGTGACACAAATCGCGGTCAGAATATTTATGATGACTTAAATGTGAACAGTACTAGTAGCAGCAACTTGGATGAAACCATTTTATCTCATCCTCCAACCTTTACAAGCACACCACTGAAATATCATAACTCTATATCTAAATATATTGATATGTTGAATAAAAAAAATCCTAAAGGCTTGGATACAAGATTTGGTATTCGTAAAAAAAATAATCAATTATTTTTTGGTAATTCACCTGTTCAATTTACAGATAATATAATATCAGTAAATTATCAAAATCATGTTCTATCTCCGGGGCTTATAGAACCGTTATTTAAAAGTGATTCAAATAAAAATTCAATTACTACAAGTGATTTAGATGTGTACCATAAACTCATTGTTTCAATGAATACTCACAGGAAAAATTATGAATCTGAAAGAAGTCTTTATGTTGAAAGGACTGCTAAATATACTAAATATATTGCTGACTTTGTTCAATCACTACGAAAAAGAGGTAAAGGGCTACCTGACTTTAGACTGTTTCAAAGAAACGAAAATATGTGGATTATGTTTATTGGGATGATCCTAATGAACTCATAGATCGCCTTCGCCTGTTAATAGCATCTCAAGCAGCTGGCAACACTAGTCATTCTAATGAGATAATTTCAATCATTGAAGAGCTACGTAAAGCTAAAATTATTTATTAAGACATACATTAACAATAATTCATCATTCGGGAAGGAAGGATCATCAAAATGAGTATCGATATATTTGGACGTGTATCTTCCCAATTGAATCAGACACAATTCAAAGGCTGTAGCGGTAGTGTTGGATCACCGGGAAAAGGTTTCAAGTTGACAGATGATGGACAGTTTGACTAAGACCGAAAAAGGTTATGTAATGTTGCCGAACCTAAGAATGAAAGTGATGCAGTCACATATAATACTATGAAAATTGCAATCAAACAAGAATTAGACAATGTAAAAGCAATAAGTGACTACAATAAATATCGTATAACTGAACTTGAAGATAAAGTAACGGTTGAAATAGTTAAGCTAGAGAATAAAATGACGAGTAACGATCCAGACCTCAGTATCGAATTAAGAACCAAAGTGAGCGCATTAGAAGAGAGTCTTAGTGAACTGAGTCTATATAGTCAAACGCTATCAAATCGTGTAAAACGCTTGTGAGATCTGTAGTACGTGATGGTCAAATATTAGCTGATATTGAGCGTAGAGTATCTAAACTTGAAAAAAATGGAAAATAAAAAGAAAGTAATAGCCCAAGAGCTCCACAAGCAGGGTCGAAAAAATTATCTTCGTCGGCATGTTGACATTCGTGGACTTGATGAGACTTGGCAAGCTGACTTGGTTGAGATGATACCATAGTCTACGGCTAATAGTGGATATAAATATCTACTTACAATTATAGATATTTTTTCAAAGTATGCTTGGGCAGTTCCAATCAAAAGTAAAAGTGGCAGTGACGTCAGAAACGCTATGAAGTCTGTGTTACAGCAAAGGCGGAAACCTAAACATCTTCATGTTGATCAAGGCAAAGAATTTTATAATAAAGAGTTCAAAGACCTCATGAAACATTATGGGATTCATATGTACTCAACGTTTAGTAATTTGAAGGCCTCCATATGTGAACGTTTCAATCGAACATTAAAAAATAAAATGTGGCGTGAGTTTACAGTACGTGGAAATTACAAATGGATCGATATACTTGAAGATTTAATCGATAATTATAACCACACGAAACATCGAACAATAAAAATGAAACCTGCCAATATAACTGTTGGTAATGAAAAACATATACTTCAGACAATTTACAAACCTCTTCAAAGTGAACAGGCGCGAAAACAAAAGAAATTAAAAGTTGGAGATAAAGTTCGAGTAAGCAAGTATAAACATGTTTTTGAAAAGGGCTACACACCAAACTGGACGACTGAAATTTTCACAATTAAAACAATACAAAAATCGAATCCAACAACTTACAAACTGATTGATTATCAGGATCAACCGATAGAAGAAGGATTTTATGCAGAAGAACGCAGTAAAGTCAAGTATTCAGATGTATATCTAGTTGAGAAAATAATTAAAAAGCATGGAAGTAAAATGTATGTTAAATGGTTAGGATTCGATAATTCACATAATAGCTGGATTAATAAGTCTGATTTATAAAATTATCATGTATTTTTATAGAATTAATAAATAAAAAAATAATAATAAACAATTTTGACTTTTTATTAGCCATATTTATTTATTCAAATTTATTTTTACAAAACTTAGAATTAATTACATTTATCTACTTTATTATTATTTAGTTTTATCTTTTTATTTGATACTTTATAACCCCAAGGTAAAGTATCAGTTAAGGTGTCACTTAATCTCCTTTTATTATTACACCAACTTAATGCTAATTTACTTTGTTTAATTGTTTTCACTTTATGATTACTACTTCTAATCAAATATTGATGTTTTGTTATGTTTGCATGATCCACCAGACAAACCTTAAAATTATCAAACGTAATCTTTCGTAAAGTGGACCCTTTGACTCCCTTAGCTCTCTTTTTAGCCATTTTATTCTGATAGATTTTAAATGCATAAAGTTTTGCTTGTAACCAAACGAAATCGGTAATAATTTGACCATTACACTTATCTTTCATAAGTCCAATCACTTTTTTATTTTTTAATGGAATGTTGTAAACATTATTTGGTGGGTAATCAGAGGTATCGAATTTCGCGATGTCACGTTTGATGGTGTCATATATATTGGGTACATTAAATTGATAAATTAAACTATCAGTATCAGTGTATAATAATTTTGATTCATGACTATTAAAATTTTTCTTAATATAGTTATAGTGAAAATCATAAATAAATGTTTTTGATAAGTCTAAGATGCTAAAACCAATGTAAATTGGTTTATTAAAGTATAGATTTACTCTCTTTAATTCTATTATGACTAGGTTTTTATCGAAAATTGTAAAACTATGAAAATTCGGTTTTGCTATTAGAGATTTTGCTCCATATCTACCCTCCCACTTGCTTACTATTCTCACATCTTTATATTTTCGAACATTTTCCATAGTTTTACCGAACACTGCATTATTCATAAGCTTGTAAAAGTTCTTTTCAAATTTATTTTTTGCTATTTTGCGACAATCAGTATTTTTATCGATATATGGCTTTAACCAAGCTGATTGTTTAAATTTCAAGACTCAATGAACTTTTACAAGCTTCATTCCTAAATTAAGACACTGTTTTAAATTTTTATAATGAATAACATATTTCTCCTTAGAATAAAGTGTTATAGCTAATTTTGAATATTTACTGCTTGGCGGGATAAAATATTCAGGGCACAAAGGTAAATCGTTATGCTCATCATGTAATTCTATAGAATATTTTAAATATTCTTCTAAAATATATCCAATTGACTTATTATCATTAAAAAATTTATCAACATTTTGTACATCAATATCCTTATATATCCACTCAAAAAAATCTTGGGGCAAAGGCATACTCATTGCTGCTCCGTATAATTTATTTACATCATAATACATAAGATAAGATTCATCTTTGCTTTGATCAAAATCTTCACCCATAAATCGATTATTAGCTTTTGCATATCGATTTGTACATTGAGAAACACCGCCTCTTATGCCTTTTTCAAAGAATAATATCATCTCGGGATCATCTAATAAATCTAGTTTTACATCTGTGAGCTTAAGCATAGCATCAAAAGCAAGTCCCGGTGCAGTGTAATAATGCAATGGATCTAACTCATATGTTTTGTAACAACTGCTACGGAAATTCTCAAATATATCAGCCAGTAATAAGACGTCAGTTTTTAAATATAAATCGGAATATTCGCCGAGGGTATTTATATTAAATTTATTCCAAACTTGTTTGGCATGATTGTAATCTTCGTCTGAAATATCACAATCATTAAGTTTGGAATAAAATAATTTTTTGTCGGGTAATTTAGTATCGTCAAGCTTATCAATTGAATCAATGTATTCATAGGGAAATACACCTTTACGTATAGCTAATTGAAATTGCTGTGAGTCAGAATAATATTTTTGTGTAATATTCTTATCTCCATCGTCAAGATATGAAGCTAATTTTTCAATACTTGATGCCATAAAACGAAAAGAGTCTATAAATCTCAACTTCACAAATGCATTTTTTATTGACTTGGTGAATGCAATATATTTTTCTTTATTAATTGGTAAAATACTGATTTGACCATCGAAAACTGTAGATAATTATAACCTTATTGCGAAATGTGAATCATAACCAGATAGATTATGAAAAATAACAGGAATAGTATGACTCCGTTTATAATTTAAATTACATGCATTATGGGTAGGGCCTGTATATTTCCCCGTAAAATGACAATGGTCGCGGCACCTTATTTCACCAGCTGACTTAAATAATTTTCCACAGATGTGACAAGCTTTTGAATTATTATGATAATATTGTTCATCTGCAGTAAGTGGTAACATTTTAACATTATTTTTTAAATAAGTGTTAACTTTTCTACCTAGAATTTCTAATTTTCTTAAAAACCATCTAATACAATCAACTGAACGATTGATTTCAAACCTCGATAACGCATTGTCATAACTACAATGCAGGTAATAAGCAACACTGTGAGGGATATATATGCCTTTGCGTATCATTAGTCTCAATCTCAAGCGTACATTCCAGGTCAGCATGTACTACATAAGGTACAGGATCTTTATGCTTTAAATTTTTAAAACTTGACACTTTATCTTCATCTCGCTCTGGTAATCTCATTCTTACTTTGTTATATTTCAAGCAATCTGGCTTGTGTTTCTCAAGTGAATGTTCAAATCTAAAATGATTTAAACATCGATCGCATAACCATAATTTTGATTGACATTTTGTAAGTTGACTTTTAACTAATCTAGAGAGATTTTTAATCAAAGCAAAATGATGTATAGGTGGATAACTTTCAGGATTTTCGTCATCATCATGCAAAGTAATTTCTGTCTCGACCATTAATAAATGAATAGTTTCTTTAGTAGAACTATTTACACTTAAATACAAAGGAACTATAATATTATTATCTAAATTATCTTCTTTATTTTTTACAGTTTCTGATTCTATACCGTAAACGTTGATCTTTAAATTGTTAAGTTTTTCAAATTTAGGGATATCTTTGAGAGATATCGGAAATCTAATACCTTGATGGTTAAAAACTGCATCCACATGTTGATATGATGACACTCTTTCAGGGTGGTTATTTTTTGCTGGAAAGAATGCAGCTTTGATGCACCAAAGAAAGCAGTAGACATCATGATTCTTGATGTTTAGAACAGCCTTTTTGAGTTTGATATCTTGGGGTAGATTCACATATGTTGAAAAACCAACTTGCAGTGGAGCGTATCGTGATATGTTTACAATTAAGTTTATAATTTCACTCAAACTCCATCCTGAATCTGTCTGATTGAATTCTTCAACTTTTTTCAATAGCGGCTCATATACACTATCATTGAACCAATCAGTAAGTGAAGTAGATATGTAAATTCCATCGCTTCTAGTTTTAAAGGATTTATTGTCTTTTATAGTAACGTCACTTTTAACATTTTCAAAACCGCATAAAAGAGTGACGCTTACTTTGAGGTTTCCCTCATGTTTTTGAATATAACTAATTTTTTCAATTATCAAAACTTTTGCATCATTTAAAAATGCTCTCAAGTCAATATGCCCTCGGTTAACAACACAACCGGTCTCAACTCTATTTTGGAAGGCATTTTTCAAGTCCCGCCATTGAACAAAATTATTGGTATTGAGAGCACCACCAGTCACTGGCTTAGATAATTGTAAAAATTTATCACTATACCAACACAGAAGTGAGTTAGTTTGTAAGTTTTTCTTTTCATGAACACTGCTTTTACGTTCTAATAATAATTTATTGAACTGTTCGCGAGTATCATTACAAATTCTTATCCACGTGCCACATTTCTCTTCACTCACAGCATCAAGCTGAGATAATAGTTCATAAGCTTGAGCTACTATTTTAAGAACATAATCATATTCAGCGATAGACATTATGATGTTCTGTTACAGCTACAGTATTAATAATAATATATAATAATTGGAGTTTTTCACAATTGAAACGTGTTTAACTTAAAAATCAACTGATGATTCTTACTGAAAACTCTTTCTTATATAGACAATAATAAAATTTCTGAACAATGGGTAATCTTGAAGTTATCATTATTTATATCAATTCTAGGAAAACAATTTCTCTTCTAAATGTTTAATAATATGACACATTCTTAAAAATTTTAATGTATAAATTTCAAGATAAGGGTTCTTAAAAGGATGCATTACATTTTCTTTATCAATGATATTTTTGAGTTGTATATATTTATCGTTATTATTATTATTTTCTTTTTCATGATTCATCTCAAAAAAATTTTCTAATTGAATATTTGGATGTACATACATGTGTAGCAATGAATCACTTCAACACAATTACTCGAAATTATGAAAATAATTATTTTTAACGATTTCATACATGTTAATTGATAAAAAAGATTTTTTATTTATTGTCTCTCTTAACTGATTCCAAGAGATTAAAATAATCTAATGCACTATCATAATTATATGAAATTATAAAAAATAATTATTTTTAATATGTTTTTAGATGTTATTTGATAAAAAAATATTTTTTTATTGTCTCTTGTCTGATTCAAAGAGATTAAAATAATAATCTGATGCACTATCATAATTATGTTAGTTTATATTTTCTCTATAGTGTTGTGGTAAGAATCTTAGTAAAAAAATATTTTCGAACATTGCATTAAACGAAAACGTTTGCTACCTAAGGTATACTAATAAGAACAAATAAGAAATCATTCAAATATAATTTAAACCTCTAATGAGTTATTTGTATTGGAAACGAAAGTTAGAAATTTTATGGCCTCTATACAAATAAGACCCTTATCTTACATAAACTCAAACCCATAATGACAATTTATATTTAGTTGAAAATTAATAATCCACTAAAAAATGCTACTCTGTTTTAAGATAGAATTAAAAAACTTACAACTGATTGTATTGATAACAATGTTGAAAAAATAAACGAATTATCACTAATTATCTTCTCTACAAATAACCATTAAATATTATATTCAACATATTATTCAATTAAATCATAAATGATTGTTGTATATGAGAAAAATATTTAAATTAGATTAAAAACCAATGAAATTAACAAATTTCTCATGTATCAAACTTAAGTATGTAAATAATCAGTTTTGAGATCTGTTGAAATAGTTTATTTAAAAGCTTAATAATATGTATTTCTTTATATGGAAAAGCTTCAATTATAATTTTATTAAAATTTAAATAAAAAAAATCATTAAGATATATGTATAAAAATTTATTTAAGCATTGTTTTCATAAGATATAAATTTTATAGAAAAAATTTTTTTGGGTGGAGCTCAAAATTTATTTTGATGGTAGTGGAAATAGTGATAAGGTTTTCGTCAACTTTTTCACCAAAACGTCACAGCTATTGGTCATTACAGGATTATTATGGGTTGTCTTTATTGTAGTTAAGTAGGGATTTCTTGTATATAAATGGCTGCATTTTAATAATATACAACATATCTTCTACTCAATACTAAAAAGTGTAGTGTGTATTAAGTAAAATTGTGCATTTTACAGTTTTCAATTAATAGTGTAGTGTAGTGTATGTATGTGTGTGTGTGTGTGTGTGTGTGTGTGTGTAGGATTAAGTGAAATTTTTTACTAAAAATTTTTTATTTACAATTCGTTTCGAATTTTTCAAAGTGTAGTGTGTTTTATTAGTGTGGAGCTGTGAACACTTGGTTTTTATTTAATTCTTCAGGGAAAAAAAATGTAAGTAATTTCATCAGAATTATATTTTAGAACTCTTATTATTATTATCTAGCTCTTGTTTTTAATTTTGATTGAAATTTTACAGAATAAAAAAAAGATGGGCAACGTGATCAACTCATGTTACATCCCTGATGAGTGGATCGGAAGCCACTCACACTTCCTTATTTTTGAGGAAGTAGATCGTGAGGTCGAGATGTGTATGAAAAATGAGCATACGGTCATCAAGTCTGAGTGGTTGTGGGACCTCATCTTGACTATTGGCGGTGACACTCCGCCCCGGTTAACTTGGACTGATAGTCATTGGTGGTTCAAGTTAACCCATGATGCTGTGGAGGAACCATCAGCATCGAATTACACGCTAATTGAAGAGCGTGCGATAGATTTTTTCAAAAATCAAGCGATGTTGGGCTCGCCAACAGCTGTACCACCTCCATCGCTGGTCAATACGCTGATGGAGTCAACCGGGTGATACGATGTGGATGTGTCGATGGACACAATCATCGATGATGTGCTGAATGATCAGCTTGACATCGATGAACTGCTGGAAGAAGCCGAGCAGCAGCAGGATCAGGAGCAGCAGCAGTGCCGACAACAGCCAGCAGCTCCATTGATTTATGGGGGTAAGCCCCTCTGGCATACTTGCAAACAACCACCATCACCGGAGATTTCAGCCAGTGAATCTGAGTCGACATCGACTTATGATGGTATTATTATTATTATTATCATTATAATTATTATCATTATTAATTGAAAAGTATTTATTTATCTCATTTGTTTGTTTTTCATTTAGCTGAAGCTGAATCATTGTCGGCGTTGGAGCATATACGTCAGCAGCAGTTGATGGAGATTAAAAGGCTCGAACAACTTCAGCAGCAGCAGCTTCAGATGGAGCAGCAGCTTATTATTAATTAATTATTATTATTATTATTATCATTACTATTACTATTACTATTACTATTATTATTATTATTATTATTATTATTATTATTATTATTATCATTATCATTATCATTATTATTATTATTATTACTATTACTATTACTATTACTATTACTATTACTATTACTATTATTATTATTATTATTATTATTATTATTATTATTATTATTATTATTATTATTAGTATTATTATTATTATTATTATTATTATATTTTAATAAAGAAAAATTTTTTTTCACAAATATATATTTGTATTTATTTTTTAATTTTAATATTATTGTTATTATCAATTTAATAATAATTTAGTTTGGAAATGGCGAACTATTTTTGAAAAAATTAAGACGTTTTGAGTACATTATAATTGGAATTTATTTTTTATTCTAAACATGTACATATTATCATCATTAAAATTATTAGTTTGTGACATTAGTTCTGCTCTTTTACAAAGAATTCAAATTTATTATATTTCCCACCAAGATATCTAATAAATAAGTTTTGTTCTTCAACAATTTGATTCAATGATGGTAAAAGTGTTGAATCGTCTCGAATGGCTGTAGTAGCACGTTTTGGCAGATAAACAGAAAACTGATTGTCCAGCGGTGCCACAATGCTGTCACCAAATTTTGTGTTAATCAGTTTCAATTTAGTGACCTGGTATTCGCTATCGACATTTAATTCACTCATTTGCTTTTTAGGTAAGAAGTCTTTCAAGGTTGTGGTTTCATTAATTTTTGTAAAATCCATTTTGCCGACTGTCAAAATTTAAAACATTTTCAATGATATCATAATTCGAATTAGAAAATTAAATAGATAATACTTACGAATAAAATTTTTTTCTCCAAACTGCTTTGAACAACACATAGGCACTTTAACAGAAGGTTTTTAATAACTATTACGGGTTCACTGAGATATATTTTTATGCTTAACTTCACACACTACTACTTTTGAGAACAGTTGAGAGCTGATGAAGAACTGTAAAGACTCGGAACGAAAACACTCTTTATAATACAAACCCCACTACGATTTTGGTGGAAAAATGGGAGAAAAATAGATAAATATCAGATAAAAGTGTAAATTTTCAGAAAACAAATGATTCATTTGTTATAAACAAAAAAGTGAGAGTTGTTGAAGATAAGATAAGGTAAAACATGCGTCAATAAGTGAATAACCTGTCATTTGTTATAAAAATACCCCCCCCCCTCATCTTTCCACGTATTTTAAAGTTTAATTTTGAAACATTTAAACAATATGATAATAGCATACGTCATTTTTCCACCTAAATTTGAAAAATACCCCCACTCCAACGCCCTCTACATCCTTCTTCATGAACCATATCAATCCCATACCCCCACCCCATATTCCAAGCCCCAAACCTGTAGTATCAATCTCATACCCCCCTTCCCAATCCCACATCCCCCTTCCCTCAGGCCCACTTCCCACCAAATCGGCTAAAAAATTGCCTCCTATAAGTATCATGCCTCCTACTAGCGCCCTCTCTCGGGTACCGGTATAGAAGATCAACAGAAAGCGCTATTAGCGCCCCCTATCTCAACTGTCGGTATGGAAGATTACCCCAGCCCCCACTTATTTACGATGACACTCCAAGCAGTGTCCTCTATATCCACAATCTCAATTCCATACCCCCACCCCATAATCCAAGCCCCAAACCTGCAGTATCAATCTCATACTCCCTTCCCTCAGGCCCACTCCCCACCAAATCGACTAAAAAATGCTACTAGCGCCCTCTCTCGGGTGCCGGTATAGAAGATCAATAGAAAGCGCTACTAGCGCCCCCTACCTCGACTGTCGGTATGGAAGATTACCCCAGCCCCCACTTATTCACGATGGTATTGCAGATCCCTGTTGTGGGAGGGGAAACATCCCTGTTTATCTACTAACAAGGCCAAAGTATTCCATGGGAACTAACCACGGTCACCTACGGGACCAGACCAGCTCTATATTTGGCTATTCGTGCTCTGTTTCCTATGAGAGAATCGTCGTGGCCCGGGTCTTATGCGTTGTCATCTGTTTACACTATCCGCGAGCCACGGCGATTCTCATATCCGAGATTTCCGTTACATTGTTAACGGTGAAAAAATAATATCGCCGACAAAGTAACGATTTATTAATTTATTTATTTATGATTTTAAGAAGTGTCGAACCTTTTGTTCGCCCATCATGACGAATATATAATGCGAGACTTCAAAAAAAAAAAAATTTTCTAAAATTTTTATTTTAATTTAATTAGAGCCACAACGTAACATCTCCCGACTTGAGTAAGTCGCGGCGCTTTAATAAAATCGGTGCGACTTCTATCATAAATAAAGTGGCTTGATATAAATTTAAATTAATTATGTGACTGACTCTATATAAACTAAAAGTTGAAATCAATTTTGAATATTGTAAGAAAAGGTTCCTGACTGTAGATTTTCAACCTAAAACTGAGACAACGTTTTACAATGTTACTCAAACCTAGTAATATGAGCCTAAACGTTAGTATCTTCGTACTCTTATTACTTCCCGACTCGGTCGTTTGGTATTATAGAAATTATTAATTCTAAATATAAATTTGTATAGGTTGTAACGGGTTTTTCACCACCGGGGATCTACCGGATTGAAGTCCGAAGACACTTACTATTTGGTCACCATGTTCAAAAATTTAAATGGTGGGCGCGAGGTGAGTTTATACTCACCAATAAACAACTATCAAAAATGTCGGCTCAGGGTGGTGGATCGGAGAAAGGTCAGGCATTTAAGATTACGATGAATGATTGATCAGAATTAACACAAAAATCAGTCGTATGTTACATAAACAAAATAATTGATCGGTTTCACACAAATTATTGTTAAAAGAAAATTAATAAATGCCGTTGTCGGCTTGACTCGATATAAACAAAATTATAAATAAAAAATCGTAATTGATCAAAACAAAGTTAGTTCATTGCTTGGAAAAAACAGTCGTTTGACGAAATTGAAATACACTTATTTTATTTCGCAAACACACATGACGTAGGTCTTAACGAAATACTCGACCGGTGACGTCAGAGTATTTTACATGACAAGAGTCGGCTGCCGCAACGAATGAGAAAGAGATAATCCGCAATTCTCAGAAATACTCGAATAAAATAAAATAAAATAATATTTTATATTTCCGTAACGCGTTATTTCACTATCACATAATTATTGCCCGTAATTAATTATTAAATTAATTATCATTTGCACTAAAGCGTTTCACTTGTTCATTAAGCGAAATAAGTCGGTCGTACACTTTACTTAGTTCTCATGCCAAGGCTTCGCCTTGTTCACTTGTTCACGAGAAGCGATTTATTCGTCGCGGTTAATTGTTCGTTTTTCAAACTCGGATTGTTCTTCACGGCGTCAATCGAATTGTTCAAAAATCGAATTTTCCATTATGTCACAAGGTATACGTCCGCTTTGCGGTAATTCATAAGTTTACACAAGAAGTAACTGCTCAAGTCGAAATTCATAATGATAATGAGGTAACTACCTCCCGACTTAAGTCAGTTAGCAACTTCAATATTTATCTGTATTTATAATAAACAAAGTAATTAAACATAAATTCATGCTTGTAAACATCCTTTCAGTTATCTAATACTACTATATTGAGTTATTTTACGTGATATACCAACTAGTATATATTTTCCTGATAATAACAGGTATAAGTCTTTAAAGATTAACTTATTGTCTTCAAGATAATTTTCTTAAATTTCTATTCTGTTATTTGATTAACTCTTAGGCTTCTGCCTACTAATAGTTTTAGTAAGACTGGTCCAATCCTCTCAGTCCGCAGATTTATCAGCCGAAGAGGCATCTGCACAGCACTCTACAGCGATTGCGGGAACGACGTTCAAAGTCGCTAAAAATGATCTCAACCGTCTGTTTACTCAAGGAACTCAAAAGTCATGAGAAATACTGGAACGCATCAATATAAACAATCTTACTTGGCATTTTAATCCACTAGCAACCCCACACATGGGTGAAAAGTAGGAAGCTACAGTCAAATCACTCAAACACCACCTCACTAAAACAGTGGGAGAGTCTTCATTCACGTTTGAAAAATTTACGACTCTTCTTACGCAGATTGAAGCTATTTTGAACTCAAGACCATTGGAGCCTATCACGGAAGATCCAGATGACATTGACGCACTCACTCCTGGTCACTTTTTAATTGGACGAGCACTCAACGTGATTCCTGAACCTTTACTCATCGATACAAACAGTTCTCGGTAGTCTAGATGGCAATTTCTACAATAACGTGTTTAACAGTTCTGGAATCATTGGGCAACAAGCTGTCTGCAAAGACAGCTGGCAATTACCAAGTGGCAATGTCCAACTCATCAAATTCAAGTTGGCTCACTTGTACTATTCACCGACGAAAGGTTTCCACCAAACAGGTGGCCTCTCGCTCGTATCATCGCACTCCACCCTGGCAAAGATCGGTTGACCAGGGTTGCTACACTCAAAACAGTGAACTCGATACTCACTCGTCCAACAACGAAGCTTGCACTCTTGCCACTTGAACCAGAACCTCAAGGAAATTACACCAAATCACTCACCTGGTCTATTGGTATGCTCAACGAAAGATCACGATCAACGATTTAATTTTGTAATCCAGTGATATTATGTGCAGTTACAAATAAAAATATTGTTAATTTTTTTTGATATGCGTATTTTTCTAACATCCTATCCACCAACCAGTCCTAGCATGTATTTATTAAATTATTATTACAACAAGTTTACTTTACCGATTCAACATAAACCTCAACGAGTTTCAATAACAAATATTATTTTTTACATGAATTAAATGTAAAAATATTAATTATAACAAATACATAATTTTTACGCATAACCCTTTCAATCGCAATGCCGTCAAATTACGTACATCATTTTAAAGTAAAATTTTTTCCATAACTGTGATGAAATGTTTTGATGTAAAATAAATTTAACTATTTTTTATGTAAGAGTGATGTAACAGTATGAACATATCCGAAACATTACATTGTGATGTAAATATGACGATAAAATAGAATCACCAAGATTATGTCATTTACAAGTCAATTTTGTAAGGTAATTTTGAGGTGATATCTAGAATATAAAGCTAATATTAGTATGCGTTGTGAATATAACGTCACATTATAACATAAACCGTTTTTATTTTCACGACGGAGACGTGAAACAAACCCGGAGTCGTATGTGGTCACCCAAGTCTATTAAAAAAATTATAAATAACGATAATGATTATAACTAAAAATAATCAATAATTATAAACAAACTAAAGGTGTGCCTGGACCAGCTCCTCAGGCTGGGTTAGTGCACGAGGGCGCCAGACCGTTCTTACAAAACGGACAAAACCAATAACGATCAGGGGAGAGATCACGGGACAAAATCTTGAGCGAGAATGTATGCATTAAGCGAAATGACAACCACACAAATATATAATGAATAAAAATAATAAGGAATAATTACTACTAAATATATCCAGGAAACAAACAAATAAATATTGGCTATCACTGGGTTCCTTTTACGAAATTATTCAATTCAAAATATATTTAAATAAACTCAACAAATGGTTACAATAATAATCAATTCAATTTGAATAATATTATTAAATTATCCACTGGGGAAAACCAAATTACACACTACAAAGCTTTACCCAATATGATTAAAATAGATTGTGAACAAATAAAATTATACTAATCTTTTTCTTTATTTTATATTATTTACTTTGGGGAGAGAAAGACGCGGGTACTCAATACATATTTGGCAACACTGGGTTACATACCATTAAATTATAAAATAAATTTTACCCAGATAAATAGTATTTTAAGTACTGTTGTAAGACAAGGAGCTACATACGCTATCCTTGTCTGATCTCCTAAGGAATTTACTCGACGCGTCTTAGTACATATGCACCCAAATGCCGTAACGGACGCCGAATATATTCAACTTATTATAACAATAACTCAGGTTCAATTATTTATCACGATCTACTCTACTGAAGGACCAGCGATAGCCGATGTAACAAATGACGAAACAATTGTCATACCGGCGTTGATAACAATTTACTTCTGGAACTTTTTGATAATAAATATCACATGAACTATATTTTTACTTTAGTATAACAAAATACTAATTATCCAAATTAAATGAACTTTAACTATTTAATTATGTTATTACGGCAACTGGGTCAGAACAATTTACTCAAAAATGATCACGGACAACAACACGTCCTACCTTTACAAAATCCCGGTCCTCTCTGATTATTTTCGTTGATTTTTCCGAGAGAGGGGTATCACTCCCGTGTTATCCCCTCTCATGACCTCGGACCCGTAATTTTCAATTAAAATAAAATATTTAAAGTCATGAAACGACCTGAGTTATTGTATAATAATAAATTAAATAATATTTCTTTTTTATCAACATAAACATAATAGTTATTAACCCTTTAAACGATAACATAATAATTGTTTCAGTGCACCACGTTGCTGGAGAAAAATATTGAATTTTATCCCCATTATATCGACTTACTCTCACTTCGGTCGATATTTTTATGTATGCTCTACACACACGCGTGGTACTGACTGAAATGAAGATATCGATTAAGTACATAAATTCAAAATAATTATCAAAACATATATATAAACATAATAAACAATAATATCAATAAATGCATAATTAAATTATAACGTATACCTATGCTGAAATTTCGCGAAGGAGACGTATGAGGTCGCCCACGCTTGATAATAATAATAATAATAACAATAAGTAATTACCAACGATATTGAATGGTAATAAAATAAAATATCTAAACAATTATTAAATTATAAATAATAAATATTAGTCGTGCCTGGACCAGCTCCACAGGCTAGGTTAGTGCACGCAGGCGCCAGACCGTTTATTTAAAACTGACAAAATTTTATTCAGGGGGAAAATCTGCGAGGGAAAATCCGAGCAAGTGACTTGTAACCAAGCGGACAAACAATCGAGAAAAATAACACAAACAGTGAAAAAGAAAAATAGTCAATATATAATAAATAATTACATACAAATAATAAATAATATCAGAAAAATAAAATTAAGCAGTAGGAAAAGATCCAGGGAAAATAAATATCAAATTTTCCCCGACAGCTGTTGGTTTCCGAGTATTTAATTTGTAAACAAAATAAAATTTAATAATATTTTACATAATATTTAATTCGGTGTAAATTAATAACAATAACAATACCTGGTAATTGTCAAAAAAAATAATACCGCAATATTAAAATAAATTATATAAGCTAAATAGCCAAAACAAAATAAATATAATTTGATTGATAAAATAAGTTTTTAATATCAAATAGAAAAAACAATTATTTCACTTAAATTTTTCCCAGATAATAAATAATAATAATATTTTTACTTTATTTTATCTCTCAACACGCTTAAGAGAGAGAAAGATACGGGATTTATCCTCACTCACACTCTTAATGATAAATTCCTCGGTATTAAACAAATTAATAAATTTATAAAATATAAAGTTAAATTATAATTTTAGTACAAAAATCTCATTAATAATTTTTACCGCTGGGGTGCGTAAATAAACCAAAATGTAAAGTATATAAAGTTACTCAATTGTTTTAAATACTAATAAATATAAATTGTAAATGAAACATATAATAATACTGGATATTTATCTTACAAATATTCCGAGTGAGAATTTTTCTCACCCAGGCGATGATGTCAGTACTTGAGGAATTTACTCAAGTACTGTATGCGCTCTATAGCTATATATACTATAAGTGTATATATAGGTATACCGGCAACGCTTCACCACGCTGCACTCAACTCAAATATACCTATATATGCACAACAATATCAGAATATAACCACCAATGATAAATAATAATAATAATTAACGATAATTATTCATACTAGAAATCATGTATCCTTCAATAATTCTTTATGGACAAATTAATTTCCCCTCGCCACGGTGACCAACAACTACCGGGGGAGGTTATCGCGTGAAAAATAAATGCAGTGAATGAAATTCAAAGTACTTACTCGAAATCAGCAATCTCCAACAACCAAAATAGAATTGATTGAAACCAAAATTTTAACGAATTCACCGGTGAACTTTATTAATTATCTTTATCTTTATCAAACTAAATAATTCATGCACAATAGTATGGATAATAGGTTGAGCGTCTATGCACACTGCTAGTCCGTATCTTTCTAAATTAATTATCTCAACCTCCATCTGTTGGTCGTCGCGCACATGGCACCACCGTCGCCCTTAATTACTATTATAATTATTTCTACTAGCCCTGGGCCTAGTTTTAAATTAGGAATATAAAATATAAAAACAATCCCTGGACATCTGAATGATACATGAGTAATTAATCAAATATATGAGCTATTTATTTATAACTTATTCCTATTTTTATTTTACCCGGTAACCGAAATAATAATTATTTAAAGTTTATCAAATTGACGTCGGGAATGTAGCCTAGATATCGATTTACCGTTACCCGGCGGTCAATATTTTCAACTAAACTGACATCCTTAGTTGGATGACAAGTTTCAATAAAATAATACATTAAACAATCGTTGGGGCATAATGCTACGCTGGATTATGCATCCTAACTGTTCCAAAATCATAAACAAAAACTTGAAATTAATATAAACCAATTATTTGTATTTTTAAGTCATAAAATAAAATTCATTCACACACGTGCTCTCTCATATACGCAGCGCGCATGCGCTAGCACCGTGCACGGACCGCTGTCTCCATCGGCGAAATGGCGGAATGCCCGCGTAACAGTTCAAATTCAAATATCAAATTAAAATATTCAACTTATAACTAAATAAAAATTAAGTAATTTGAATCGTTACGTGACAATTTTGAAAAGAAAAAAAAATTTTTTTAAGTATGAAAAAAAAAAAAAAACGAAATGTTAGAAAATTTTTTTTTTTTGTTAGTATCATACTTTTAGAACATAATTGCATCGATTCCTGAAAAAAAATCTTTTATATTTTCGGAAACAATTCATTTGTCTCTATTATACTTAAAAAAGGTAATGACGTCAATCTCTGAAAAAAAAAAAAATTTTTTATACGCCCTTATGGCATCTGTAACGCGATATGTCCCATCAATTTATAGTTGTCCTGTGAGAAATTTGAGACATAAGTGTCCGCATATAATTGTATCAAAATCCTGATATCTTCTGTGATTATATTTCACGCTACCAACATCGAGATACTCCATAAGATCTTGCGGTGGTTGTAAATTACCAAAACTGTCAAAATAAATAACTTTATTATTATTTTTCTTGTATGCAACCCAATGAGTACCAGGTCTGAATTTATCATCAAGATTAATAATAGCTGATTCGTTTTTTCTCGGACCAGTTTTAGGTAAATCATTCCTCATAAAAACACCGCGAAAGTTTGGAATTTTTAGAGCTTTAGCGTATTTCAGTAAGTCGATGTTTGTAAGTGGTCGATGTGGTAGCTCTACTTGTTTTTTGACTTGCATCCTCTGCCTACTGGATATGGTCTCAAAAACCCATACCACGTCTGTAAGGTCTCAAGTATAAACCTTTACCCATAGATATTTGCTCCATTTTCAAATTATGACGTTTGCTCTCTTCCAATCGATTTTTAGCAGCACTTGCATCATTTACAGCTTTCGCTATACCAGCAGCACCCCCAGCCAAAGCTCCTGTTGCACTCAGGCCGGCAAAAAGTGGTATTAAAAATGGTAGTACACCACCAACTTTGGATGGAACCGGTAGAATTCGTGGCAGCCGAATATTTTTTTTCCCACCAGATTTTTTAACAGCCTGACGAGCTCCTTTCAATGCCGTTTTGATTGGATCACTTCCAGGAGTCATGGAATTTTTGGCAGCTGTGACAACTTGTCTTAGAGCTACTTGTTTCTTTACACTAGTGTTTTTCTCGTTAGTTTTCCTCTTGCTAGTCTTTCTCTTGCCACTTTTTTTCTTAGTAGGCTTTCTCTTTACTAGGCTTTTTTTCTTGCCAGCTGTTCAATTCTTCAAACCCATTCCGAATCTTTTTTTCATCTTCATGATTTTATTTACACTCCACGCAGCAGCTTTTTCACCAATACCAGCGTCTTTTGCTTGATAACGTTGCCACGCCTTCTCAGCAAGTATTTGATCAGCCTCGTGACGTGCTGCCAAATTTTCGCGATTATACGAGTATGCGATATCGTGTTCTTTACACGCAACGTCCAGAGGATTAATTCCGGGATCACCACGAGCTAATCTTTTGGCTAGCTTTGTACCTGGTCCACAGTACTGGTATCCAGGTATGTGTAGTTCAACTGGTAGCTTATTGATTAGACTGTTTATAAAACCTTTACCACTGGTCTTTACACATGTGCTCTCCATAATAGCAGCATCATGACTGACTTAAAATGATATAAAACCTGGTACTTAAAGCTCGCTGAGTGAGTTGTTGTTGTGATCGCAAACTGGCAACATGGAGTTTAAAAGTCAAGCGGCCAAGTTACCAGTAATAAATTTTGATCAAATTGTTCAAGGTACCGGAGTGAAAAAAGTTAAGAGACACGGCGCTTTATTACCAAACAGTGTACGCGCTATATTTTGTGGTCCATCAAATTGTGGAAAAACAAATGCTCTACTCTCACTCATCATACACCCCAATGGCTTGAGATTTGATAATATTTATCTCTACTCAAAATCTCTGAACCAACCGAAATATAAATTTTTAGAATCACTACTTAAACCAATTGAAGGTATTGAATTTTTTACATTCAACGAGCACGAAGAAGTACTGAAACCTGAAGATGCAAAACCAAACTCATTGATGATATTTGATGATGTCGCTTGTGAAAAACAAGATCATATCAGAGCATACTTTTGTATGGGTCGACATAAAGATGTTGACAGTTTTTATCTCTGTCAGACTTATACATGTATTTCTAAGCATTTAATACGCGACAATGCAAATTTTATAGTTCTCTTTCGACAAGATGAAATGAACTTGAAGCATGTGTATGATAATCATGTAAATACTGACATGTCATACAATTTATTCAAAGATTTGTGTTCAGCATGTTGGAATGATGTTGATGGTAAATATGGTTTTGTCGTCATTGACAAAGACAGTGAACTAAATAGTGGTAGATATAGAAAAGGATTTGACTGTTTTATTAGTATAAATTAAGTTGTACTTGATAAATACTCATCAGAGATTAAGTGAACTTTAACCCATCAACATGAAGACCGAGGAGCTTTCAAAGCAGAGAGATGTCTTACATCAGATATCCCAGGCTAGTGATGCTATCCGACGAAAGCACAGAATGCTCAAGTTGGGTAAAGACACAGCTGAGAAGGCAATGGGTGAAATGTTTAAGCCTATTGTTACACCTCTGCAGAGTCTAGTCGAGTCGTCTAAGCATAAAATCAAACAAGAAATCAAGCAAGAAGTCAAAGAAGAATTTAAAGATGATAATTCAACGGTGAATAATGCTACAGAATTTGATGATGCTAGTAATTATAATAGTATTATTTCTGAAGATAGAAGTGGAACTCTGGAAGAAACACAAGTATTTCCTGCTGCATCGAGTACCCCCGCTAAGCCAGTGAGTGGTGAAATAAAATCATATTTAGCTAAAGTGTACAGAAGAAGTAAAGATATTGATATGAGATATGGTATTCGTCGACGTTTTAATGATTTTTATATTGGTGATTCTGAAATAACTTTTGACGATAATGAGATTAGAATAAAAAATAAAAATTACTCTGTTACTCCTGGTTTATTGGAATTATTATTTAAAAAATCGGCGGATGATTCAAAAGTCACGCAAAATGATAAAAATAAATATCTCGAAATTATTAAAATGACAAATACTCATAGAAAAAATTATAAACCAGATGGTAGTTTTTATGAAGACTCGACAATTAAGTATAATAATTATATTGCCGATTTTCTCGATAAAAATGCAAACTTATCAAGAGGTAAAGGATTACCGAATTTTATGGTTGCGAAAAAGAAAAAATCACGTATGGATTATGTCTACTGGGATGATCCAAATGAACTAGTTGACCGTCTGCGTTTACTCATGGCATCTCAAGCAGCTGGAAATCCAAGTCACACCAATGAAATCATATCAATTATCGAAGAGCTACGAGAAGCGGGGATTATTTATTAGCATCTGCTGTGTCAAATCTATGCCACTTATTTGCTGACTGTTGAAGTGAAAAGAGCAAAAAAAAATGAGAATCGATATATTTGGACGTTCACTACAAACTGGTGCTGTAATCAGTGGACCGCCAGGACCACCTGGACGAGGATTTCAAGTAACTGTTGACGGACAGTATGATGTTGAGCGCAAGAGACTGTGTCATGTTGGCAAACCTGC
The DNA here is from genome assembly GCF_026212275.2 of Microplitis demolitor. Taxonomy (NCBI): domain Eukaryota; kingdom Metazoa; phylum Arthropoda; class Insecta; order Hymenoptera; family Braconidae; genus Microplitis; species Microplitis demolitor. The sequence goes on from NC_068553.1 coordinate 7,190,497, forward strand.
TGAAGATAGCGATGCAGCAACTGTAAAATTTACACGTGATCTTGTATATCACGAGCTGTCTTTAATGTATGATAGTATAAGGAATGATCAGTCTATCATTTCACATTTACACTCTCAAGTGGTAACACTCGACTCTGCTGTAAAGCTATTAAAAAAAGAAAATCAAGAACTAAAAGTTAAAATAAAACGTATAAAGTTACAAAAAGACTTAATCAGTAGAAATACACAGCGAATAAAAGAATTGGAAGCTAGAATTTTTGTTAACAATGGAGGACAAGAAATCAGTAATAGCGTATGAGTTGCACAGACCAGCACGCAGAAATTATCAACGTCGTCATGTTGACATACGAGCACTTGATGAAACTTGGCAAGCTGACTTAGTTGAAATGATTCCTTATGCAACAGTAAACAAAGGAAATAAATATCTGCTAACTGTCATAGATATTTTTTCAAAGTATGCTTGGGCTGTACCGATTAAGAGTAAAAGTGGCAGTGACGTCACCAGTGCAATGAAATCTATATTTCAACTAGGTCGTGTTCCAAAAAATCTGCACGTTGACCAAGGCAAAGAATTTTATAATAAAGAATTTCAAGAACTCATGCAATGTAAAAACATCAATATGTACTCGACATTCAGCAACTTGAAGGCGTCCATATGTGAACGATTTAATAGGACACTTAAAAATAAAATGTGGCGTGAATTCTCTGCACGTGGTACCTATAAATGGATTGATATACTAGAAGACTTATTGGATACTTACAATAATACCAAACATCGGACAATTAAAATGAAACCTGCTGATGTAACTGTTGCTAATGAAAAAGAACTGCTGGAAAGAATATACAAACCTCTTCAAGCTCAGCAACAAGCACGAAAAAATAAATTCAAAGTCGGAGACAAAGTTCGAATCAGCAAGTACAAACATGTGTTTGAGAAAGGTTACACACCCAACTGGACGACGGAAATTTTTACAATTAAGACAGTACAGAAAACAAATCCAACAACGTATAAGCTTGTAGACTATCAGGATAAGCCAATTGAAGGTGGATTTTATGCAGAGGAACTCAGCAAAGTCAAATATCCAGACGTATATCTAGTGAAGAAAATTATAAAAAAACGCGGAAATAAATTGTACATAAAGTGGCTTGGCTTCGATAGCTCCCACAACAGCTGGATTGAAAAATCTGATCTGTAAATAAACTTTTAAAAATACACTTATATCTATAAAATAAAAAAACAATTTTTTTCATTTGTATATAAATGTTTTATCCATTTTATTTACACACACATATCCTTAAAACTAATTTTTACATACTTTTTCATATACTTAAAAAACTAATTTTTTTTTACATACTTTTTTTTTTTTTTTTTTTTTTTTTTACAAAAGTTTTCTTTTTTTAATAGCTATAACATTTTCATCGTTATCATCATTTGATTTGAATCCCCATGGCGATGTGTCAGTTGAGTTGTCCAAAAGTTGTCGTTTATCTTCTGTCCAGCTTAAGGCAATTTTGTACTGTGCTACTGTCGTCACGTTGTGTTTGGAACTTTTAATTAAGTACTGTTTTTTTGTCAAGTTAATGTGATCGTGAAGACATCTATCGAAATCATCAAACGTGATAGTTCGCAACGTTGGACCTTTGATCCCCTTTGCTCGTTTTTTCGTTTCATCATCATTTAAAATTTTGTATGCATATAGCTTGGCCCTAAGTCCGTTGAAATGAGTCATAATTTTTCCATTATTCTCATCTTTCATCAGACCTGGGATCTTCTTGTTGGCAAGCGGCATATTGTACGAGTTTTGAGGCGGGTAGTCCGACGTATCAAATTTTGAAATATCACGTTTCATGATTTCGTAGATGTCTGGTACTGTGAAGTGGTAAATTAAACTGTCAGTGTCCGTGTACATCAACTTAGATTCTTGGTTTGTGAAGTTCTGTTTGACATAGTGATAGTGGAAATCATAGATAAATATTTTTGATAAATCTAAAATCGCGAACCCAGTGTAAATAGGTTTGTCAAAATATACCTGGGTTGTTTTCATTTCCACTATAACCATGTCTTTGTCAAAGATAGTAAGACTATGGAAGTTAGGTTTGCAAATGAAGTCTGATGCACCGTATCGACCAGACCATCTAGTAACTAATTGAACATCTTTGTGTTTCCTAACATTTTCCATAGTCTTACCGAAGACTGCGTTATTCATGAGTTTGAAAAAATTCTTCTCAAACTCATTTTGGGCAGCCTTCCTACAGTCTCTATTCTTGTCGATGTATGTCTTTAGCCATGGGGATTGCTCAAATTTGAGTACGCGATGAATTTTTTTCAACTGCATTCCTAAATCTAAACATTGTTTTAAATTTTCACAATGAATTATATATTTATTTTTATCATACAGTGTTGTACATAATTTAGTAGACTTGCTACCCGGTGGTAAAAAGTGCTCAGGGCACAATGGTAAATCTTTGTGTAGCTCATGTAGCTCTTGTGGATAGTGCAAGTCTACTTCTAAAATATATCCTACAGTATCATTGGTATTTACGAAGTTATTTACATTAATTAAATCATTTTCATCTACCCACTCAAATGAGCCTTTAGGTAGTGGCATACTCATTGCCGCGCCATACAAATTATTGACGTCAAAATACATCAAGTATGACTCGGGTTTTTTAACGTCAAATTCATCACCCATGTACCGATTGTTGGCCTTCGCATACCTATTAGTACACTGAGACACTCCACCTCGTATACCTTTCTCGATGAAAAGTACCATTTCGGGGTCAGTCAATAGTTCTAGTTCCACATTTGTGTATTTCAGCATTGCATAAAAAGCTAATCCGGGTGCTGTATAATAGTGCAGCGGGTCTAAGTTATAATTATTTAAACAACTTTGTCTGAAATTTTCAAATACATCGGCCAAGAGTAGTACATCAGTCTTGAGATATAGATCAGAGTACTCGCCTAATGTACTGATGTTAAATTTATTCCAGACAAGTTGAGCAAATGCATAATTATCGTCAGTTATACCAGTATTGGATAATTTTGAAAAAAATGAGTTTTGATCGGGCAACTGTTTATCATTAAGCTTATCAATGTTTGTAATGTATTCATACGGGAATACACCTTTGCGAGTAACAAATTGAAATTTTTCCGGATCTGGGTAATGAAGTTTGGTGATTTGTTTATTGTCATCATCAAGATAAGATGCTAATTTTTCTAAACTTGATGCCATGAATCTAAATGAATCTATAAAGCGTAAAGATACGGATATATTATTAATGGACTTTGTAAATGAGATATATCGCTCTTTATTAATTGGCAATAATGTAACTTTACCTTCAAAAACTTTTGCTAATGATTTAATTAAAAAATGAGAATCGTACCCAGATAAATTGTGAAATACTACCGGTATTACATGAGATTTCGGATAATTTAAATTGCATGAAATGTGTGCAGGTCCGCGATAGTTACCCGTAAAATGGCAATGATCATAGCATTTCTCTTTATCGGAGGCTATTGTTTTTTCGCAAATATGACAAACAGTTGACCGATCATGACTCTTTTGTTGTTGTTTGTCAAGTGGTTTCATAGGTATAGGATTTTTTAAATACTGCTCAACTTCAAGTGCAAAATTTCCAAGTTCATTGACAAACCACTTTACACACTCAGATGATCGATTAATTTCAAATTTTGACAAATTATTGTCATAATTACAGTGACGATAAAATGCAATGCTGTGTGGAACATGTTTTTGAATTTCATCATCATCCCCTTGAGGCTCTAGTGTACACTCTAAGTCTGCGTAGACAACAAATGGTACCGGATCTTTATTACGATAATTTTTAAATTTTAATATTTTGTTTTCATTAATAGGAAATTTCATATGGACTTTATTTAATTTGAAACAGTCATCATTGTGACTATTGAAAGATGTTTCTGCTTTAAAGTGATTTAAACATCTATCACAGAAAAACAACAACAACAACAACAACAACAACAACAACAACAGGAGGAGGAGGAGGAGGAGGAGGCGGAGGAGGAGGAGGCGGAGGAGGAGGACCTCGATCTTCGACGACGGATAAGGGCCATCACTGATCACCAGTTGAGTTCGAAGGGTTGCGATGAGCGTTGTTGCTGTCATGATCGGTATCAACAACAGCAGCAGCAACGAGGATTAAGCTCACCAACACCTTCGCTAGCCTCGACGTTGCTGCTGTCCGATTTGAATGATGATGATAATGCATCACCACCACTACCACCGACGTCACGATCACCATCACCACCAACACCATCACCCCCGCCATCGTCATCATCAGCTCAGAGATTTTCTCCGTCAGATGGGGACGATTCGCAATCGTCAGATGGAGAAGATGAATAAATTATTTTATCATTTTTTGTATTATTTTTTTATATCATTTATTATTATTATTATTATTATTATTATTATTATTATTATTATTATTATTATTATTATTATTATTATTATTATTATTATTATTACCATTTATTAGTACCATTTTTTATTATTTTATGATTATCATTTTTTTTTTCTTTCTATAATATCATTAAGAAAAATGAATGATTCATTTTTATATAAATAATATGTATTTTTTTTTTATATTAAGTATTTCTTTTTTATTTAATATTGAGTATTTCTTTTTTTTTAATATTAAGTATTTCTTTGTTTATATAATTTAAAAAATTAATTAATTAATAAACAAAATATTAAATACATATTTCGATTTATATGTTAAAATAACCTTACCCCCCCCCCCACCTGTCCAACTTATCCCTCACCGTTAAAATTGGCGTAAATACCGCGCGCTGCACAGAGTGTGCGCGAGCGGTCTTTTTTAAATTTCCCGCAAAATAGAGAACCTGCTGCCACCTTTTGTACAGCATCGACTTGTCATCCCCGCTCCCTAATACCACAGTTTGCTTAACCAAAAGTTTCGACAAATATCCGTCAACTTCGGACTTTTCCATTTTTACGAAATTATGTATGCAACTTGCTATTGAGTTTGACGTGAATTAACTCCATAAGTTGTCGTTAATTTGAAGTCAAATTTTGGGTCAGCTTATTATCAATTTGTTTTCATAAATTGTTAAGTATATTTTTACCCTCAAATTGTTGACAATTTTGTATAATAATTTGATTACCTTCTGCAATGGCGAGAATGAACATTACGGACTGTTTTTTCGTAAAAGTTTTTTTTAAATAGAAGAAAAATTAACCGTAAATTTTTTTATTTTCAATTATTGGTGTGAAATTCAGTGTAAATTCGGGCAGCAGATTTCAGGTTACTTTAACATCAAATTACGCTCATTTTCTAGCTAAAGTGGCTGTTAGAAATACTTTAAATAGTGCATGCGCAGTTTGACATTTTTTATTATTATTACTATTATTACAATTATTATTATTATTATTTGAAATTCAGTTATAAAAACGAGAATTACTATGGAATAATTAGTCAAAGGATAATTACATTATTAAAAAATTTTTTTTTTATTTTCTTAAAAAAAATAATAGTACATTTAAGTTTATAAAAGAACGAATTCAAATTTACAGTATTTGCTTCCATGAAATCGCAGATTGAGATGCTCTTCTTCAACGGTGTTGGTGAGATTTTTAATGTCTCTTCATCAGCAATCAATTGGTTGTTTGTCCTCGTAGGGAAGTAGACCATAAATTGATTATCGAGAGCAGCAATGACTCGAGGTCCATACTGTGTTAAAATTTTTTTTAATTCCGTAATTTTATACATTTTGCCAACTTCCAATTCTTGAAATTTTCTGGTTGGCAAAATGTTTTCTAAATTACTAATTTCATTGATTCTCTTCAAATCCATCCTATAACAGATATTAAATTAATTAGTAAATTAAAAATAATTAATACATTGATAAATATGAAAAATATTTATCAAAATATGCAAGTATAATAAGACTATGACTTACGTGTTTATAAAAAAAAACGAACACAATAAATATTATAAAAAACTTTAGTATAAACTTTCCACTGACTGTTCACTTAGATGTTTCAGCAAAGACTGAGTGCTGAGAGCTCAAGAGCTTAGAAATTATTCGTCTACCCCCACTACAACTCAGAAACGAGCTCAAACTTGTCGGATGACGCAATCGATGACGTCATCTAGCAAAAAAAAGGGGGGGGGGCAATTAAACCAATAGATGGCATCCTCTCCGCATACTTCTCACATGCACTTGTCCACACCTCAGTTTCAATATATACGACTTGAAATTAATACACTTGTAAGTACACACACTAACACAACCTGTAGATGGTAGGCAGCTAGTGCCAGCTCTGGGGGTGATGCGAATTACTCAACCACCTTTACTCTGGTAGGCTGCCCATGACCCAATCTAGTTTGTAACAGATGCGTGTATGTAACTTTTTTTTACGCAATCACCATCGTACATAACTTCAAAAAACATCCAAAACTAACCTCAAAAGCGTGTTTAAGTCGGTAAAATAGGTCTTACCAACCGCCACTACAACCTAATCGACAGCCAAAACAAGTTTACCGACGGGCAATATCAATACAGACGATAAAACAGTGCTTACCAACGGTCAAATCAGAGTTTACCGACTGTCAATCTAAGGACAGTCGGTAAAACAGGCCTTACCGACCACCAGTATGTCCACCGACCGTCGACAGGTTACCCTCCGTCGGTAACTTAGCACGTACTAGAACCCACAATCTGTTTTATCGGGGGGGGGGGGTGAACTCCCCTTGTTCAACTACTTTTATGGAAAAAAATTTACGCTATTTGTTTTCTGGTGTCGTTGGTAATATTCATTTGAAAATTCTAGGTCTGTTGGCCTTATCACCGAAAATTTTCGGAGATCTTTAAAAAAGAATAAATGACTCTTTATTAAGTATACGATACTTCTACATATTGATAACCGATTATACTCTTTATTATTACACATTGATTTTTGATATTCTCTTTTTCCGAGATTACTGGTTTAAAATGAATTATTTGCTAATTTGTGAACAGTTAATCAACAAAGTTTGAATATCAAGAGCATCAATTAAATTTACATCTGGTCGCGGTAGAATATCTAATATCATTGTAGGTATTGGCAAGCTATTGTTGCCTCTGCAAAATGAATTAAATAATATTTTTATAATAGCGTATCTAAATGGCAAATGGTTAATTATAATAGGTTTAGTTGAAAAGTTTTTTAGTTGTTTTTGAATTATCGATGAAAGACATAGTATGTTTATCTCACACCAATGTCGATATTGAAATCTATCGAATAAGCATAGCTTGATTTTGTTAGAACTTTTCGAAAATGTATCATACATAATTGTGTATAGTTGATATCGTGATTGGAACAAACTGATTAGTAATTTTACCGATGTATCATGTTTTACGTCATTATTGTTGATGCTATTAGAATTTATTGTTTCTTCAATAATCTGAGTTTTTTCTTCAATAGTATTGTTATTCATAAGAGATAATAGAACGTATTTAGCTGTAGAAAATTTCAACTTTTGTATTGAATTAGATAGAATATCAGTACTTTTTACAATTACCCCATCGAAATATAAGCGGGTGAAATTAATATTTTTTTTTAGTTCAGCATTGAAATAATTTATGAAAACATTTAAATTTTCAAAAGAAGGACACGGAACCATGAATTTACCTACGTTGACAGATTGACAAAATTTTGGGACGAGATGCCTCAATCTCGTTGTTGAAGAAATCGTGAGCATGTTTTCACCATTCCACATGTATACATCAGTTACAACTAAGATTACTGATTGGTTTAATGTATTCCAAACATCGTAGCAACTTGACAATTGATACATATTCTTACATCGTTGTAATATAACTAACTCTATACAACACATTGTTATATTATCCAATAATAATTTTATATGATTAAGCAGTGATTGACAACATGTGATTTTCTGTCCTGCTGAATCATAAATGAATATGATATTATAATTTTTATTGACAATTATACGTAATCCTTTTAAGTTAGGGACAATCACTTTGTGAGCAATATTTTTCATTTGAAGAACATTTTTTGATGTAATTGTGAATGAAACACACGTTGGGTTTCTGATTGGAAACGTTAGATTTATGACATTACATTTCACAAGTTTATACAAACTGTAGTAATCTGTTATTAAATTCATTACTTGATGAGGAAACTGCCGAACATATTTTGTGTAATCTCGTCTCATGCATTGCCAATATTCTGGTAGTAATTTTTCAAAATTACTTCGTTGGAGAAAATATCGACAAAGATACAATGTGTATAATTCAATAATGTCGAAAATTTGATATGGATCAACGAGGGATGTGCGTTCGTGATCATATGAATTTAATCTGAAGGGCTTGATTTTTTGGTGTGCTAGGATAACGTTAACCATATATATTGTTAATTTCTTCGAATCATTATTATCTTTCGATTGTGACGTTTGACTGTTTGAGTCATTTAGCATAAAATGCCTTTCACAGGTAGATAGTTTTGAAATATTTTTATAATTTTTAAGAGCCCAAACATATTCTGGTTCATATGAAGTTAGCAACAGAGCATCGTTAGTGGATCTTAATCTATTCAGTGCATGTTTCATCGTGATAGGTTTGATAGTGCTTTGGTTATTACTGTATGGCTGGGTGATTAGAAGCTTATGTTTGAAGTTAGTTTTATGCTTCAATCCGTTAGGTGAAGAGAATTTTAAAGATTTTTTTTTTCTCGAATCCTCGGACGTTTCTCGATTATATTTCGCTGCTTGATTGTGCTTTGAATATTTTAAATTAACAATTTCATTACATCCTTCTATTTCAACTTCACAATTTGACTGCTTCTCTTTAAATAATGGCGAATTAAAGTATTTTATAGCGTCTATGGCACCTTGATCACAACAGTTAATTATTCGGCCAATGTCTACTGTAGTTAAAAACCTGGTGTTTATGTTATTCCAGATTAATAAGTCATAGAGCTTTCGACATGCACAACTTAAATGAGATTGAACATTATTAAACACTGGATTTTTGATTGATGGAATAGTTTCATTGAAGAAAATGTTATTTTTCTTTTCGTAAACTAGTGCGCAAAATGATTGTTGAGAAACGATATCATATTGTCGCAACCAGATATATAAAATTTCATGAGTAATGCTATTCGATTCAACCATGTTCGAGATAAGGAAATAGAACACATCATATAACGTCAACGAAGACTTCATACAAATAATTAATTATGTAATTATTAAATGCAATCAAATTTTCTATTCTAATAAAAAAGATAAAATTCGAAAAAAAAGTTTCCACCAATTCAAACGAACATAATTATAAATACCCGGGAAAAAATTATTTGATGAAATTTTTATAAAGTTTTATGATGTTTTATTAAATTTGATGAAATTTCACAAAATTTTCTGAAATTATACTACACGGAGAGAAAATTATGGTTACTGTTCCGAGTACGTTTATGAAATATCATCCTATACCGTTATGGTAATGATTACTTGGGATTATGGGATATATACCCATACATTCTGGGAAAAGTTTCCATAAGTATAGGAACAATTCCTATCATTATGGTAACAGTTCCCATATCGCATTTGAAAGAATCATGGTAATGATTACTATATTCATAGGGATGGTCCCCACAAGCAAATAGTAACCGATCCTATAACCATATTGTAATAGTTCCTAAGTGTACATGGGAATAAGCCTTATATATTATGGTAACTATTCCTGTAATATTATGGTAATGGTTACCATAATATTATGGTAATCATTCCGATATTGTATAGAAATTATTACCATGATATTATGGTAACGACTACCATAATATCATGGTAATAATTCCCATAATATTTAGAAATTATAATAATTTTTTTTTTTGTAAGAAGCGTTTTTTTTTGTATATTACAAAATGTTAAAAAATTTTAAGTATACAAAAGAAACGCTTATTACAAAAAAAAATTTATTATAATTTCTAAATATTATGGTAATGGTTACCGTAATTCCATAGGAACTATTCCGATACCATATGGGAATTATACCCATAATTATAGGAATTATTACCATAATATACATGGGTGCCGTTCCTATAATCAACATTTCAAGAAAACCAGTTACCATGCATTATGGGAACCATTCCCATAATATATTATAACTGTTACCATAATTTTTTCTCCGTGTAATGAAATTTTCTGAAATTTTATACTTTCATCAACTTTAATGCAACTATAGATAACTTCATAAAAATTTATTGTTTTAATAATTATTATTGAGAACCCAAGGAGTTATTGGTATGAAATATTTTATATTTTTAAGAAATTTTACAAAGTTTTACAAAATTCTAGAAAAAATTATGGAACTTGAAAAAAACAAATATAAAATTTTATCAGAAACCATGAGATAATTCTATGAAATTTCAAAAAATTTCGCAACATTTGATAAAATTTTGTGAAAGGCCAAAATTTTGTTTTTGTAAAATTTCATAAGGTTTTGCATAATTTCATAAATTTTTGGAAAACTTCATAAAGCTTTATGAAAATTTTACATAATTGTTATAAAAATTCCGAGGACTTAGTGGTATAAAATTTTACATATTTTCATAAAATTTCATAAAATTATATGCACAGAAAAAAAAAATCTTGACTCGAGAAAATTTTTCTTCAACCAAGAAATTTTTCAGCGAGTGGAATGGAAACCGGAAATTTCTTGAACGAAGTGAAATAATTTCTTGAATTTTAAATCTTGAATTAAGAAAAAAATTTCTTAAGCCAATACATATTTCATACTTGGTCCAATAATAGAATTACTTGTTTTAAAAACTTGCTTTTCTTATTATAATAAATATTTTTCTTAAGCTAAGTATGTTACTTACTTAAACCAAGAAATAAATATATTTAGTTTAAGAAAGTTATACACTTAATTAAAGAACTATGATGTTTTGAAACAATAAACGGTATGAACTCGAACTAAAAATAAAGGGAGTTGGTTTAAAAAATTTAAACTCTTGGTTTGAGTATAGTGTACTTTCTTTGACCAATCACACGAAAAATCTCAAACCAAGATTACTAGAGTCTCAAGCCACGAAAGTTTTCTCTTGGATTCACTCGTAGGTGCTCCCTCCTTCGCACCCCAAGGAATGAATACTCACCACTCTCTCTCTTTCTCACACTAGCACAGCAAATAGATTTTGAGTCCACATTTTTATTTTAAATAAATTAAAAATTAAATAGCTACATTATATTATTATAATAAATTAATTAATTAATGTAATTAAACAATATCGAATAATTTCTCAATTTTTTTTGTAATTAAATTTTTTTTTTTTAAACTTTTTTATTTTAATATTGAAATTCATTTATGAACGATTCATACGATCCGTTTAGTATTTCAGTAAAATGTCGGAACTAACATTTTTCTAAATTATTGGCGATAAAATTTGTAATATTAATTCTGTGTTTAGGATTTAAAAATGTGACTGACCATAAGGCCAGTGTGGCTCAGTATATGCGGGCAAAGTAAACGTAACCTGTCAAAGGCTGAGATGGCTTAGTTGGTAAAGCTCTTGCGTGACGCCGAATCGATCTGGGTTCGATTCCGTCGTGAAGCGATAATTGTTTTTTCTCAATTTGGTTTAAGTGTTTCACTCATTGCGAAACTTGCCTATCTCTTATAAATGCTTCTGATAAAGTATTTTTGCTTCACGGCATTGTTTGTAATATTTAAACAAAAAAAAAATTGTTTAATAAAAAAATAAAGAAAAAAAATAAATTTTTTTTAGCTCGATACATTTATTTGGTCAATTAAAGAAATTAATTTCTTAGCTGAAAAAATTTTTTTTGTTTGCGACAAAAAAAAAAATTTCTTGGCCCAAGAAAGTTTGTTTTTGGTTTAAAACATTATTTTTCATGGCTTAAAAACTTTTTCCTTTTAGCTCAAGATATTTTTTTTTTACTCAAAAACGTAACAATCTTTAGCCAAGAAAAAAATTTGTTGAATTGAAAAAAAAAATTTTCTTGAACTAAAAAAAAAATTTTTAGGACCAAGAAAGTTTTTTCTTGGTTTAAAGAATTTATGTTTCATACTAAGAAAATTATGTCTTCCGTGAAGGAAATAATTTCTTGATCCAAATAATTTTTTAGTTCAGTAAAGTAAGAAGTTTCGGTTTGGTTCAAGAAAAAAATTTCGAAGACATTTTATTTCTTGGTTCAAGATTTTCTTTTTTTCTGTGTGAAGTTTAATAAAATATTATGAAATTCTATAAAATTTCGTGTAATTTTACGTAATTGAAGTTTTGGCCTTAAACGAAATAATAAAAAGTTCCATGAAATTTCATTAAATGATGTAAAATTTTATGAAAATTATCTCTTGTTTTTTAATAGATTTTTATATATATTTACAATTATATAGTTCAATAAAACTACATAATTTCATGAGATTTCATATAATTTCAAACAATTTTAGAAATTAAAAAAAAATATATACCAATACTCTTTCGGGTCTTGGTAATAAATCTGTAAAAATTTTATAATATTCCATATAATTTTATGAAATTTTTAAAAAATTATAGGAGATTTCATAAAATTTTATTAAATTTATGCAAGTTCATATCAATAATTTTTTGAAATCTTGATACCAATTATGTAAAACTATGAATTTTTTTGAAATTTTGTCCCCTTATACAAATTTTTATGAAATTTTACAAAACTTCACTGAACGAAAGGTTATCTTGATTCAAAATGAATTATCTTGATCCAAGAAAATTTTTAGGGAAATGAAAAATATCTTAATTCAAGAAATTTTTCTCTCGATAATGAACGTTTTGATGCAAAAATTTATTTTTTCAATTTAAATGAGTTGAAGTCTTAATTTGAAAATATATAATATCATTTAATGAAAATAAAAACATCGAATGAAGTAAATTTTTTTTCAATGGATATTTTTTTTTTCTCCATTTAAACTGAAAATATTTTATTCTATGATATCTAATTTCTTTATATAAAATGTATATTTCTCACGCCAACTAGTGGCTATTACTTGAACTAAAAAAAAAAAAAATTAACTCAAGAAAATTTTGCTCTTGGTTTAAAAACATAACAGTATTGTCATAAGAGCGCTATTCGAGTCTGTCCGACTTTTTGGGTTCGGATTCTATAGTCATATAGGTAGGTAGTGGTAATCAGATCCGAAAAACCTATTATCCCTCTCTTTAAAGAGTTGACACATTTTTTTTATTTGCCATCGAGAACATAAAAAAGTTCAAAAATTTCAAGAGTTATTTATTGTTGACAATTTGATTTTGCAGTTACGAATTTTCATCAGATATTGACATTGAAGTCGTAGTAAATCAGGTCTGAGATAATAATAATGATAATGATGGAGGCGTATGAAATAATAATAATTGTAGCCTAAAATTTGTAGATTTTTATTTTTTTTATTACGAAATAAATTAGTATCTATTATAACAATACTAAATAGGTGCATAAGAGAGATCCGAACGAAAATGTAGCCAACGCAACGAATGCAAGAAAATTTAAAAGCAAAATCGGTCAATATCAAAATATATACATTCCACAGCTTATATATTACACTAAATGAAGTTCAAATAAAAATAAAAACTCTAAATTGATATGACACTCACACTTCAATCGTAAAATGTGATAATTGATCAAAAATCCAGTTACCAACATGAAAAAAACAAATAGTATGAATAACAAACTCTTTAAAAGTATCTAAGCTAAATTTTTTAAAAAAGAGACAATTCACATCACGTCGAACAAAAATTCAACCGTCGGTAAAGTAAATCTTGGTAGGTAACTGACAAACTAAGTCATCAAGTCTTAAGCTATAATGGAATTTAAAAAATTTTTTTATATTTTTAAATTATTGTAAAATGCTTAAATGATATAAAGTAATTAATAATAAATTAGTCTAAAGAAAACCATGTAAAAAATTTTGCAAATACATAAATTTTTTAATTACATTTTTTATTAAATTCTTTTTTATTTCAGAAACCATACAATCATTTAAATTATCTTATAACTAATAATGTAATTGCATTTTTATATAAAGAGTGAAAGTAAAAAATTTTTTATCTTAATTAAATTCCAAAAATAATTCTACAACATTTCAAATTATTAAAATTAAAATTACATTTAAAAATTTTTTAACGTGGAAATATTATGATTTATAATTAATAATAATAATAAAAGAAAAAGTATTAGTTTGATCAGAAAAACTTTAAAAATAATTTTGGCAATAATTTACGCAGCAGCGGCAGTAACATTGGCAACATGTAAAATTGGGCTTCGACAGATTGGGCACTTAAAGCGTCGATTTTCAGCAATTAATACTGCTCGCCAATTTTCGACACATTCGTGACAGGATACTTGGTGCTTACATAGTAAAAAATATCGGTTTATGCTCCGATCATTGCACAACAAGCACAAGTTACCCGCAACATCAAAGACCGCAACTAAAATAATAAAAAAATATTAAATTATACTATTTACTCCAAAATTTGTTTATACATCAAATACTACCTAAATCATGCAAAAATTGACATGAAAAATTTAAAGTATCATTTCAAATGATGTGACAACATCGGCACAAAGTGGACAAAGTAGATCAGCACGCCTTTGAACAAGAAGGGCTTGCATGTGTTGCACGCACCGAGAACATCCAAACCAATGATTGCATGGCTGACAAATATAATTGGTAATACTTCCTTCACACATCGTACAAGCAGTAATATGCTGTCCAACAACGAATTCTGAAAAAGATAAATTAATTTTAAACAATAAGCTGATATCATCTGAAGAAAATAATGAAATTTTTTATATCTGTATTTAAGAAAATTTTTTTGCATTAATGCCCAACAGAGTGGTATCACCTGTAATGAAAAAAAAAAATATTACTTTTTACATATATATTAAAAAATGAAGACAATTCTCATAATTTTAATCAAAGTTAAAAGTTAACTAGTACTTATATAACTTAAAGTTATTGATTTTCTAAGGCAGTGAATACGAAATAAAGATATACTACTTTTCAAAAAATTTACAACTGTAGACATGACGGTAAATTATAACAAAATATAATGAAGTACACACTCCAGCACTTAAATTATAAGACTTTTAATTAGTTTCATCAGCTATATAAAATTAAAACTTACAGAATCTTGGACTAATCCTAAAATTGTAAGAAATTGACGAAACATCGGTTTTCTTGGAATCACTTTGAATGTTGCGTCGATAAAAAAATCAGACACATGATTTAGTGATCTTAAAAATCCAAAATCGGCATAAATGATAGTTTTAGAACCATCTTCATCTTCAATAGTTGTTACGGTGATATTTGTTTGATTATGACTAGTATACGCATTCCATTCTGGCATTTCAATAATATTTATATATTGTTCTATAGTAGTAGGTATGGGAGGTCTTATTTGTCGTCGCCATCGTAACATTTTTGGATAGATATGTGCCCATGAAACATGAACAACTGCTTCATGATGTCTAAGAAAAAAGAAAAGAACAGATTAAAAAAATAAGTTTTGATTACCTTTATTTTATTAACAATATATTACCACTAATCTTGTTTAACTGAAAAATCTTTTTTTATACTAACACAATTGAATAGAATTTTCATGGTAATTTTTCATTGAACTCATAAGAGAAAATAATATTGATAATTTAAAAAAGGTATTTTTTGTATACTAATTGCGAAGCTTTAAATTGAAATATTATAATATGTATACGTGCTCATACAACTATTTTTTAACACTTACAATAAACTAACTTCATCGTAGATAATTCGGAGTGACTTAAAATGCTGATTTTTCACCTCTTCATACAACGACCTTTCAAAATTGAAAATTAACTCAGCATTTCTGGTACTCGCGTGATTGTGGTTACGAGAAATGATTAACTGATCGTTGACAATTTTTCCACGAAATTTGCAGTTTTTTATTTTTTTATACTTGCATATGACATATCTGTGAATAATAAACATAACTGTCAACAAGCCAAAAATGGGTTATTTAAAATATGACAGCTTATTGAAAAATTTTTCTTACATGCCATTTTGAAACCCTTTAGAGCACATATACTCATATCCATTTATTGTAATTTGTTGCATTCGACGACGTGCCAAAGATTTTTGGCCATGATGAAAACAAATATCCGACATGTCAATTTCTTATAAGAATTACCTTGAAACTTATGAGTAATTTTAATTGAAACTTTGTATAATCATTCACGGCAAAATAATTTTATAAATATATATATGATGATAGTAAAGTTAGCCGACGTCTAATAACTTTTGGATTATTTCTCAGAATGCAGAATTATAAAAAAAAAAATATATGAAAAATTGCACCTGTAGTTTTTTAAATTTTCTAAATGCATATTTTCTAGTTTTTTTTTTTTGTACTTAATTTGTTAAAAATAAAATCCGAAAATTTTTAATTGTCTGCTAACTTCAGTATCATATATATATATATATATATATATATATATATATATATATATATATATATATATATATATATATATATATATGTGGGCTGGCCAAGATATATAACACTACATATACTTACGTACTACGTGATATACCATACTTCAATAGAGCTGATGTGTACGTCGCGAAATAAGCAAGCTGTATGTCCAACGATCTTTTATTTTGAGTTATTGGCACATTTCACTTCGTCTTCAGAAAGTTATACCTCCTTCAACAATTAAAAAAATAATCTAAGTAAGTATTAACAATTAATTTCCATAAACACTATAACATTGAATTAACGATAAGCCTTTCCTCTTTACTACTTATAAATTTCAAATAATTATTAATTAATGAATTATTTTACGTATTTTTCAGTTAAAAACAAGATTTTCAGTTCATGATGGCTGAAAATTACGAAGGGTATCGGTATTACATTCAACGCCGAAACGATAATGAGATGTTAATTTTTTTTATTTTTAATTGATTATTATTTCCTAGAGGTGGCAATTTTTTAGATGAAAGAACGCCTTTAAAAATTTTTTTGTTATTAAATTTAAATATTTCTGATTCTTCATTCATCGATTGTGATACTGGAATGAACAAACATCTAACAATTTTCAAAATTTTTTAGACAAATAAATTTTTATTAAAAAAAATTATTACAAATCCATATTGAAGATCACATCTATGATTTAAATATATAATCAAAATTAACAAGAACGTGGACAGTAAATACAAAATAAACAATGTATTACTGTCCTCGTTCCTGTTAATGTCGTTCATATTAATAAATCTAACTTCATATCTAAAAATTATAAAAAATAATGATTACAAATGTTTCAGAATATTTTGTTTAGTAATAAATTCAAAAAAATGCCAGATGGTTGCTTAATTTCGGTATCATAATTAATGAAGACTTTAATATCATTAGATTTTTTATGTGCGCGTATCACCTCACCCGGTTTTGTCCTGGCCGAGCTATTAAAACCGGAAATACGGTTACTGTAACTAGAAATCACAATCATGCCCCCAATTTGATACTTGATGAAGAAAGAGTTTTTTTACGCCGCTTACAAAGGGCTTGCAATACTCAAATTGGAAATACTCGAGATATTTATGACAGTTTACAACAGTTGTGAGTACTCACTCTATCAAGTCATTTAAATAAAAATTATTAAACATATGGTGCAAATTTTTATTTGATAGTTCATTTTTTGTCATTTAGGTATCGGCGTGCAGCAGAAATAGTAACTTGGAGAAGCCAGCGCGTGAATATGCGTCGATGGCAAAAAAATTTTATATCGAGATTACCTCGAATACTGTCACTGACACATTTAAAACTATCTTTACAAAATGATAATGTCTACAACAACTTGACCAACCACTCGCACGGTTCACTGAGTTTAAGATTTAGAACGAATTTCGATTTGGGTCAGACTACTGCAGTTATGGGCGATTCTAATTTAATTAACAGGTTCGATAATAATTCCAAAATGTTTGTTGCAACAACAAATTTAGTCTTACCTGCTGGATTAGACGCTCGAGAAACGTTGTTTGTTTTGCTTATGAACAGAGAGCATGTAAGTAATAGAAATTCTAACTAGTTTTCTATCATCGTTTATTACTTATTACTTACGTGTAAGTTTATTTTTTTCAGGTTTTTGGTGTATCTTGGGCTTTTTTACCAGATCGATCTAGAAGTAGCTTTAGTGCTGCAGTAAATTTGATTTTTTCACAAATTGCGCCTCGATTAAATCCTAATGAAATATATTATGACTATGAAAACGGATTGCACGATGCTTTGCGAGAAAATGTCCCTGCTGTAAATTTACAAGGGACTTTCTTTGCACACGCAAATGTAAGTTTTTTTTATACTTTCTAGTGTTAACTTTTGTATATTCACTATATCGCTGAGAATATTTATCTTTACTTATTTTCTTTATAATTTAATCTTAAGAGCTAGTTTTTTTTAATTCGCATGTTTGGATTTTAATTATAGATTTTGTTTCGCCGTGCAACAGAATTGGAACTAAATTTTGGAGACAGGGACACTTTAATAATATTCAAGAAGCTTCTCGCCATTTGTTTACTTTCACCGAACAACGTACCAGTCGGATTTTTGTGGCTTCGTGCCAATATACCTGGTAGACTTATGGAAACGATTGAAAATATGTTTGAATATTATTACCAAAGCTGGATTAATTCAGTGGGTCCGCACAAGTTATCATTTTACGACGATTTTGATTCATTCAGTGATTCAGTAAAAAATCACGTGCAAAACTTACAGAATTCACTGGAAAATAACACTAACGTGTGGAATGTCTTAAGTAAGCAAATTCTATTCTTTTATTTTCATTAAGACTTGCTGCTTAATAATCAATTTATTAATATATTTATAACAGGAGTGTTTGTCAATCAAACCATTCGCTCGCACAGTGATTTTGAATCTCTAAGCAATAACGTGCAAATAACATGCACCCCTCGTTCTCGCAGTCTCGTGTCTTCACGAAAGTTACGTCGTCTTTGGCAAGTATTTAGGGGAAATAACATCGACTATCATTCTTTCTTTGCTACGGCATCTGAACTTTTGACGCCATTTATCAATGATCTTATTTTTAACGGCGTTCAAAATGTTGAAGATTTTCATTTACTAGAAAATAATAACGTACAGATAAATGCTGATTTCTTTGATCAAAATAATCACGTACAATACGTAGGACCGCTCGTTTTTGAAGAATTACCGATTGACAACATTAGGATGCCACATCACCATATTGCTGTTAGAGCAGGTGTTGCTCAACGTGATTTGATGGTTTTAGGAAATGATGATGATGATGACGTTGATAATGGTGAAGCTGATGGACTAGTTAATAATGATAATGAAGAACTTGTTGATAATAATGGAGCTGGTGGACTATTTAATAATGATAATGAAGAACTTATTGAAAATGCTGGCATAGATCACGACGGAGAAAATAATGTTGCGGTTGCGGCTAATATTGCTTATAACGGAGAGAATAATGTTCAAGCTGCCGATAATATTGCTTATGGAGAAGGTAATGTTGTAGCTGCTGACATTGCTAATGAAGATGAGGGTTATGAGGCTGATGCTGGAGATATTGTTCTTCATATGCCTGAACTGCAGCATGATTTAGGTAGTATTTGATGTATAAACAAATTTTGGAGTAAATAGTATAATTTAATATTTTTTTATTATTTTAGTTGCGGTCTTTGATGTTGCGGGTAACTTGTGCTTGTTGTGCAATGATCGGAGCATAAACCGATATTTTTTACTATGTAAGCACCAAGTATCCTGTCACGAATGTGTCGAAAATTGGCGAGCAGTATTAATTGCTGAAAATCGACGCTTTAAGTGCCCAATCTGTCGAAGCCCAATTTTACATGTTGCCAATGTTACTGCCGCTGCTGCGTAAATTATTGCCAAAATTATTTTTAAAGTTTTTCTGATCAAACTAATACTTTTTCTTTTATTATTATTATTAATTATAAATCATAATATTTCCACGTTAAAAAATTTTTAAATGTAATTTTAATTTTAATAATTTGAAATGTTGTAGAATTATTTTTGGAATTTAATTAAGATAAAAAATTTTTTACTTTCACTCTTTATATAAAAATGCAATTACATTATTAGTTATAAGATAATTTAAATGATTGTATGGTTTCTGAAATAAAAAAGAATTTAATAAAAAATGTAATTAAAAAATTTATGTATTTGCAAAATTTTTTACATGGTTTTCTTTAGACTAATTTATTATTAATTACTTTATATCATTTAAGCATTTTACAATAATTTAAAAATATAAAAAAATTTTTTAAATTCCATTATAGCTTAAGACTTGATGACTTAGTTTGTCAGTTACCTACCAAGATTTACTTTACCGACGGTTGAATTTTTGTTCGACGTGATGTGAATTGTCTCTTTTTTAAAAAATTTAGCTTAGATACTTTTAAAGAGTTTGTTATTCATACTATTTGTTTTTTTCATGTTGGTAACTGGATTTTTGATCAATTATCACATTTTACGATTGAAGTGTGAGTGTCATATCAATTTAGAGTTTTTATTTTTATTTGAACTTCATTTAGTGTAATATATAAGCTGTGGAATGTATATATTTTGATATTGACCGATTTTGCTTTTAAATTTTCTTGCATTCGTTGCGTTGGCTACATTTTCGTTCGGATCTCTCTTATGCACCCTACTAAATATTAAGTACTATTTTGAGCATAAAAATTTTCTAATAATTTTAAAATATTCGTTCATGTAACAGTAAATATGAGTATAATAATTTTTTTTTTATATAATAATGTGTCCAATAATTAATATAAATATAATGATCATTTTCATAACAATAATAAATGAAATAAATAATAAATATAAATAAAATAATGAAAAATATAAATGTAAATATATATGAGAGTTACTTTTAAAAATGTTTTGTTTAAATTATCTCAAGGGTTGTTACGGTATCTAATATGTTCAGTGGCAAAATTTCATTGTTTTTAATTTTATAAACACATCTCTGTATCAATAAATGCAAATGTAATGCACCTTTT
This sequence comes from Microplitis demolitor, assembly GCF_026212275.2. Lineage (NCBI taxonomy): Eukaryota > Metazoa > Arthropoda > Insecta > Hymenoptera > Braconidae > Microplitis > Microplitis demolitor. The sequence goes on from NC_068553.1 coordinate 7,211,582, forward strand.
GGATAGCACGCATTGAGCGTGTGGTAAATTTTAAATAAACAATCAAATGCCTTCATAGCCGACGAAAACTGATACTTGATATCATCCATAACAAGTAATATTTGATTGTGCTCTGTGAAACTACCTTGAATTATGATGTATGGCTGTACTCTATCTTCTTTTGCATACGCGCAGTTTATTTGATCCTGCATTCTTTTCTCGATGTCTCCTGGATTCTAGAAAAAACCCGAAAATTAATATGCATACACGCATTATATATATATATATATATATATATATATATATATATATATATATATATATATATACATATCATACTTCCCAATTGAAATAATTGGTTTTTACATTAATCTGCTCAACATTAATATAAAAAAACTTACCTCTACGATTATAAAAATATTATCTAACGATTCTTGGATCGAGTATTTGAATTTTCTCGACCTTCGTCCCTTGGGTGGTATTAAATACGCCAAAATATTCATCTGAAGTGGAAATTTCACTAAAATTACAAAGATTATTCGATAAGTGATTTTATAATTCTACCATAATTAATTAGAAAGGAATGACTTACTATCTGCAGTAACGTTTTCGCTGTTTTCCAGTTTATTTAATTGGTCTTTCCAAGTTTTCAATGCTTTGTCATTTAAATATTTTTTACTGTGAAAAACTCGTACTCGGTCAAAAAATGTAGGCCAATTCAATGATAAATTAAATCCCTTTCCTGGATACAAAAGTTCAAAATCTACAGAAACCTATGAAACATTTTTATGATTGAAAAAAATTAAATTATTGAGTTCAATAATAATTAGAAGAATTTAAAGTTCACAAAAGATAGTGTATAAAGATTGCTACCAAATGTTTGCTGCGTAAATCATTCATGATACTCCAGTCATCTATAAATTCACGTAATGTTTGGTATTTAGAATTTTTACGGACTTCAAAAGTTTCGGTCCATTTAGCAACAACTGATTCCCATGGATTTCGATTGTTTTTAAGCCAGTTTATACTATTGTTATGTAGAGCTGTAACAAAATAACTTATTAATTTCATGATTTGTCTAATATTTATAAATGTGAATACATAGAAAGAATTAATTCTCAAAATTTTACGTGCATTTTAAAAATTCTTAATCTATCCTCTTAAACCCATGAAAACGTAAAGACAAAGATATAAAGTTTATACTAGAGTCTTGAATTATTTTTACTTTATTGCCGGACGAAATATACTCTTCATTGAGAATATTCAATTTAGCTATTGAGGAATATTAAAAAAAAAAATTCTCAATTCACTTGCGTTACATTAAATTAATTTTTACATAAAATTATCTTTGTATAACATCACTACATAATGTCATAGATAATTACTGTTCCATTGAAAATGCATAATTGATTGTACCTTGTAAATCTTCGAGTATCTTATCTTGTTGTTGCTGCTCAAGTGCTTCATCATTTTTTCTTTTTTTGCGAATTTCTGATTGATGCAAAAGATTCCTGACTTTATCAGGTAATTTTCCTCGTGGTCCGATAGATTTATGAGTTGGTGAAATTTTATTACTTACTGGTGGTGTATAATAAACACCACTTAATTCATTTGGAAATTCTTCTTTGATATTTCTTAAAATGATATAATAACGTTCCCGCTTCATGAAACTAAAAATAATGAATAATGAAAGCATCAATAGTTTGTAAATAAAAAAAAATACAGAATTCTGAGTTTGTGTATTCACGATGACAAATCTGATTGAGTAAAAATAGTTAAAAAAATAACTAAGTATTTTTATTATAATAATTTTTCTTTTACTATTTGAGCTATAGCACAAATGTTATGATTTACTTATATGTTTGATTGCTACTTACTTTGTTTTGACTTTTAGCCACGGATATAAATGTCGCCCAATGACATCAACTAAACATTGTTGCGACTTAGATGATAATTTTCCTGTGGCATTTAAGTCTGTATAAATTTCATTACCCTCGGGTGCCTTGTCTAGTAAGTCTTTTAAATTCAAATCCACAAAATTATTAAACAACAGCAAGTCATTTAACTCATGATCTGACTCTTCTAAATTTAGATCAGGGACATTGCCATTACTATTTATATCAGCGGGTGCATCACGCTGCGAATGAATACATTTAAAAAAAGAAATGGAACATTTAAAATTTATATTTCAATATGCAAACATTTTTTAACTATAAAAATAAGAAACTTACATTTTCTGCACGCATAGCCTCAATTTTTTGTCGAACTTTAATTCTTGTGGAGATTTGCGGACACATTTCTTTTAACTCGTTTTCTGTCAAATCTGATAATAACTCAATGGTCATTCCATTGTGTAATAAAATTACAAACAAATTAATTAATTCACATACAAATAATGCCTTCTTTGAATGTACATTTATAAAGTTGATTAATAATTATGTTATCTATTGTATGATTGTTAATGTAGCAGGCATCAGCCAAATTTAAGATTATAAATAAATAGAATAAATTATTTAAAAAAAAAAATATTAAAAAAAAATGTACTTAAGAATTTCAAAATTTTTTAAATGCGCATTTTGTAAAAATTTTGTCTTATTAATTACTTACCCGATTCATTAATTATTTTACATTTGTCTGATGTCTGCTACATTAACACTCATTCAATTATTCGTATTATCAATTATTGGTTAACCTATAAGACTAAAAATAACGACATCCTAAGAACCATAATATTTTTTACCTGTAAATTTTTCAATAATTTCTACGGGAATTTGCCACTCTCTCAACAAATTAATTAATTTTTCTGCTTCTGTAAGTCCTGCCATTTTATTGGAATGAACGACAAAAATAAAAAGCTTGATGTAATTTTGAATATTTATTGATGCGTATTCTCGTACAGTTTAAATTGTAACAATAACAACACATATATTATTTGCTATAAGACAAAGGACATTAACATAGGATACTGTCCACGCATATGTGTATATAGTTACAAATGTTTAGGTATGTAGGGAAAAAAGAGTGAGCCTCAAGACACATTGTGACCAATCATTCTTTCTTCCCTACATACCTAAACATTTGTAACTATATACACTTATGCGTGGACAGTATACTATGTTAATGTCCTTTGTCTTATAGCAAATAATATATGTGTTGTTATTGTTACAATTTAAACTGTACGAGAATACGCATCAATAAATATTCAAAATTACATCAAGCTTTTTATTTTTGTCGTTCATTCCAATAAAATGGCAGGACTTACAGAAGCAGAAAAATTAATTAATTTGTTGAGAGAGTGGCAAATTCCCGTAGAAATTATTGAAAAATTTACAGGTAAAAAATATTATGGTTCTTAGGATGTCGTTATTTTTAGTCTTATAGGTTAACCAATAATTGATAATACGAATAATTGAATGAGTGTTAATGTAGCAGACATCAGACAAATGTAAAATAATTAATGAATCGGGTAAGTAATTAATAAGACAAAATTTTTACAAAATGCGCATTTAAAAAATTTTGAAATTCTTAAGTACATTTTTTTTTAATATTTTTTTTTTTAAATAATTTATTCTATTTATTTATAATCTTAAATTTGGCTGATGCCTGCTACATTAACAATCATACAATAGATAACATAATTATTAATCAGCTTTATAAATGTACATTCAAAGAAGGCATTATTTGTATGTGAATTAATTAATTTGTTTGTAATTTTATTAGACAATGGAATGACCATCGAGTTATTATCAGATTTGACAGAAAACGAGTTAAAAGAAATGTGTCCGCAAATGGCCACAAGAATTAAAGTTCGACAAAAAATTAACGCTATGCGTGCAGAAAATGTAAGTTTCTTATTTTTTATCTTTCATTTCATCATAGAAAAGTAACTGTAATATTGTTGCTGTAATGACAATGATATTTCTGCACATACCTGTATATGTAGAAATGATATCTTTATTTCACTACCATTATCTATTTTTCAGCACGATAATGCAGCTGAGAATGTCAATAACTCTTGTGCTATTGATGACATGATTTGTAATGAATCATTAAATTCAGATCGAGCACATTTATCACTAAATTGCGCTATATGCCATCAACCGATTAACAACTTTGAAGATTATGTTGTACACTTAGCCAATATTCATAAGATAACCCGTCACTTCGTTTGTCCGATATCAAACTGCTATAGATCTTATCACTCTAAACATAGTTTAAAATATCATCTAAATAATAGCCACGATGCCAAAAAAGTAATATCAGTAGGGGAAAATAAAAGATCGGTTTTCATTAAAAATATAATTGAATCAAATCATTATGAATCAGGCTCACAAAACTTCAGCATGGCTTCAGAAAGTTTTAATAATTCTGATAATAAAGAGAATACTGATAATACTTTTTGTAATGCAGAGAGTGCAGAAAGGGAACCGTCAAATATTCAAAATAAATATTTTATTGAAATTGAGCAATTTATATCTCAACTATACAGCTTTCTCAATATACCAAGATCGTTCATACAATCTTTAATTAAATTAGTAGAATCTTTAGTCTTAACTGTTGTTACCGATATTTTAAAAATTTTTAATAATGTTGATCATGACACGCACAATGCAATAAAACAAATGATGTTTATCATATCTCAAATAAAAAACTCATTTTTGCATTTGGGCACGGAGTATAAGCGTCTTCAACATTTTCAACAATCTAAATGTTACATTAAACCTTTAGATGAAGTTATTGGTACTGAAAAAAAGGAAAAAAAAATTGACGATAAGATAATTTTATCTTTAAAAAATAAGAATGCTTATATTGTTCCTCTTGATAAAACTTTAAAATTATTTCTGGAACCACCTGGAGTTTTCGAAACAATTTTTAATTATCAAAAAACACTAATACAAGAAAAAAATAAAAATAATTCCATCTTGCGAAATATTGTTCAAGGTAGCTTATGGAACAATGTCAGTAAAAATTTTGATAAAGATCAGATTTTATTGCCTTTGATAGTATTTTTTGATGATCTCGAAACTGGCAATCCTCTCGGAAGTCATGCTGGAAAAAACAAATTAGGGACTGTTTACACTTCTATCGCCACAATACCACCAAGTATGTCAAGCCGTTTGGAAAATACATTTCTAAGTCTTCTATTTTATTCAAATGATAGAACAACATATGGCAACAAAGCTACGTTTAATAAATTTATCACCACTTTAGAAAATTTAGAAAAAGTTGGAATTCAAATATCTATAAACAATAAAGAATTAAATGTTAAATTTATTATGGTAACGATGTCAGGTGATAATTTAGGGCTTCACAGTGTTCTGGGATTTTTTGAAAGTTTTAATGCAACTAACTTCTGCAGATTTTGTTTAATAAATAAAACTGATTCAAGAACTCAAGTATCAGAAAATACAGAAATAATAAGAAAAGTTGACGATTACGAAATGCACGTAAAAAATGAAGTCAATATTAAAGAGTCTTGTGTCTGGCACAACTTGTCAAATTTTCATGTATATGAAAATTTAACCTGCGATGTGATGCATGATCTTATAGAAGGTATTCATAGATATTCTATGGCTCTCATAATTGAAAATGTAATCAAAAAGAATTATTTTACTTTTGAACAGTTGAACTCCAGAATAAAATACTTTTTGTATGAAGATTTAGAATCTGTTCCGCCGATGATTAATAAAAACCACTTAAAGAATAAGTATCTAATAATGTCAGCTTCTGAAATGTTGAGTTTAGTAAGGAATTTTTGTTTTATAATTGGTGATACGGTAAAAGAAAATGATGATGTTTGGCAGTATTTTCTTTTATTACTAGAATTAACGACATTACTTACATCTCAAACTTTCACGATTGAGTTAACTGATTATTTAGAAAGTTTAATAGTTCGGCATAATGAAACATTTATAAGAGTATTTGATGAACACCTGAAACCGAAGTATCATATACTTTTACACTATTCCAGAATAATTAAAAAAATTGGACCACTGATTCATTTTAGTTCTTATAAAGGTGAATCAAAACATTTACACATAAAAAAAGTAAGTAATTCAATTACCTCGAGAAAACAATTGCCTTTGTCAATAGCAATTCGATGTCAGCTGGACTGTTGCTTCAGATATTTATGCAAAAATGGATTAAATAACATTGTAAGTGTTAGTAAAAATATTCAGCAAAGTATTACTAATGACAATGAATATTCTGTTCCTTGGTATCAAATTAATGGAGTAAAATATAAGGAAGGTATGGTAATATTAACTAATTTCGACGAGATGGATCAGCCAGTGTTTTATCTAATTGATGATATACTTATTGACAAAAAAAATGATGAAATCATTACTTTTAATAGTTTATTATTACGAATAATTGAGTTCAATTCTCACTTCAATGCTTATCATGTCGTTAAATCTTTGCAGAAAAAATCTATTCCGATAGAAAAATGTTTATCTCATCCATTTATTTTACGTGAGATTAGTAATAAGTTATTTGTAAGTTTAACAAAAATGTAACCATTTATCAAAAAATGAGTTCTGTATATTTTTTATTTGTACTTTATAGGATAACTTATAATATAAAATTTCTCTTTATTGTAAACGATTCTTAATTTTGTGAAAAAAAATATATCTCAGTTTTAAAAAGATATTAAAGTATATTTATTTATTTGAACTGATTATTTATTTCATAATGAATGAATTTTTAATAAAAAATCGACCAGAAATATTATTATTTTTAACTGAATTAGAATATTTTTAAATTAAACTAATTAGTTCTTTAAATGAATATAATATAGTCTAGATGTGAGTTTTTTTTTTTTTTATTTCAAGATAGATAATTTTAAAATAAGTCTACATTTATTTTATACGAAATAAGTTTACATCTTCTAATAAATTCAATTTTACTTGAAATAAACTAAATATTACTTCGTTTGAATATTCGATTTCTCAAAATAAATCGATATTGTATACATTCGAGAGTCAGATGTTTTTAGAATGAACTGATATCGATTACGTTTAAAAAAACGATGTTTTTAGAATGAGTCGATATGATTCTTGAACCAAGAGCAAAATTTTCTTGAGCCAACCAAATTACTTGTTTGTTTGAAAAAACTAGGACACTTAAATCTAGAACATATGTTCTCGAACCAAGATTTTCATTCTTTATTAAAGATTTTCATATATCTTAATTCAAACAAATGTGTTTTCTTTTTTAAAGAAGGTACTTTTCAAACAAGAAAATCGAATTATTTAATTCAAGACTTTATTTTTGGAAACGATTTTCTTCTTGGACCAAGAATTCCTTTTTTTCTGTGTTCATGAAACTTTACAAAATTTTATCAAATATCATACAATATTATGGAAACTATCTTATGGATTTCAATATTCTTTCATTAAATTTTTTTAAATTTTATAAATTCTTACAAAATTTTGTATCATTTTTCAAAATTTGATAAAATTTCAATAGCGCAATTTTATAAAATTTCATTAAAATATTCTTTCCCGCGTCATTATATCGTGGTACAGATGCCATAAGGGCGTATACCTGCAAAATATACCGCTGATAAGCCATGAGGGCGTATAAAAATTTTTTTTTCGAAAATTGACGTAGTTATAATCTATAAGTATAATAGAGACGAAAAAAAATTAGTATTCGGAACAAACGTAATTGGGACCTTAAAGTATAAGAATGATAAAAAACGTTTGAACTTAGGAAAATTTTTTTCGTTAGTTGAATAAAAATTTTAATTTTTAAAAGAAAAAAAATTTTTTTAAGTGTGAAAAAAAAACCAAATGTTGAGAAAGTTTTTCCCTTTTTAGTATTAAAAGAGTATTAAAAAAAGATGGTTTTTGAGAATAATTTTTTTGTCTCTGTTATACTTATAAAATATAATTACTTCCATTCCTGAAAAAAAAAATTTTCATACGCCTTTACGGCATCCGTAACGCGATATATAATATACCTCATTATGAAATCATCAGTTCCTTCAAAATTATATAAAATATTATAAAATCTTATAAAATTATATTAAGTTTCGTATGAAAGTTTAAAACTCCATGTCTCGATAAATATATTAATTATTCATTCACGGTTACGTACGTGGCTCGGTGCAGTGAATAGCAGCAAGGACTATAAATCGAAAGGATGTAGGTTTGAGCAAAGCAGTTGCCAGAATTTTTTTATCAATAAAAAATTATCATAGTTAGTCTGTCTCAGTAATGTCACCATCCATTAGACCAATGTGCAAGATCTAATTGTACTTATTTTCGTAATCTAATATTTTTTTCGAAATATTAATGGTGACTGTAGAATTTTATGAAATTTATTAAAATTTTACAAATTTTCATAAAATTGTATCAGGTCTCTTTCAGCATAAAATTTCATGAAAAATTTTTTTCCGGAGAACTGTTAGAGAATCTAAAATTACACACCTCGATCTTTCGTGTGATATTAAACAATAAGAACAAATAACATTCAATTATACTGTAAAAATACTAAGTCAGGATTTTTATTCTCGTTATTCGAATTTTTATTAATTTACTACATGACAACTTTTGAACTTTATGAGTATTATTGTTCACTGTTTCAGTTATCTTTGTGCATTCGGCATAAAGAGTGATAAAAATATAACAGAATTTCTCACAAATAGTACGGCACCAACCAAAGAATTGAAGTTTAAACTAAATTAATTGAAAAAAAAAAAATTTTTTTTTCGAATAGACTACCTTTTTCGTAGATTCACCACTTTCTTTTACGACTGTAACGACAAATTTATTGTCCGTACTATTTAAATAGATGAATGCATGGAAAAAAAGAGATTAGATTCAGTGAATTCAGTTAAATTTCGAGTGTAAAACATTCAACCTGTGAAAAAATTTTCTGATCAAGCCTTATATGACCTGAAATGACCATATTAAAAAATTTGATGTATCCATATCTGACCTGATATAGTCTGATATGCCTATATATAATTTTTGGTATATTCTGATATAGTCTGATATGAAAATTTGCCATATCAAGCCATATCAACTTGTTATGTCCATACACGGAGAGAAAAATATCGTCAGAGTGAGTATACGTATCGTCATTCTGGCTATACGCTGTATATTCAACTTTCTTAACGATACGCCGTATAGCCAATTCAGCTATACAGAGTATCCTCACAGTGGATCGTCAAAATGACGATCCGCATTCTTATTCAATGCATTTTATGAATCGCTGACATGACAATTGCGCAAACTCTGTATTTAGGCATTCGGCAACCGAGAACGATGAAACGTATAGCCAATTTAGCTGAACGGATCCTCACGCTGGCGATACAGACACCTATATCAAGGAAACTACATATCATTACAAAGGCTATTTGTCGTATTTTTAAATTAAATAAACGAATACTCATCCTAACCTTAATGCAGATCTTTAAATTAACGATACTATAGATTGTTAAATTAACATGTGAGTTTTCTTAAATTAAGTATACGAATCGTTATTCTGACGATACGTCATTTGAGGATACATAAGATACTTATTCTGACGATATTTTTCTCTGCGTGTATCAACTTGATAGGTCGATATCAGATTTGATATGTCTTGATCTGACTTGATATGCTTGTATATAATTTTTTTATGTGTCCTAATATGACCTGATATAACCTGATAAGGGTATATATATTTTCATATGCTTGTGAAAAAAAATCTTGATCAGGTTTGATATGGCTTGATATGCCCTAATATGGGCACATATACTAGTTTTTTCGTACACATACGTTTGGTAAAATAATTTAGAAAAGAACAAATAACGTAGCATTGTTTGGAAAAACCGATTTTACAATGATTCATAAAATCTTATGAAGTCTGTTCAATATTTTAATTTACCGCATTTATAAATATTATAAAGCATACAAACTTTGTTGAAAAATTTTTCCAATAATAACGAGACCAATTTTGAAGCATCTGAGAGAATTACATATTTTTGTATTGAATTTGAATATGAAAAACTGAGATTTTAAATTGAAAAAAGTTTAATTAAGTTTAAAGATCTTTAACTTCTTTTTTTTTTCATTAAAAGAAGTAGCTATTGCCCCGTTACCGGTGGATATACCGTTAATGGTCCCTTTACTCTATAAACAATAACATAATTGAATATAATAGAAGTAACCAAATCAATCATTACCTGATGTCTTTAATTTTCTTAGATTCAATTTTATCCAAATAGATATAGTCAACCTTACATTTCAACTATATGATTTGGCAGAGTGCTTAATAGATCAGACTTTGAATCAGAAGTACTCGGGTTCGAGTCCATGACCCGGCTGGTTTTGTTTTTTTATGACAATTATTGCATGTGCAATAAGGTGCTCCAAAAAATCGATATTTTTTTTTTCTTTCGGCTGTTGTAAAAAAAGTTTCTATGTATCGAAAAAAAAAATCCTGTCAAAAGGATGATTTTTTATTTCAATTTTAAAAGGTGACGCTTGCTCTTCGAATGTCCCCATGCTAATAGCATGAGAATTTTACTGTTCTCGTAAAAAATCCTATAACTTTATTTTACGTTGAGGAGAAAATTTGCATTATAAATATTTTTATCGGAAATTTTGTACTCTACAAAATTGTTTATGAGCTCAAAAACTCTAAAACGTACGGTTCGAAAGTTACAGATATTTAAAGTTGATGACTTTTTGAAAAACCCCGTTCAAATAGTATTTACAACGAAACTGCTACTCTCATGAAAAGTATCAAACAAAGGCTTTGTATCGAATTTCATTTATTGCAGAATTGCTTTAAAAACATCTATATAAATTTTGTACTTAATTTTAATTAATATGCTTAATTAATACTTTTTCATGGAAATTGTAATTTTTTACTTGTATGACATAACGGAAATAAAAGTTTTTACTCAATTTACCTTAAATAAAACTCAACTACTATAAGAATTATTATTTTAACATATTCATTATACTTTTATCATATTATTCACTTATTCTGAAATCAATTTATGAAAAGATTGTGTTAAAAACATAATCACAAACTTCAAATACCTGTAACTTTTGAACCGTATGATTTAGAGTTTATGAGCTCACGAACAATTTCGTAGAGCATAAAATTTTTTATGAAAATATCTATGACGCAAATTTTTCCTCAACATAAAATAAAGTGATAGGATTTTTTATAAAAAAATCGGTCTGTCGGTTGACCCTGCGGGCCAGCCCCACAACTTCCCGCCCATTTCGAGCTCCTTGAGCTCGAAAAATTGTCTTAGATACATTTTCGAGCTCTTCGAACTCGAAAATACGTTTGTATGCCTTTGTTTTCGAAAGAAACGTTTTTCACCATTTTTTCTCAAACGATATCTCTGAAACGAATAAACTGATTGAGACGTTTAAGGTGGCAATCGACGCGTTTTATTGAGTTTATAACGTATACCGTAATTAATTTCCGCGACGGAGACGCGGATCAACCGGTAAACCGTATGCGGTCACCCACGTGCTAAAATAATAATAATAAATAATTATTAATAAATGATTTTAAATATTTCCCTCAAATTAAAATAAATAATAAGTTTAAACAATAATAAAATTATAAATAATAAATTCTTGGTGTGCCTGAATCAGCTCCTCAGGCTGGGTTAGTGCACGCAGGCGCCAGACCGTTTATCCTAAAACGGACAAAATTTTATTCAGGGGAAAATCTGCGAAGGAAAATCCGAGCAAGTGACTCACGACAAAGCGGACAAACAATTGACGAAAATAAAATAAAATGAATAATAATAAGAAAAAGAAAGATAGTAAATATATAATAAATAATTATATTCCAAATAATAAATAATATCAGAAAAATGAAATTAAGTCGTAGGAAAAGATCTAGGGAAAATAAGTATTAAATTTTCCCCAATTGCTGTTGGTTTCCGAGTTTTTAATTTATATAAACAATAATAAATATAAATCGTGATATTTTACAATAAATAGTTTTTTCGTTAAATTAACCACAATAATGACACTCGGTGGTTATGAAAAAAATAACATTACATGAATTCAACCCAAGATAATATAATTTAATTTAATTAACACTATTAATTTTTAATATTAAATAAAAGAAACCAATTATTTTACTTAAATTTTTCCCAGATAATAAATAATAATAGTAATTTTGCTTAATATGTCCAATATAATAAATAATAATAATCCCTTTATTTTGTTTTACTCTCTCAGCACTGGTGAGAGGGAGAAAGACACGGAAGTTATTCTCGCTCACACTCAAAAAGATAAATTCCTCAGTATTACTAATTTATAATTTATAAAACATAAAGTTAAATTATAATTTTTAGTAAAAAAAATCTCATTAATAATGTTTACCGCTGGGGTACGTAAATAAACAAACCATAGAAAATACAGTTACTTAATTATTTTAAATGATAATAAATAGAAATAATACTTGATGACATCGCACAGATAGTTTAAATAAAAATAATAATTATAATAATTCGGGAATTTTTCATCCGAGTGCTGACATCAGTGCTTGAGGAATTTATTCAAGCACTGTATGCGTTCTATAGCTATATGTACTGTTCGTGTATATATAGGTATACCGGCAACGCTTTCCCAACGCTGCACTCAACTCATACATATACACATATATATATATATATGCGCAATAATATCAGAATATAACCACCAACAAGAAATGATAATAATAATTAATGATAATTATAAACAATTGAAATCATGTATCCCCTAGTATCAATTATTTATTACTTATTTTTCCCTCGCCGCGGCGACCAACAACTACCGGGGGAGGTTATCACATGAGAAATATATGCCGTGAAAGGAATTCAAAGTACTTACTCAAAATCCACAAATCAGCAAAAGAATAATAAATATTATAATAATGAAATAATAATACCAATTATTTGAATTAATTCACCCGGTGAACTTTACTTAATTAAACCAAAAAAACTTTATTGCAAAAAAAGAAATGTAACGTAATAACTGCACAATAAGTTTTTCGTCTATATACGATGCTCGTCCGTATCTTTCTAACTTAATTATCTAAACCTCCACCTGTTGGTCGTCGCACACATGGCACCACCGTCGCCCTTAATTTTTATTTTAATTACTTTTGTCAGCCCTGGGCCTTAATTAAATTAAAAATATAAAATATACAAATAAATTCTCGGACATCTGAATGATACATAATTAATTAATTAAATATATGAACTGTTTATCTATCTCTTTATTATCGGATAATAAATTAAATAATAATAGTCCAAATAATAAACATCACTTGACATCCTCAGTCGGATGACAAGCTTAAACAAAGTAATATGTTGACAATTGTTGGAGCATAATATAACGCTGGATTATGCATCCCAACTAATTCAAAATTATAAATAAATACTTAAAATAAACAAAAGTCACGCGTTTGTGTTTCAAATCATAAATTATAAAAATAAATTAAATCACACATGTGCTCTCTCATACCCTTCGCGCATGCGCGAGCACCGTGCACGGACTGCCGTCTCATCGGCGAAATGGCGGAATGCCCGCGTAACGATTCAAATTCAAATATAATTAAAATAATTAACTTAAAACTAAATAAAGTCAAATAATTTGAATCGTTACGTGACAAGTTCTACAACTGATCAGATTTTGAGATTGATTTATGGAGTCGTTTTTGAGAAATTTCCAAAATACTAAAAAAAATTTTTTTTTTAATTTTTTCGACAACGGTTTCTCTTGAAAGAATTAACCGATGGTTGAGGTGGCATTCGACGCGGCTTATAAAGCTCCAGAGCTCAGTGGGTTTTGGAATCGATCCGTCAAGAACATAAAAAGTTATCCGAAAAAAACACTTTTGAAAAAAGTTTATTTTTGGAATATCTCTGAACAAAGACTACCGATCAAGCTCGATTTTTTCAGCTTCAAGATATTCGCAAGCCACGTCGAATGACACCTTGACGATCAAAATCGGTTCATCCGTTCAAAAGTTATAGATATTTACATACGTACGTACGTATGTACATACGTACTAGGGTGTCCGTTATTTACCAAACTGATTTTGTTTTAGCGACGCCCCCTAAATTTTTCGTTTATGGCCTAAAAAAAATTATCAGAACCATAAAAGCCCTTAATATTCATATTAAACCGTGCCCCAAAGACAATACATTTCCTGTTTCAATAACATGGGGTTTCGGCGCGTTTTACATTTAATTTTTTTTCTCCTAAGCTAGTTAATCTACGGATATCAGAGATACATATTTTCATAGGAAATTGAACACTCTACAAGAAAAGTCACTTATGGTTTTCTGATGAATTTATTGGTTTAAAAGTTATTCAAAGTTAAAGATAAACTTTGTTAATTTTTGATTTTTTTACCTTGACCGCAAAATTATCATTATTTCTTTGAAGTAAATTGTTTATTGAGAAAAATCTTCAATTCTAACTGTGTTATAGAAAATGTTACTGTAAGATTTGAACATCTGGGTCAAAAATAAAAATTGATTCAGGCTCACTTCACCTTATTTTCTTTTGAAGTTATCGATTTGCCGACAATTTTTCGATAAAATCTCGACTTTTTCGACTTAAATTTGATTTTTTTCAACTTTTGAACTTTTTTCGATTTAGATTCAACTTATTTGTATTTTTTTGTCTTAGTTTGAACTTATTCGTCTCAACTCCAACGACGATAATCATTCACTTTACTTTTGATGTGCTAAACCAAGTCGAAAAAATGTTATTTATTTGCCTTAGTATATAAAAATTATTTCACCTTAGTTTTGACTTTATCGCCTGATAATTGTTATGTCCAAATTATTTTTTTTTTATTCTAATAATTATTCAAAAATAATTATTACAAAGCTCTTCTTTTCAAAAGCGCGCGAAAACGCAGGGTCAGCTTTTTCCACCTTTTTATGCGACAAAGAATAGTGGGAGGATAACTGCAATAAGGCGAACGAACAATTAATAAACTGTCGTCACCTTCCACCAATAACAATAATTAAAAATTCCCCATCAATCACCAAATCAAAGTTTATAAAAAGCCTGAGCACCCATAGCTCATGGCTAGTCGGTTCTTTAAACTTACGGTCCGCGAATATTCGTGCACTCTTATTGCAGGATTCCGCCCCAGGCGTTGAAAAGTCAATAAAAGGATCTTTGATAATTTCTATTTAAACCTTATTGCAGGAATCCGCTTCGGCGTTGAATAATCAATAAGGCATTCTAAAATTGACATCTTTTTGCAGTCAATTATTGCAGGATTCCGCTTAGGCGTTGAAAAAGCAATAATCGACTTCTTTATCTATTAGAAATCCTCACAGATTAATAGAAACTTCCGGTCCGATTGAAATAGTGACGCAAATCACGTGTATTAGCGATTCCATCTCGGCCTGAGTTATTTTGCGCATAAAATCACTTCGCGGGTGTGTAAAAAGGACGCATTAAACATAAAATAAAAATCTTATAAAAAATTTCCGTGAATAATCAATATTCTTAAAATATCAATTGTTAAAAATTTGTGTAAAGGATTCAGTGTACAAGTGAAGTGTAGCTAAATCAGAAATAAACAGGAGAAAAACCATAAGTTTAGCCTTCCGAGTTTCATTCGAAAGTAGCACATAAGTTTACATCCTACAACCCCAGCCGCGCCCATCCAACCAAATCCTACAGGAGGAAGCTGAGTGAGCTGCAACGTTCTGGAGGGATCTAACCTGCCGTGACTAGAAAGAAAGAAACATCGAAAGGTAGGTGAAAGATTTACATTCTATTCTTTCATAAGATAACTGGTTCAACACAAGATCACCAGTCTCTTCGGAGACGTTTGGGTTCTTACTTCGAAGTAAAAGATCCACCATGAATAATAAATTATAGGAAGATACCTCTTCCTCGTATTCTTTAATGATGTCCGCAACCTTCAAATCGCTCGTCTAAATTTTTCTATCGCTACCAAAGGGAAAAATCCCGGATAATTAATTTAAAATTAAGCGGCGGACATAACATAAAGAACACTGGTGGCAGCAGTGGGATTCGAAGTAAAAATCCTTCTTGTTGAGCCACAGTTATAATACTTCTACTATTTTTGAGAAAAGGTAGATCTTTGTAATATTTTTCTCTTCTCGAAATTTTCACATCTTAGAATTTTGAGTTTCGTGGCATTTTCTTGAGAGTGCCACACCCTGCTTTCGTGGACTTGCCACACCTTAACAGGTAGCAATTTCACGTATTGTAAATTCAGCATTTTTGCCCCTCAATTCGAGTTGCGAAACGCCTGAGTTCACCGTCCGCGACTTCGCGACCAAATCGCAAAATCAGCAATAAGTCACACATCGACCTCACTGTACAGCTTTGAGCTGTTAGAAAAAAAAATTTATTAATTCTTTCTTTATCTTTTTGACCAACTCAGCAATTTTGCTCAGAGTTCAGAGACGTTTAACATCCTTGTCCTACGCTTTACCTTAGGGTGTGGTCACCTTCATTACTCGTACCAACAAAAACAGGAGGCGAAGAAATTTGACGCCTCCTCCAGTCGGTGGTCTAAGGGGCGAAATGGTCAATAACGAGGAAAGACCCGTTATCCGGCTAGATGCCACTTTGCACGATGCAAACACTCCACCTTCTCAGTATGACATGGCCAAGGAGCTCTATCGAGAGCTCCCAAAATTTAACGGAGATGGTCCAAATTGCGAACAAGATTTCAAGAAATTTGACGCAATCGTACGGAGTTGGTTACCTTGCATCATCCCGGAACATTAGGACATGTTCGTGGCAAAAATCGTAAAAAGAATTTCTGGTCGTGCTAGAAATCACATTGAATACACTCCGATTCTTAGTGTCGTAGAACTTCTCGAGATACTGGGAGAAAGGTATCGAGACGGCGATCCAGCTCTTGTTTGACACAAACGTCTAGCTTCAGCTAGCCCGAGAGAAGGCGAAACCATCGAAGATTTCTTTTTCAGGTTGCGCAAAATGATCAGAGGCATGGAAGCCGCGTTACCAGAGGAGAATCGGGAAGCCATTATGTCGCAACAAGAAAAGGTTGCATTCGATAGTCTCTATTCCGTTTTGCTTGACCTCCCAAAATGTCTTGTGAGTCTAAAAGATCCAAAGACGCTCGAAGATCTTTATAAAGCGGTAAAAGAGGAAAGAACTCGCGAATGCATACGACCAAGGCGTAAACGCGAATCTAACGACTATCAACGTCAGTTTCAGAGGGACAGAGGCTACGACCGTGACTATAACAGACGTTACTCGAAAGACGACTATCAGAGACCTCGCAAGGAGTACGACGATTACGACGACCGTAGAGAAACCAGAGGACGAACGTTCTCTTACTCTAAAAAGCATGACAGACCGAGTAAATACGCTACAGACAGCGAAGACAGTGTGGACTCTGACGATAGCTCAGCGTCAGCTGATTACCGAACGTACACTTACACCTCGAGTAAAGGGGGACGTGGACGGACCTACGATGACGACTCGACGTCACGAACGTTAAAGAAAAGTTCATCACGTTCACGAACAGAAGAACCCTCTTCAACGAAGAAAAAGGTCGTGACCTTCGACTCTGCAGACATTGACACTGAAAAACTTGAACATCTGAAACTAGAGGCCCCTTGCTGTAACTGTCCCTTCTGCCCTCATCGCGAGGCAAGTAGATCTGCCTCCCCAAAAGACAACGATGAACATTCAAACTCAACGGGCGCTCGACAGACCGAGGCGACTGTGAGTATGCCCCGAGAGTCTCGCCGACCTACGAACCCTTATCAGAAAACTCAGACGGTGAAGGAGTTCAGAATTCTTCAACGTTCGAAACCCTTACACTAGTCATCGGTAAGGGTCCACGAGTCTGGATCACATCTCCAGACCTCTTCCATGACGGATGCGAAGTTTTGTTGGATACAGGTTCTGACCTGAATCTCCTTTTCATCGATGCTCTGGGGGATGATACCACCTTTTACCCTGAAAATGGTGGTGTGGTAGGCGGTATAGCAATCAGTAGTATGCCAATAATTTGAACTGTGACCCCCAAGATCTTTGACGTAGATGTTTGTTTCCAAGTTGTACCTAGACCACCAGGTGGTTATCTGGGCATCCTTGGAAATGAATTTTCCATCAAAGAACGAGCTGGCATTTCCTTTTATTGGAATACGCTGGTCCTCAAAAATAGACCTACTCGTCCTATCCCTTTATCAATGGATAACGACCTTGATGTGAGATATATCCTGTCTCTAGGGACAGGGCCATAAATTTTCGACTCATGTAATTCGCTTCATGGAGAATTACAATGCTTTCTCATAGATACGGGGGTTGGGGGGATGTGTGTTTGATAAATTCTTCCGCTCTTAAACCTGAAATTAGAGTGGATCGTGGTAATACGATGCTACTCCGTGGTTTGAATGGACAGTCCATGGAAACAATTGGTACTGTGGAATTAAAGGTTTTGGGTTCAAAAATCCGATTCCATGTTTGTGATGGGAATTTGCCCTTCCATGGTGTTGGAATTTTGGGCAACAACTTCCTGAACAATGAACAAGCGGAGATTTCATACCATCATCAATCTCTGAATTTACCATCTCGACCTTCCCGACCTTTACCTTTCAGTCTCGGAATAAAACCATCCCGTTCATACGTAATTCCACCCCGTATGCGGATGTCCGTGTCGGTACCTGTTGTAAATCCTGAGATCAAACAGGGCTACCTCCGTAAGATTCCTCTTAAAAATGGACTCTTAATGGGCAAAGCCGTTGTCTCAGTTGATGACGATCAAGCGATGTGTATGGTCATCAATACCACATCAGATCCAGCAGAAATCGAAATTGAACCTCAAGTGCTTGAAGAATTTGAAATTGATCATCTTAATCCATCTGACGAATTTTCCGACATAGCGGAAATTCCATCCGGAACACATTCACTCTCTGGGCGAGATCGTATCCAAGCAATCTTTGATAAAATTCCTACCAATCATCTCAGTCGCACCGAAAGGAAGCAAATTTTCCGACTTATTCAGAAAAATCATGACATATTTCACCTCCCTGGTGATCGCCTGGGACGTTCTAAAAAGTTCACCTGCAAAATTGAAACCACGAGTGACAAACCGGTCCGAATCAAGCAATATCAGTTTCCTCAAGAACACCGCGACGAAATCAAGAAGCAAGTGGATAACCTACTTAAACAAGGAATTATTCGGAAATCAAAATCTCCGTATAATTCTCCTTTATGGATTGTCCCTAAGAAATCTGATGTTCAAGATAATAAAAAGTGGAGAATGGTTATCGATTTTCGAAATCTAAATAAGATAACCATTGGTGATGCTAACCCCCTCCCACTTATAATCGATATTTTAGACCAACTTGGCGGGGCCAAGTACTTCAGTGTATTTGACCTTGCCAGTGGGTTCCACCAAGTACCAATGAACCCTAGAGACGCTGAAAAAACGGCGTTTGCCACCCCTGACGGTCATTGGAAATATTGCTGTATACCTTTTGGGCTTGAGTGTGCTCTAGCAATTTTTCAACGTATGATGGAATCCACATTGAGTGGTTTAAAAGGTACTGAACTATTCATCTATCTCGACGACTTCGTAAGTTATGCATCTTCGCTTGAAGAACATGAGGTACGAGTCCAAAGACTTTTTAACCGCCTTCGGGAGGCTGGGCTAAGTCTTCAGCCCGAGAAATGCAAATTTCTCTGCCCCGAGGTGGAATATTTGGGTCACATTATCACTAAAGATGGTGTGAAACCCGACCCAAAGAAAATTTCATCCCTTAAAAACACTTTGCACCCCCGTAATCACACAGAAGCGCGAAAATTTATGGGATTAGCAAATTACTACCAACGATTCATTGAAAATTTCGCTGAAAGAGCAAAACCGATCACTGACCTTACCAGGAAAACTGAACCGTTTGTTCGGTCGGTTGATTCGCAAAGGGCTTTCGAGGATATTAAGAACGCATTATGCGAAAATTCATTCCTTGCCTATCCGAACTTCAATCGACCTTTCATATTGGCAACCAGTTTCTCCGATGTCGGTATTTCAGGCATCTTGAGCCAGGAACTGGAGAACGAAGATCGTACGCTTGGAAACCCCGATAAAAATGTTGAGAAAATTGTCTCCTGTACGTCCCGAGTCTTGCAAGAGACCGAGACAAGATACACACACAATGAAAAAGAGTGTTTGGCAGTCTTTTACGCGGTGCAACAATTTCGGCCTTACCTTTATGGAAAGCCTTTCACCTTGTATACAAGTAGCCCTTGTATGTCTTGGTTGAAAGACAGCCAAACTGTCACCGAACGACAAATTAAATGGAGATCCAAACTAAGTGAATACAAATTTTCGGTTATAGTTCGACATAAAATCTCAGAACAATATGCCGAAGGGTTGTCCTACAATCCTGAAGGTAGATCTCCAGAAGAAATGGCTTCAACTCAAAATTCGGTCGAGGAAGCAGCGATGCTCCCACTCAGGAAAACTTCTTGTCCTGACGAAGAAGCCATAGCAGCTGTAAAACGAGGAAGAAAACCTGGAAGTAAAAACAAACCTCGGGTTAACAGCGCTCCACAACCTCGTGATACAATTGCATCCCGATTACGAATGAGACGAGCTACGAAACTGACACAAAACCGGAAAAAGGTAAACTGTTGTGAAATAAGTACGACCGAACCCGACGTCTCAGAGAGTATCGAAGATGACGTTTTCGAGATAACCCAACCAGGACCATCCTCAGCACCTCAGGCTCCAGTCAACCCGGAAGTGGAGATTGGGCCAGAGTCTGGACTAGAACTAGAAGAAACAGATGAGGAAGAAGAAGAAGCAGCCTGACTCATGAATGAAGAATATCTGCTTAACGAATTGGAGAAAAGTTCCAGTGATCAGGGAGATGAAAATACTCCTGAAGCGAAAAATCGACAGCAAATGCGCGAGGATTTGAGAAAATCATTTGAACGCTTCAATAAAGCCCTAGAAAAACGAGCGATTAACGTTTCAGATGAAGAAGCGGATCGTACTGTTCGTCCGGAAGATTATTACAATCCACTGCCTGTAGTCAGCCCTCAAGTAGCCAAGGAAGTCAGGAAATATCTTGAACGGGGCTACTTATCAGACGAACACGATGAATCCGAAGACTCGGATGAGTCCGATGAAGAAGGAGAAGAAGAATTCCTTCATGAATATCAAGATATAGAAGGAAACGAAGATTCAAGTGAAGTTAGCTGCTCTGAACCGGAATTCCAAGTGAAAATAACCCTTGCAACTTCACAGACACCGCAAGCTGACGAGATTCGAGAGAAATACCTCACCGCAGGTAGAAGTCCGTCGACCCCTATGTGGAAGAACACGGTACTGAAAGCCGCGCAGGCAAATTGCAAGGAACTTGATTGTGACGATTATACAAAAAGCTTTTATTGGAAGGACACCGGAAGTTCTGATGACAATACATCTCCAGTCATCGCGAGGCCTTCTACCTGCCAAACTCTGAACGTCGAAGATGTTCCTGCAGCCTCAGCCAGTATAGCTCACGTGGAAACACCCAAACGCAAAGTGACATCTACTAGTAAAAATCTAGGACAAGAAAATACCTTGCTGAACGAGAATCAGCAGCCAAATTCACCAAATCGGAATTCTGCAAATGATCGAATAATCATAGTGGAGACATCTCCTCAATCAGGCCAATCAGATGCCAGCCAATTTAAGGGAACCACAGTGATTCAAGTGAAAGTACACCGAGAACAAGACGACGGAAATGCTCAGGTAAATGAATCTGACCCTCTCCACACGACTCTACCGGAAGTTGTTGACGAACAACTGGGGGATGAGCCGGAGATGAATGTAGATTTACCTCCTAAACTTCCGAATCAAGCTCCGTGGTACGTATTTGATCCCCCTTTCTCCGATATAGCGGAGGATCTGAGTGATCAACGCTATTTACCACCGGGAGTTTCTTCTTCTTCGAGCTCCGAGTCTGATAGACCTCGGAAACTACCTGAAAATCGAATCAAATTTAAGGACAGTCGAGATAAAATTACTTATGTGAGAGATCACATGGTACATTTCCTGTCCCTGGATTGTGAATTGGTGAAACCAGTTTCTTGATTGTTAAGAGATCTCACTTTCATCGATCAGGAAGATCTGAAGACAGCCAAACCAAAGATGGGTGATGTATTAATCACAAAATTGGGTCAGTGCTTTATCTTCACGGTCTTTGTCAGAAAAAATCATTTCGAGAAAATCGATTTAAATAATTTAATTGAAGGATTACGAAATTTAAGAGTGTCCATGTTCAAACAAGAAATCTATACATTCCGCATGGCGAAACAGGGGGATGAATTCGATGATATAAACATTAAGCCTTATCTCATACAAGAATTGGGCGACCGTCCTATCGAGGTAACACTTTGCGAAGGAAATATAGAAGTTCCTACCGAAGAGTTACGCGATAAAATCATTGAAGAGAACCACTGCAGCCCTATTGCGGGCCACAAAGGTGTCGTGAAAACTTATTAGCGAATTCGAGAGAGATTCTACTGGCCAGGCATGAAGGAAAGAATCTATAGATTCATCTAGAAATGCGAAATCTGCTAGAAGAATAAACTCACCCGAATCAAAACAAAACAACCAATGATGATAACCGATACTCCCTGCGAACCCTCCGAGAAAATCTCTATTGATACCGTGGGACCACTTCCTATGACTAGGAGTGGGAATGTCCACAAATTGACTATTCGGGATAATTTTTCGAAAGCCGTAACAGCAATTCCGATACCTGATATCCGATCGACAACAGTGGCAGAAGCCCTTGTAGATCGTTATATGTGCTATTATGGTTGCCCAAAAGTCATCCTCTCAGATAAAGGTACTTCATTTACCTCTAAAGTAATACAACAACTTGCGAAAGCCCTAAAAATCCAAAGATTAACGACGTCGGGTTATTACCCCCAATCAAATAGTTCTCTAGAAAGAAGCCATTAACCACTGATAGATTTCTTAAGAGTAATCTCTGATAAGTATCCGGACTGGGATCGATATGTGAGTCTTGCGGCGTTGAGTTACAATACCAATGTGCATACTTCAACCAAATTCACCCCATTCGAGCTGATGTTTGGGCGAAGAGCTCAGTTACCAACCCAGTTCCCCGATTATTCCAGAATTGAAACTCATTCCGACTATCTCGCCGATCTTATGAGTAGACTGTCAGAAGTCAGAGAAATCGCTGCTGATTGTCTCAATAAGGCAAAACAAGATTCTAAAATTCGTTACGATCGACACATACACGCTCAAACCTTCAAGCTAGGCGACTTTATTTATGTTCTAAAGGAACCACGGAAAAATAAACTCGATGTTTATTATACCGGGCCCTATGAAATCGTCGAAATTAACGAATTTGGGAGTCTGATCTACCTGAACGACAAAGGGAACCGCAAATTGGTAAACCCTAATAAAGCTAAACCTGCTTTTGACCATGAGGCTAAACCTTTATAAAGTTCTCTGTTTCAGATCCTCAAATCTCTCACCATCATGAGACAATTATTGATATTCCTGGTCATCATCATCCAAGGGGGTCAATCCAAGGACGACCTGACCATCCAGCCAATAGCAGACAACCCGGGTCTACTGTATGACCCGCTTAAGAAGATTCACCTGGTAGAAGAAAACTGGTGCATCATTTCTTCCATTAACATCCGAGGATTGTTCGATATGTATCCCTTTGAGTGGGACCATCTCCACTCGACCATGCTAGGTTGTACCAAAATTATCGGCTCTGGGTCCTGCATGTACTACCTGAAGATGGACCTGATAACGGAAATACAAACTTCAATAAACCAAGCTAAAAGCCGTTTGGACCAGCTCCTTGAAGAAACAACATTTAAAACTCCACCGTTTGACCCCAATCAACGAGCCCCATGGTTCGGGTTCGTTGGCACAATTGCCCGAGAACTGTTTGGAACCATGGACTACAAAGACAAAGAACATATCACCAAGGAGATCAACAAATTATATCAAGACAATGCAGAAATGGTGCACCTAGTACAGAACGCCACTCATCTTGTCAAGAGTGAGATTAATACTATTCTCCAAAGCGAGGCGCAAATGCAGTCCAATCTAAATAATCTTGCAGATGCTACCACGAACTTCATGAATTCCACCAATAATTCCTTGGGTAAACTCGCATATTTGATGAAAGTCATGATGCTGGGGGATGAACGAAAGGAGATCGCCAGTAACCATCTTCGAGTCCTGAAGGAAGCTGAAAACATCATAGAGGAAGCCAAGGCTAGCCGACTTTCCCCACAAACTATATCACCAAGCCAACTTTACCGAGCAACCGTCGACATCATGAGGAAGCATCCGGATTTGAATCCACCTCAACCAATTGACCGAATGGATATCTCAACCTTGTCAGCTGTATCTACAGTAAAGGTAGCAAGGGCGAAAGGTTATCTACTTATCATAGTAACCCTACCACTGTTCCATAAAATTCCGTTATTGTCATACGAAATGAGACCACTGCCAAAGCCAGAAAATCTCAATGGAAAGATTCAAACACTGACGATACTACCATCAAGAAGGTTCCTAGTTACTGATCCAGGCTTGAGGAGATTCTACCTAGCAGATTCTGAATATATCAACAATTGCAAATCTATCGGGGACGATTTGTCTTGTCGTCCCGACATACCATTCCAGTCTGCGGAAGTCCAAGAAGAAGTAGACTGCGAAATGAAGCTGCTTCTGAAGTCAACTGAAGATATCTCCAGAACGTGCAATGTCCGCATCATTCCAGGATGTAAAACCACTTGGATCAAGCTCAATCAACCAAATTCTTGGGCGTATTCGACTTGTAAGGAAGAAAAATTAATTTTCAAGTGCTTAAGTCCAGTCGAGAAAGAATATCACATCAACGGAACAGGAATGGTCCATGTTAACGGTAGATGCGAAGTTAGAAGCGAAAAATATATAATCAAAAGCATAGATGAAGAGATCACTCAGCTGAACATCACCTCGCCAAGGTTAAACTTAACCTTGGAAACGCTATCAACGAACTCAACAGCTGAACCCAAAATATCTGGATTTCTCTTCAAGAAAAACGTCGATCCGTAAAAAACAGTAGACAAATTCCAATTCTGGGGAGCAGGATTGGAAGAAACGGAAAATAGAATGTCTGAAATATCGTTACACCATCAAGAAGACGATATCCATCGAACAATGACGGTGGGAAACATGTCCATCCTAGCTGTCCTGGGTGTTATCCTCGTCGTTCCAGTACTCTTCAAGTGTTGCGTATGCTCAAGGAAGAAGCGCTGCTTCACCTACAAGAAAAACAAGCAGCCAGGCGAGGTACATCCCAAAATAGTAAAAGAAACCAGACGTACCTCAGACTCCAAATCGAGGTCTGTCCAAATCAAGGACCAACCAGAAGTCATTGAGCTCCAGGAAACTCCGCCAGCTCTTTCAAGTCGTGTCGTCTTCTCTGCAAGTAAATCAGCAACTCCAACTCGTACCACGAGAGGCCTTCGCCTCTCAGATTTCAACGCTCCGATATAATCATGCTAAACAAGATAAGAATAATGTATAAGTCAAATCAAAATTTCACGGAAAAATAGAAATCCTCTTTGAAAGTACTTAAAATCCAGACTCCAAAATAATTTTTGGGCCTTTCTGTAACTTTACAAATTCCTATGCATTTACCGACACTTTACTTCGTCTTGAAAGAGGATTCCTATTTTACCGGCATAACATTTCAAGGAAAAATTATATTACTATATTCTAATTAGGGAAATGTTTGTAATCTAAATTTATAAGATTAAGTTTCGGAAAATCATATATCTAAATTCAAAATTCATTCAAAGTATAACAAATATTTAAGTCACCTGGACATTTGAGAAAACAGAAGAATTGGTAATTCCTGTCAAAACTAAAGAAATTATTTTTTGAAAATCTAACTAAGAGACAAGTGCTTACCTCTCACAGCGCATGCGCAACTCTGAACATTATTAACAGCCGCTTCTTACAGCCGTTGTACCTCGATGAGAACCTCCTCCAGTGGGATCGGTAAAGGATCCAATTCTGGATCGACAATCTCAAAAGGTGGGCGATTAAAACACATTTTCAGCAACAAATTCTAGAATTATCGAAATTCAAATCATGAACTGAACCAAACAATACCAGAAATTTCGCATTTAAAAAAAAAAAAAGGTTTGAAAATGGGTTTTAATAAAAATTAGCCAACTTACCTCTTATTGCAACGAACGTTCACCAGCTATAAGAACAACTCGTCTAAAACACTATACTCAAAATATCTTCTTTCCTTCAAAAAGAATAAATTAAATAAAATTTAACATGACCTTGCTAAATCAGCATAAAAATTCATGTTAGTAAAAAGAATCAACTATAAATTATACTAAGCTGAACAGGAAAGTATTAATAATTTTTAAATCTAGGGTATTGCCAGAGAGCAAAGAAGGTAATTCCTTCGTCTATATTAAAAAGAAAGAAAACCTGTAGGAACCTCTCTCCATGCATTCCACGTTCATGCATGACCATTATCCTCTATTTTCGTATAATTCTATCTTTTTACTATCGTTAGAATCCATTTATTAGGAGGATTATTCATGTAAAATTCGGGTAATCTACGTCGTCAACGAAATAAGCTGTTTGAGAGAATGGTTCATTTAGCTGCCGTAAGATGGCGCCACTTGCCGGTTAGGATCTACTAAGATGAGATCAATACGGTGGTCGATAATCAACATCCCATTGATGCTATGCTACCGCGAGAGCGGCGAACGCGGACAAAGAAGAGACCGATTAACAAGCACCTCCATATGCCAAGCGCTCGCTCTCTCCCTCTCGATGACTAGCATCTCACGCGCTCGCTCCCACGCACACAAGATTAAGCGGTAAAATAAAAGAAAGGGAACTACTAGTACAAAAAAAGATACCACCAATTTTTATGTTTTTGTTTTATTTTATTTTTTTTTTATATATACAAAAGGAACAGTTATAAACAAAGAAAAAAAAAAATTTTAAAAGAAAAAAAAAAGAAATTTTTTTGTAGTTTTTATTTTTGAAGCAAGTTTTTCTATTAAAATCTTTTCCTCCTCCACCGAGGCCTTCTTAACCCGCTATTGGAAAGGGCTGATATTCAAGGGGCTCGTCGGGGGCTCTGGGCAGGTCGGCTCTGAAAAAAAAAAAAAAAACGGAATTCCATTAAACCATAAAAAAAAAAAGAACACCTTCCAATAAATGTAAATTAGCTCCTTACCTTATAAGGTCCTCGGCCGTCTCGATGAGGTTGGTGGCCAGGATTCGGATATCCTCAATATTTGGAGCCACCAATTGCACTCTCGGAGGCGTGATGGCCCAGGAGGCCCGGAAATAGGTGGTGACCTCCTCGAGTTCGGGAGGTAGAACCCCTACGAGCTCTTTTACTTCCAATAGCAGCCGCATCCCCACCAGGGGGTTGATTGGCCTGGTAAATACATCCACCCTCATGCCTATCTCCAACAACGCCTAGAAAAAAAAAAGAAATAATTTTCTTCCCTTTTCCCTGTAATTATTTTTTTTTTTATTTTAAGGTAAAACGATAAAATATACTCACAATATAATGGAACCGGTGCCTCACCAGTTGAAACCAAGTTGAGAACCCGCGATAATTTTGTCGGGTTGGGTACATTTTTTTTTTCCTTTTTTTTTTTTTTTGAAACTTGAAAATTTTCTTCGCTACCGAAGTTGCTGGCTTCAATGTTAATTTTACATTTAGTATACCTACTCATAAATCGCAAGGAGCGTCATCGGAATGCGTCTTGAGATAAGACGTTAGCCGGAGATCAAATTCTTCATGCAGACGCGGCAAACCTATTCGCAATTAAACATCGCTAGATGCCGGCTAAATGCAGATTCGCACAGCATAAATGAATTATTCTCTCCAGCCTATTTCGGTACTTTTTTTTTAACAGCCCCAAGGTCATCCGTACACATATACAAATGGGTATGCATCTATGCATGTAGAGTGATAAACTAAACAATAGGCTTATAATCCTAATTTTTGATAAATATCCTACGTAATGTTTAAAACTTTCATTATTTTGGTGATGAGAAAATAATAGATTTTAGAGGAAAACTATATAAAATAATATAATAATATGTAAATCATATCATAAGTATTTGCTATATATATATATATATATATATATATATATATATATATATATTCAGAGATTTACATACATGAATACATATATTCAGAAAGATCAAAAAAAATTTCAATTAATCTTTTATATATTTTGTAAAATTATATAATATCCTAGCTGTAAGACTTTTTAGAATTGTAAGCATTATCGCGAGCCTTTGTAAAAGAAAAGACATATGTTTAGGGAAGCAAGAGAGTTTTGCAACCCTCTTACTTTCCGGGGGATTGTTATGTCCAAATAATTTTTTTTTATTCTAATATTTATTTAAAAATAATTATTACAGAGCTCTTCTTTTCAAAAGCCTGCGAAAACGCAGCGTCAGCTTTTTCCACCTTTTTATGCGACAAAGAATAGTGGAAGGATAACTGCAATAAGGCGAACGAACAATTAATAAACTGTCGTCACCTTCCACCAATAACAATAATTAAAAATTCCCCATCAATCACCAAATCAAAGTTTATAAAAAGCCTGAGCACCCATAGCTCATGGCTAGTCGGTTCTTTAAACTTACGGTCCGCGAATATTCGTGCACTCTTATTGCAGGATTCCGCCCCAGGCGTTGAAAAGTCAATAAAAGGATCTTTGATAATTTCTATTTAAACCTTATTGCAGGAATCCGCTTCGGCGTTGAATAATCAATAAGGCATTCTAAAATTGACATCTTTTTGCAGTCAATTATTGCAGGATTCCGCTTAGGCGTTGAAAAAGCAATAATCGACTTCTTTATCTATTAGAAATCCTCACAGATTAATAGAAACTTCCGGTCCGATTGAAATAGTGACGCAAATCACGTGTATTAGCGATTCCATCTCGGCCTGAGTTATTTTGCGCATAAAATCACTTCGCGGGTGTGTAAAAAGGACGCATTAAACATAAAATAAAAATCTTATATAAAATTTCTGTGAATAATCAATATTCTTAAGATATCAATTGTTAAAAATTTGTGTAAAGGATTCAGTGTACAAGTGAAATGTAGCTAAATCAGAAATAAACAGGAGAAAAACCATAAGTTTAGCCTTCCGAGTTTCATTCGAAAGTAGCACATAAGTTTACATCCTACAACCCCAGCCGCGCCCATCCAACCAAATCCTACAGGAGGAAGCTGAGTGAGCTGCAACGTTCTGGAGGGATCTAACCTGCCGTGACTAGAAAGAAAGAAACATCGAAAGGTAGGTGAAAGATTTACATTCTATTCTTTCATAAGATAACTGGTTCAACACAAGATCACCAGTCTCTTCGGAGACGTTTGGGTTCTTACTTCGAAGTAAAAGATCCACCATAAATAATAGATTATAGGAAGATACCTCTTCCTCGTATTCTTTAATGATGTCCGCAACTAAATATTCTTTGGTGGAATTTGGAAATTTTTATTTGAAAATTGTTAATCACCTATTGTTAATAACTAAACAATAAAATATAATTGCAAGGTAATTGCCAATAATGTACGGAATATCGCAAGTTAATTGCCCAAATTACAATTAGGTTTTTGCAAGTGAATTGCCGGAATTAATACTGAATAATTAGTATATGAACGTCTGTACGGTAATTGATCTAGGATCGAAGTCGTTGACCGATAATTGAGGGTCTGGGACTCGCCTCTGACTCTGTCCCCACTTACCCTTACGGACATGCGTCGACGTGAAGATTAAGTCATGGGACCATGGCACTATGACGCATTAAATTCGGGTGGCAACAAGACGGAGAAAATGGGGAACCGCAAGGCTGAGAGCGACGAATACAATTCACATTGTCTCAATGTAAACGAGCAGAAACCCCATGTTATTTGAATCGGAAATGTATTGTATTTGGGGTACGGTTTAATATGAATATTAAGGGCTTATATGAGTCTTATTATTTTTTTTTTTTGCTATAAACGAAAAATTTAGGGGTTGTCGCTAAAAAAAAATCAGTTTGGTAAATAACGGACACCCGAATACATACATACACTCGGACATCATCGCGAAATTAGTCAAGATAGCTTCCTAGAACCTCAAAACGTCAAGATCTCTTAGAATTTCGATTTTCGAAAATCGGACTTAAACCAAAACTTCCCGAATTTTTAAAAATTCTCAATTTTCTTAGCGGGAAGTTAAAAAGTAACATTCCCATCCTATTAACATGGGGCAATTCAAAGAGCGACCGTCACGTTCTAAAACTGAAATGAAAAATCGTCCTTTTGTCAGAATTTTTTTTTTTTTTTTTTTATGTATAGAAACTTTTTTTTTCAACACCCGAAAGAAAAAAAAAATCGATTTTTTTGGAGCACCTTAGTGTACAACTTAACAAAGTTATGTACAATTTCATAAAATTCTCTATACATTTAGTTCCCGAGTTAACAATGTTAATCTCACTATATAAAGTCTGATATGTCCATATCAGAACATATTAAATCTTATCTGTAAATATATTGTCTGATATGGCCAATTTCCATATCAGGCCTGATATGAACCGTCCATATCAGGCCATATCAGAAAATTTTTTCACGAGAATTGAACATGACTCGACAAATACAATTCATTATTCGATTAGACAATTGAGTCGTCTAATTATCATCACAGGAAAGCAGCCGTTTTTTGAGTTCTATTTTAAAGACATCAGTACTAATCATAAGTTTAAGAGTATCAAGTAGGACATTCCAAAGGTTTCGTACAGAAGCTGCAAAGACCTTTTTGTAAGCCTTGATCTGTTGATTCGGTAAGACCAGATTTGTTGCCAAAGACTGCTTGCAAAACGAGTTGGTTCCAAAAATTCTATGAGTTGAAAAATTCATATATGTGTGGCGAATATATATATATATATAGATTGTCACGATATTTAGATATCGCAGCAGTCTCGCATCAGGTCGGTGAGCAACAGAGGGCAGCACACGCTGCTCACACGTCTCATCCGATAGTTTGTTAACATGATTATTTTGTTTATTTATAAGATTTTGTTCTAATTATGGCGTTAATAATACTTTATTGGGTTCTTAGGTATAAATTGTATTTGAATCAGGAGATTTCACTGAGTAATGCGAGCATATATTTGGATTTTATAGCGCTGAGAGAAATAGTTGCGCATTTCATTTATGTGCTTATGATTATTTTGAATTGGTTGGCGCATGCGCGTCAACGCAACAGTTGGCATCCGTAAATTTAGTCATTATAAATAAATTTACTAGTTTTATGAATAAATCATTGATTGATTTATCGGTAAATAATATTAAGAATTAATTATGGAAAAGACAATTGGTCAGTTAGCGTCGGGAACTTGATAAATTACACGGCCACAGTTATGTAGTACGTTGGTGGTACTGTAAAGAAATTACATGCGACGGTTGTATATCTCTATTAGTCAAAGTGAGATATACGACAAAATGGCGTCGGCCTAGGTGCCGGCGTGAGATTCACGTGCTGCCATGGTCAGACGTGGGAAAGTCTCTGTAAGAGTAGCGTGTGTGCTCTGTTACATTAAAATAATTATAAATTTGTCGCCATTTGGTATTTTGTGTAGATAATATACACCCATTGGCATTAGTTGAGCATCTTGATAAATCGCATAAAGACAAATACATTTACCGTATTAGCGTGCAACCAAGGGAGTTGAATAATACGTAAACTGTAAGTACTTTTTTGGCTTATACATTGGCGTGTAATTTGGTTCCGAGTTGGTGATCATTTGTATATAGCACAAGCGTGAGAGAGATAGTGAATTCTGAGTATTAATAATTTGTCATAAGCATATGATGGAATGCGTAAATATTATACTCAGTAAATACGAATACAATCAGTGAAAATATTCAGTACTATTTTACCAAATATCGAGTGTGATAAATGTTTGGTTATTTTTCATTATCATTTATTATTAATTTGAGTTATTATTTTTATAATTAACTTTTGGTGCGTATTATTATTTTATTATTTTAATTATCACGTGAGAGTGATACAAAGGTATAAATATCACTTATTATTATTGTATCTAAGAGTGCTCTTTATCTGTATTATTTGAGTATAGGATAATATTATTTTGTGAATACCGTAGAATTCACCATTGGAAATTATTGGGAATTTTTGCTGGAAATACTTCAAATTCTTATATGAGATTATTTTAGTTGATATTTTCTATTAACTTGCGAGTGATATAATAATTTACAATTATTGAAGTATTATTCTGAGATTGTCCTCCGTGAATTATATTTAGTTTGTTTATGTTCACGTGTGAGTGAGACTATTAATTATTAATAGTGATATGTTTTTACAATACATTTATTGTTTATGCAGTATTATTATTATTTGAATTATAATTTTATATGCGCAACCTATTATTATTATTTTTTGTAAGTGATTTACTATTATTTTTCGATATTATTTACATGAGTATGCGATATATTTGACTAATTAATTTTTAATTTAAAATATATTTGAAACAAATAGTCATCAACCCGGTAGTTAGTTAAATTTATTTATTTGAAGTACTGCTATCTTTTTCTTGCTTTCCTTTTCCTGAAATCTGAAACTGTTACCCTGTCATTTATTTTATTTTCATTTTCATTTTTCTCCGTTGTTTAATTTTGAGTTAATTTTGTTCGTGGGGCACACGAACTAGCGCCCAACTAGGTTGTCTAACCCAGCCTGAGCAGAGCTGCGGGTCCAGGGAGATTCAGGATATCTCCAGGTGGGACATTTTGTTTTGTTACTATTTTATTTTCAGTTTTTCAACCAACGGAGAGCCATAACGAGTATTGAGCGCCAACCACGTTCCGCCGTGGGACGCGTGAAATAGAAGAGAACGTTATAATATATATATATATATATATATATATATATGGGGCGTTCCTCGCCGAATCCGAGGATTTTAAGAATTTTAACTTTTAATTTCCGTCATTTTTTGATATTTTTTAGTACTCATCAAAAAACTCACCCTCCTAAATTTTGAGATTTTTTTTATCATTGATTCAAAAGATATGACTTTTTCGAAAAAAAACGCTCTTTTCATGGTTTTTTACTTATAACTTTTTGAAAATTTGTTTAAATAAAAAAAACTCAGCGAATCAAAAAGTTTCGTTATTCTATGTACTTTTAGATAAGTAGTACAAATAATTTTTTAGAATAATTTTTCTGCGTTATTTTTGAGTTTTAAAACTTTAAAGTCGTTTTCTGAAAATCATGCATCTTTTGATTTTCCTGAAAATTTCTGTCACCAAACGACTATATATTCCACAACTTGTCACGTAGCGATTCAATCGTGAATCGCTGCGTGCGCTTCTCCATCTCGCCGTGAATTGAACAACACCTCTTAGTTCAAATCAAGCGCATTTATTTATTATTATTTATTATTATTTAAATATTTATATTATTTTGATAGATTATTTTAGTATGATTTAATTATGCATTTATTGATCTTATTGTTTATTATGTTTATATATATGTTTTGATAATTATTTTGAATTTATGTACTTAATCGATATTTTCATTTCAGTCAGTACCACGCGTGTGTGTAGAGCATACATTAAAATATCGACCGAAGTGAGAGTAAGTCGATATAATGGGGATAAAATTCAATATTTTTCTCCAGCCACGTGGTGCACTGAAATAATTATTATGTTATCGTTTAAAGGGTTAATAACTATTATGTTTATGTTGATAAATAGGAAATATTATTTAATTTATTATTATACAATAACTCAGCTCGTTTCATGACTTTAAATATTTTATTTTAATTGAAAATTTCGTGTCCGAGGTCATGAGAGGGGATAACACGGGAGTGATACCCCTCTCTCGGAAAAATCAACGAAAATAATCAGAGAGAACCGGGATTTTGTAAAGGTAGGACGTGTTGTTGTCCGTGATCATTTTTGAGTAAATTGTTCTGACCCAGTTGCTGTAATAACATAATTAAATAGTTAAAGTTCATTTAATTTGGATAATTAGTATTTTGTTATACTAAAGTAAAAATATAGTTCATGTGATATTTATTATCAAAAAGTTCCAGAAGTAAATTGTTATCAACGCCGGTATGTCAATTGTATCGTCATTTGTTGCATCGGCTATCGCTGGTTCTTCAGTAGAGTAGATCGCGATAAATAATTGAACCTGAGTTATTGTTATAATAAGTTGAATATATTCGGCGTCCGTCACGGCATTTGGGTGCATATGTACTAAGACGCGTCGAGTAAATTCCTTAGGAGATTAGTCAAGGATAGCGTATGTAGCTCCTTGTCTTACAACAGTACTTAAAATATTATTTATCTGGGTAAAATTTATTTTATAATTTAATGGTATGCAACCCAGTGTTGCCAAATATGTATTGAGTACCCGCGTCTTTCTCTCCCCAAAGTAAATAATATAAAATAAAGAAAAAGATTAGTATTATTTTATTTGTTCACAATCTATATTAATCATATTGGGTAAAGCTTTGTAGTGTGTAATTTGGTTTTCCCCAGTGGATAATTTAATAATATTATTTAAATTGAATTGATTATTATTGTAACCATTTGTTGAGTTTATTTAAATATATTTTGAATTGAATAATTTCGTAAAAGGAACCCAGTGATAGCCAATATTTATTTGTTTGTTTCCTGGATATATTTAGTAGTTATTATTCCTTATTATTATTTTTATCCATTATATATTTGTGTGGTTGTCATTTCGCTTAATGCATACATTCTCGCTCAAGATTTTGTCCCGTGATCTCTCCCCTGATCGTTATTGGTTTTGTCCGTTTTGTAAAAACGGTCTGGCGCCCTCGTGCACTAACCCAGCCTGAGGAGCTGGTCCAGGCACACCTTTAGTTTGTTTATAATTATTTATTATTTTTAGTTATAATTATTATCGTTATTTATAATTTTTTTAATAGACTTGGGTGACCACATACGACTCCGGGTTTGTTTCACGTCTCTGTCGTGAAAATAAAAACGGTTTACGTTATAAACTTTTCAGGTGGTTCTGGTCGTGGGACCCCCGTGGCTACTATTTTTTTTCGATTATTGAAAATTGAAAAAATTTTTTTTCACGATAAATTATTGTCCGCACCGATTTTTTACACTGTACACTTGTTTTTCTTACTTATTAAAAATTGATTTCGATATTTTTTTATTCTTAGTAGGGATTTAAAAGCAGTAAGCAAAAGTTAATGCTATTTATGAGCAGTTATAATAAATGTTTTGATTAATTGAGAAGCAACTATTTCGAAGCAAAAGAAACATTAGATTTGCTATGTTATTCAGCTAAGATCATTACACGTGCTGAAACATATCATATAATTATTCGGAAAAGCGAAGAAACTGTATTACAAACGTTTTTAATTATATCTGCGTTCTTTTAAAAATTATACATTAATGATTGTTTTATGAACTAGAGTACTCCTTAGTGAATATAGTTCCGTCGCTTTATCAAATAATTATATGATATTTTAGAGCTCCTGTAATGGTCCTGGCTGAATTGTATAGCAAATCTAATGTTTGATTTGCTTTGAAATAGTTGCTTTTCAATAAATCAAAACCTTTATTATAACTGCTCATAAATACCATCAACTTTTGCTTACTGCTTTTAAATCCATACTAAGATTAAAAAAATATCGAAATCGATTTGTAATATGTAAGAAAAATAAGTGCACAGTGTCAAAAATCACTACGGACAATAATTTATAGCGAAAAAAAATTTTTTTAATTTTTAATATTCGAAAAAAAAATAGAAGCCGCGAAGGTCCCACGACCGGAACTATCTGAAAAGTTGTCGAATAGATAGTAATTTCTTGACACAAATTGTCAGGAAAATCAAAATATGCATGATTTTCAGAAAACGACTTTAAAGTTTTAAAACTCAAAAATAACGCAGAAAAATTTTTCTAAAAAATTATTTGTATTTTTTTTCTAAAAATCCATGGGATATCGAAACTTTTTTATTCTTTGAGTTTTTTTATTTAAAAAATTTTCCAAAAAGTTATAAGCAAGAAACCATGAAAAGAGCGGTTTTTTTTTTAAATTTCATATCTTTTGAACCAATGATAAAAAAAATCTCAAAATTTAGGAGGATGAGTTTTTAATGAGTACTATAAAATATGAAGAAATAACAGAAATTAAAAATTAAAATTCTCAAAACCGTCCGATTTGCCGTGGAATGCCCCATATATATAGACACTTATCCAAAAAATTAAAGGAACAAAAAATTTTTATAAATTTTTCAGTGATTTCTGGAAGGCTGTATTTTCGTGAAGAATCATCATATTGAAAAAATAAAAAAAGCAAATTGAAGCTTGAAATCACTAGTTCAAAGATCTTTCTGCCAATTAATTTTCTAAGCCACGGTTTTTACGGAATCATAAGAAATATGACGAAAAGTTTTCCGAAAAACGAGATAAAACAAGAATATTTTTACTTTTTTTTTTTTATGTTTTACTCGGGGTTTTTTTTTTCGTCTTTCGGAAAATTTATTTTTTTCTCTTAACCTCACATTTAATGAATAACTAACGCGAAAATGAAAAAAATTCCGAAAAATAATTAATTTTTTCATATTGGTATTGATTACTCAAATTAAGGAACAAAACTTGTTTCTTTAATTGTTTTGTAAAACTTTGAGCAATCGGCCCGGACAAACGGTTCAATGGATGAATCTGAAAATTCCCAGGGTTTTTGGGGTTACATTAATGTTGTAATAATAATTTAGTAAATAAATGCCAGGACTGGTTGATGGTTGGGATGATGGGAAAATACGCATATTGAAAAATATAACAATATTTTTATTTGTCACATCACATAACATCACTGGGTTACAAAATTGAATCCTTGATTTAATTTATTAATACTGTTAAATTGTCTGAGCTCACGAATACGTAAATAATTAATGCAAATTGTAAGATTGAGCTCGGGTAAATAATTGAAATAATTGATTTGAATATAATTACACTGATTTGATTGAAAAAATGTCATGATAAAAAGTAACATGAAATCAGAGGTTATCGAGTGAAGTTTTTTATCGAAGACTTGAATTACGATTTTAAATAGCACCAATGCATGAATAAATTAGGTTATTGAGCTTATAATAATTATGATCACTTAATTTAATTCACTTGAATGAGTTTATAAAAATTGCACTGAATTGCATTTATTTTATGAACACACGGTAGCATGATTGCAGAGGCTACCGAGCGAGAATTTACTTTTAAAGTTATTAAAATGTTGAGCATGTTGATAATTAATTAATTATAATATAGTCTTTTATATTTATGAACACTTGATATAATTATTTATTTAATAAATAAGCTCCTGTACTGATTTCCTTCGGAATAACCTCTTCAGGAACGTAGTCGATGATCACTGGTAGTCTTGAGTTTTTTATTAATTTATTTATGAGCTCTGGTGCTCGCAATTACAATAATAATTATATTTTTGATGAGCTGATTGATTACTTAATTGATTTGAATTATTATTTATAATTAATTACTC
Source organism: Microplitis demolitor (assembly GCF_026212275.2). NCBI lineage: Eukaryota > Metazoa > Arthropoda > Insecta > Hymenoptera > Braconidae > Microplitis > Microplitis demolitor. The sequence continues at coordinate 7,249,157 of NC_068553.1, forward strand.
GAGATGAGCGCAAAATGATATGATTGAATCTAACACGTCTTATCATTTGGATGTATATAGCGAAAGATAATGGCGGCCGTCTTCTCGACACGAAGCAGGAAAGAGTAGTTGCCTCTATTTGCCGGAAGTAAAACTATATTTGAATTCAAATATATTTTCGATTATGCAACAATTAAGCTGTAAAATCACCTGGCAATATTAACATTTCCATCAATATTTGCAAAGTAGCGATGAGTTGACTAAAAAACTACAAAATGACCATTTTTTGTTGGTTTTTCAAATTGATATTAAGGGTAAAAAAATTTTTAACTTCCCGCTAAGAAAATCGACGATTTTCAAAAATTTCGGGAAGTTATTGTTGTCACCCCGATTTTCGAAAATTGTTTTGAGGTCCTAGGAAGCTATTCTGACTATTTTCAGAATGATGTCCGAGTGTGTGTGTGTGTGTGTGTGTGTGTAAGTTTAAGTGTAAGTGTATGTAAACTCTTTGTAACTTTTGAACTAATGAATCGATTTGGATGGTTGAGGTGGCAATCGAAAGAGTTTGTTAGCCATCAACTTTCCTGAAAATTTCAGATTATTTGATCGAATAGACTCGAAAATATTTGCGAATTACGAAAAAAAAAAAAAATTTTTTTTTAGTTTTTTATTGATTTCTCAAAAACGACCTATACGATCGACTTCAAATTTTTATCAGCTCTAGAATTCAATAAAACGCGCCGATTGCCACGTCAACTATCAAAATCGATTGATTAGTTCAAAAGATATCGGCGTTAAAATGTTAAAAAAATAACATTTTATGTTTTTTTTTCGGATAAATCATAATATAACGTACTAAAATGTGCCTGATATCATACCAACTCATCTTTTTTATGGTTTCTTCTGATCATATAATGTCATCGAACTTGGTTTTTAGTTTAAATCATATTATCAACAAAAAAATCGATAAAACGTAGTTTTTAATATTTTTAACGGATATTTCATATTTTATTGTTTCTTGCATGAGTCAAAACTTATTTAAATCTTGGTTTTGATCCCTGACATTGATTTCTGCCTCAATACACTTATTTTACTGAACATAATCAGGAACTAAATTTTAAAAACCGCTTCATTGATGATTTTCGATTCTTAAATTTTCAAATTTCAGCATAACAGGTAACTTGTTAGAGCTTGAAAATATCGTAAAAAAACAATTGCATGTGATAGCATTTTCGAGCTCGAAGAGCTCGAAAATATATCTACACTAATGTTTTCGAGCTCTTTGAGGTCGAAAACAGCGGGAAGTTTTGGGGCTGGCCCGCAGGGTCAACCGACGCCCATATTTTTTTTCTTTTTTAATCCAAAAAAGTCTTATTACATTTTTTGCTAAATTCACTTCTTCTAAAGTTATTTGAGGTTGAAAATAAGTCAAAACAACTTTAATAACCGGAATTCTATTAATTATTATTTATTTATTAATTAATATTTTCGAAGGAATAAATTTAGCAAAAAATGTTAATAAACCTCTTTTTTCGAGCATTCAATTTCATTCAAGAATATGTATCTTAACTAGAAAAAATTTTAATATTTCTAGTAGTTACAAAAATCCAAAATAGAAACAAAGAATTTAAAAAACAAATCAATGTTTAAAGCACGGTTACAAGGAAACGGCTCATTTTACTTTAATTTACTAAGAGAGATTTTTTATAGGGAATTCAATTTCCTATAAGAATATACATTACTGTAATGTTTCAGACTGACAATTTACGAGTTTTGGCTAAAAAATGCGATTTCTGTCAAAAAACTAATAGTTGTTACGATACACCTCTTAATATCATTATTAAAAGCGTAAACTTGTATAATAATTTTTTTTGGTGATCAGGAATAATATTTTCACAGTATCGAAAAAAAATCAATAGTCGATTTTTTGGCCCAGTCTAATATATATATATATATATATATATATATATATATATATATATATATATATATATATATATATATATATATATATGTATATATATATATATATATATATAGTGACTGGGATGAGGTTTATAGGATCTTAATCTCTACCTTAATTAATTTATCTGACTCCAATTATTAGTGTTAGCAAAATGATAAATAATGAGTTTTATTTAATGAATTATATAATACAAAATAATGCTGGTCGCATTAGATATGTGTTTAGCTAGTCACCATGTATCTCTCTATTGTACACGCGTATTGTACTGTGTACTTGTGTGTACTGGCTACTGAATATGATATCCGCGTGGGGGAAATATTCGGTGATTAATGACGATCGATGATTGACGGACTTATCCGAAATTTTGAATATCAATAATATAAGTAGTGACGTAGTCGCTACAATACTTCTTCTCTTAAAAAAAAAATTTGATATTTATTTGCAAATGAAAAATAATAAGAAATATTTACAATGCAAAACAAAAATAATAGAAAACTAATTTGAGCATGTTTGCTACGTTGTCAGAAAAGTACTAGCTAGAGAGAATACAATAAAAATTTGGAAAATCCAAAAGTCCACGACTCATAATCCTAATAAAATTAAAACATGAAAAATAATGATAATAAAATGGCGGAAAGCACGAGCAAATTTAAAATATATACAATTTTCTTTCATTAAATTTTTTTTTTTTTTTTTTTTTTGTTTAATTGCATTAGTATTTTTATTATAATTATAAGAAAACTTAATTAAAATATCTCGATTAATAATAGAAAAAATATATGTAAATAAAAAAAATAAATAAAAAAAAGAATTGAATTGAAAAATCAAATTCAGGCTTACCAATTAACAATAATACAACAAAAAAAACAACTGTACTAGGGTGGTTATTCGCAAGCGCCTCTGGTGGAATAAATGTACGTATAATGTATAGATATATCACCATCCATGTTAATTTTACATAGATATATATAAATATATTTATTCGATATGAGTGTGACTGCAGCGCCAGACAAAATATGAACTACGGAAGGCTGTCAGAGTATGTTTTTATACGGATGTCAATAGCAAGAAACATCAAAATAAATAAATATTATGAATAATAGTAAAAAAAAAAGTTGTAAAAAATATGTGACAGTTTTATAGTAATTGCAGTTTTGTTTTTTAGCTAAACGAATCAACAATAAGTAAGTATAATGATAAAAAATAAAAAAGAATGCAGTAAGCATTTAGGTTAAGTTGTTTGAAATTCATATCAAAGTCAAAATATGATATTGAGGAAAAAATCAAAATGAAAAATAAATAATTAAATGATAACAAAATAAATACTTTCACGTGTGCTTGCTTACAATTTCAGTAATCATAGCCTCCCGTAACTCCGAAAGTAGCCACTGCAAACGCTTCAGTCAATTTGATTTCCCCTACCATGGCTTCACTCAGAGCGAATACATCCTTTTTTTTCTTTTATTAATTGTAATTAAATGACACTGAGTTACCGAGCCATTTGCAATAGGAAACCTACAAATCTTTCAAAGAATTTAAAAAAAAAAAATTGATTTAATTACTTGATTTTTTCGCAAGTTATCATGCCTACGGGTTTCATACTTGATGGACAGGAAATTTTTTTTTTGATATTTCGATGTTTTTTCTGTTTTTATTGAATTAACAAATTTTTGAAAAGTATGGAATTAATCTCCATTAAATTATCTTTAAAATGGTATGCAACATATCTCAATTCCGTGAACTAACAAAGGTATAGTAATTGCAATAGTTGCCGAAGTGAGGCGAAAAAAATTTTTCGATAGTAAAGCACACTCTAATGCTTCACATCATGAGTCGTGCAATAATAAACAAAAAAAAAATTAATTGAAAAGAAATGAATGAAAATAGACAGGTTTCAGCCTGTCAATGAAAATGATAGTATGAGTGCGTTTGCAGTTCACAATAAAATATTTATCGTGTTTCGCGACGACTTCGTACGGACCCTTATACGGAGCTGAGAATGATGGTATAATATGTCCGACTCACACCAGTACGTGGGAACAAGTGTTGATGTCTCTGAAACAGAAAACAGAACGCTCCCCATGACGCGAGGTTTCAGCCGGTGCCAAGTTATTTAAGTATGATTTTAAATCACGTCGAACGCTTTCGGCATTTTCGTGTTAATTTGAAGGGACTAATAGTTCACCTGGGAGACGAATTGGCTCACCATATACAAGCTCAGCTGGGGTAGCTTGTATGTCCTCTTTCCAGGCTGCTCGTAGACCAAGTAAGACAACGGGTAGCACGTCATACTAAGTGTCGTCATGACACAACAGTGAGGCCTTGAATTGCCGTTGTAGGCGTTCTAGCAGTCCATTGCATTGAGGATGATACGGCGTCGTTAATAAATGTGTTATGCCAAATAATTTGTTAAAAGATTGGAACACGATGATCTGAATTGTCCTCCTTGGTCGGGCGTTATTTTAGTTGGTACACCGTATTTTGAGATCCATTCTCTAAACAGTGCGAGTGTGACACTATCTGCGTCTCTATTTTCATGTGCCACGCTTTCTGAAAACCGGGTGAATCCGTCAACGATCGTCAGATATTTGTTGTAACTGCGAGATACTGGTAGAGAAACTAGGTCGATGTGGGTATGCTCAAAACGTTGCGTTAGCAATTCAAAACAAGCAAGAGGTGAAGACACGTGACGATGGATCTTGTTTCGCTGGCAGTTTATGCAAGCTCTGGCCCATTCTCGACAATCTTTCTGGATTGATGGCCAAACGTAGCGTTTGCTCACCAGTTTCTGAGATGATCTGGTGCCAGGATATGCCAGATAGTGCAGTGCGTCGAAAACTTTTTTTCGAAGTTGACCAGAAACGTATGGACGTGGTTTACCTGATGAAACATCACAATAAACTGCGGCTGGATGGTCGTTGAAGACAATTCGTTGCCACTGTAGTAACGTTGCTGCGTTGTTAAGAAGATCTTGTAGTTCAGGATCGTTCTTCTGAGCGTTTACCAGCCGGTGCGTGGTAATCGCCGTCGAAATGGCTTCAACGCGTGACAGCGTGTCTGCAACGATGTTCTCATGTCCAGAAATGTGTCTAAAATCACTCGTGAATTGGCCAATAAAGTCGAGGCGACGAAATTGCCACGGTGATGCTCGTTCAGTACGTTGCTGAAAAGCAAAGAGCATGGTTTATAATCGGTGTAAATCGTAACTTGCTTACCTTCAAAAATATGACGAAAGTGTCTGACAGCTTCATAGATGGCATGTAGTTCACGATCGTACGTCGATAATTTTCGAATGGATAGCTGTAGTTTCCTGCAGAAGAACGCAAGTGATTGCCATTCTCCGTCAACTAGTTGTTACAGAACTGCACCAATGGCGTCAGAGAGAATAGCCCAAGTTGCGTCGTCATTTGGATGCACGAGCATTTCAGCGTTGGCTAACACCTGCTTTGCGTTGTCATAAGCCTGTCGGAGTTCTGGTGTCTTGACGATCAGCGTTGATCCTTTGACTTTTGGCCCTTCAGTTTATTCAGCGGTGCAAGGATTTCTGCAGCATTTCTGATAAATTTCCTGTAGAAATTTATCGTACCTAGAAAACCACGTAATACAGAAATCGTACTAGGAAATTTTAGATTGATAATTGTGTCTACTCTGTCAGGCAACGGCTTGAGACCTTAGTAGCTGATGTGATGACCTAAAAATTTACCTCGTGCTAGCCCAAGACAGATTTGGCTGCGTTGATGACAAGTCCGTAGTCTTGCGAGCACTGAAATAAAATTTTTAGGTGCTCGAGATGTTGTTGCTCGTTCTCCGAAGCTACCAGCACGTCGTCGATGTATGGAAAGACAAACGGTCGGTCTCGTGCGGCCTCACCGATGAAACTTTGGAGAGTTTGCGCGGCATTTCGAAGTCCAAATGTCATGTGTGGGAATTCGAAAAATCCAAAAGGTGTGATAATGGCTGTCTTCTCGATGTATTCTTTGGCAACGGGGATTTAGTTGAAGGCTCTAGCCAAATCTAGCACTGAAAATATATTTTTACCGTGCAGCGTTGCGGTAAAATCGTCGAGTCGTCTGACCGGGTAATTATTGTGTATCGTGCGGGCATTGAGTGGTTGATAATCACCACATGGTCACCAATCTTCAGAATTCTTACAAGATAGAGTGGAGATGCCCAAGGACTGGTCGATGGCCATGCGATACCCAGTTGAACCATCTTGCGAAATTCTTCTTGCGCGATTTTTAATTTACTTGGCACAAGACGTCGCGCTTTGCGCGATTCTGGAGGTCCTGATGTCGTTTTGATATAATGTACTGTGGAATGCTTCTTTGCTGATGTTATTCCTCCAGGTCGCGTGATAGCCAGGTAATTTGATAACAGTTTATGGTAAACTGTATCACCTTCAATTAATTTGATGCACTTTGCATCCGAGCGTATTGAATCCACGCGTGTTTAGAGGCCGGTAGAGCTGTCACGTAATTATTTATGTTTGAGGTCGATTAACAAGTTAAAATGTCTTAGAAAATCGGCACCAATGATTGGTTTCGTGACGTCAGTGATGATAAATCTCAACGTAAAGTCTCGACATAAACCGAGATTTAGTGACAGATCTATGCACCCGTATGTTTCAATCAACGAGCCTTTTGCTGCGAGAAGTTGGTATCCTACTGGTGTAGGCTTGCATTCCATCCACCCGTATGGATAAATAGAGTTATCTGAACCAGAATCCACGAAGTATTGAGTATTCGTAGTTAGGTCGACGACGAAACGGCGGTTTGAATATTCGAGAGAGTTGCTTTCCGCCACTAGTGACTCTCATTCACGTTTCCCGCAAACTTGCATCCTGGCGTACATTTGTACACGGTTTTACCAAGCTTTGTATGGTAATAGCAGATATCTGATTGTCAAGCTTGCGTGGCTTCGACTCGCTTCGAGGGTGTTTGTTTTGTTTAGGATCGCGAGATCTGCCGCGGTTCTGGTTGAACGCTGTCGTGAGAGCTGCTACTTGTCGAGATAGCTCGCTCACTTTTTTCTGCAGCGCCATCGTCTCCTGCGAAGATGATAATGAAGCTACGGCAGCAGGGTAAGTCCCAGGAAACATCTCATGTAACTTGTCAGCTATTTGTGGCTAACTCATCGATGGTAGCTATGGTTGGATAAATAGCTAGAAGCTCTTGTATTTTCTTATGCAAGTTCGCCAGCCATCTTGCCTTCAGGACAGCGTCATCAATGGTCGGCGCGAACGATTTAAGATGGCGGAGGAACTGTGATGGTAATAGGTCACCGATCGCTTCGCCATCTAAAATCTGACGCAGTTTGGTTTCTCCAGACTTTGAATGACAAGTCATGAGAGTGGCTTTCAATTCGTTGTATGGCGTCGTCGTTGGTGGGTTGATGATGAGGATCTCAACATCACGTTCATACTCGGTGTCAATGAGAGAAACCGCGTGGTTGACTTTCTCTTACTCAGTTGTTACGTCGTGGATTGCAAACTGAGCTTCGAGCTGCGCGAACCATAAACTTACTCGCTTCAAGTTGAAGTGAGGTGCCTTGAGAGAGTTGACGGTCGATTTACCATCTACAAACTCATCGCCTACCTTTGAAACTGACGTAGTAAGTGTGTGAGAAACACTAACGCAATAAAACTAATACAAAATTTTAATACCACTATAAGCGGATTAGTGTCCGGCGAAGCTGACTCACCGTTTAGGAATGTTCGAGACGCTTCGAGTCGCATGGAAATTATCACTAGGCGAAGATTGAACACAAGTGATAATATTATTCACTGTATTTTGTACAGGAATTCACTGATCACTTTTATCATAATTTAACTTGCACCCCGATCCTGTCTCTTAAATTATAAATCAGTTTGGCACATGTCCAAAATGCCCCGCAATTCACCAGCCGTAATACAAGGTTTGTACAACACTTAATTCACGCACTTCACTGTTGTGAAGAACTATATATCGCGATTAGCTTTCAGTGTAGACGCGATGTGGTATACACTCAACGTGTTATTTGCCACGTGGAACGTGCGCACGAAATGGCGTCCTCTTGAGAATCACATCGGGCAGTCACCAATGTAGTGACTCGAATGAGGTTTATAGGATCTCGATCACTACGTTAATTGATTGATCTTACTCCAATTATTAGTGCTAGCAAAATAATAATTAATTAGTTTTATTAAATGAATTATATAATACAAAATAATGCTGGTCGCATTATATATGTGTTTAGCTAGTTGCCGTGTAACTCTTTATTGTACGCGTGTACTATACTGTGTACTGTTGCTACCGAATATCATATCCGCATGGGGGAAAAATATTCCGCGATCGATGACGATCGATGATTGACGGATTTCCGAAATTATAAATATTAATAATATATGTAGTAATGTAGTCGCTAAATATATATATTAGGATGTTTCAAAAAACCAAACAATTTTTTTTTATGGTGTAAAAAAATTGAAAGTATAAATAAAAATAAAAATTTTGGCACCAATCCGGGCTCTTTTTAATTATATTAAGGTTTGCCTCAATCCATTTTTCTATTTCCATTTAAATAACACGGGAAAAAAAATTTTCTTTTTTTTAGAATTCTCTAGCTCCCAAACTAATCAACGAATTTTTATGCACGATACATTATTTTTAGGAAATTAAACGCTCTACAAAAAAAGACTCATCATTTTTTGATAAATCCCACTGTACAAATGTTATTCAAACCTTAAATCAAATTTATAGTAAATTTTGAGACTTTTTTACTTTTCCGGTGAAACTATCTGTCTTATCAAAAAATGTCATAAGAACCTTTTGTAGATAACTATATTCCTTACAAGTTATTATGAATAAAGTTTTTTGAAATTCCACATTGTTCACAAGTTATTTTCATTTCAATGTCAAGCTCTTGAAATCAATCAGAAATCTATTTTTTTAAGAGCTTAACATTGAAATGACTCACAAAATTTCTTTTTTCTAATTTTTCGCTTTTATCAATTGAACTATTGATGATAGAACAAAAAATTTCGTACAAATTTTTTAGTGTATCAAATTTGCAACAAAGTTTTAGAGGTAAAATTTTCCGTATTATAAATAGTTGAAAGTTACGGACCCGCTAGTTTTTAATTTTATGATTTTTCAACTATGTTATATATTATATTAATGATAGATATAAAATTTGAATAACAAATATGTAAGACTTTCACTTACAGACTATTAATTGAATACGAAGTACAGGAAATTAATTTCAGAAGTAAATTCTTTCTACAGTAGAAATTTTAGGAAGGAAATTACGACAGATGAAAAAAAAACCAAAATATTGGTAGAGACTGCTGAATCATTGAAGAAACATTGTATCTTTTGTATCATAATTATATTTAAATGTATAAAAATAATTTTTGCCTGTTTTTTTTCTATAGCAACTAAAAATTAATATTCTCATAATTTGACCTATTAGTGTTAATTTCATTATTCATTAAAATTATAATAATCCGCTCGTAATAAACTATTTCAAAGAAGACTCAACTTTATGAATACTTTGTATTTTCTTCTTCTGATTTCTACTGAAGAAGGAATTTACTTCTTGATTTAATTTCCTGTATTTCGTATTCAATTAATAATCTGTAAGTGAATGGACTTTTTATTTGTTATTCAAATTTTATATCTATCATTAATATATAACATAATATACCCGGGTCGAAAAATTTCGTCTGATTTTAGTCTAACTGGACTGATCTGTTTTCGATCTTTTATAAAAATTTAAAGCTGTTTTTGATCTGTTTTTTTAAAAAACAATTGCGTTATGGACAGACAAAACTAGATTAATTCTTGAACTTTAAAAAATTTTAGTTCTGAAAATTTGTAAAGACTAAACTAGTTTAAATCATGGATTTATAATATTTTTATTTATGGGCAATATTTATGAAAAATATCTTAAGTTACAGAATTGATTACATTTTTTTCTACTGTTTATTGAGTGTCTTTTGTTTGAAATTGTCGACAGTTAATGAAAATTTTACAGCTTTATGTTTGAAATGTCTTGACAGAATACTAATAACATTGAATGAATGTAAATAACTCTTGAAATGTCAAGGAGTGTTCTTTATTTACTGGATAAAATCGAAAATATTTTGGCATTAGAAACCATCAAAATTCTTATGACATCTTATTACAGAGGCGCATTAGCATGATTCAAATATCAAGAAAATTAAAATAAATTTATCAATCTATATTTTTATTATTTATACATGTAAAAAGTCCGGATTCTGATCTAAAAGCGATTAAAAACAGACTAAAAATTATAGTAAATAAAGCCTGTTTTTAGGCGCAACTTAAAACAGACTTAATATCATACGAAAATGAATCTGATTTTGGTCTGGATAAGGAATGGTACGGGCAAAAACAGATTAAATTCTTATATAAAATGAATACGTCTTATAAACTCAAATTCATAAAAAAATATTTGAATTTATCATTTATTTTGAAACAGATCTAATTTTTTAACCCGGGTAGTTGAAACATCATAAAATTATGAACTAGCGGGTCTGTAACTTTCAACTATTTATAATACGGAAAATTTCACTTCTAAAACTTTGTTGCAAATTTGATAAACTAAAAAATTTGTACGAAATTTTTTGTTCTATCATCAATAGTTCAATTGATAAAAGCGAAAAAAGAAATTTTGTGAGTCGATAACTTTGTCATTGTTAATGATATGAAAAATTCGTTGAGGACTTTTTAATAGGGCACGAAACGAACTACAAAATCGGCATTTAAATTTTTGTGTTTTGTCTCCAATATCTTAGCTGCGAAATGCAGAAACCCTGAAATATTAGAAAATTAAAATTTTAAAGATCCGTAGAAACTCAAATATTGATAATTGACATTTGACTCAACGAAATTTTTTGTCAAAAATTTAATGCTAAAAAAGATCTATGCATTCATTTTATCGAAAAAGAATTTCTTTCTAGCTTGCAGGAGAAAATACTGTTAAAAAACTTTTTTTCTATATTATTTAAATGGGAAATCATAAAGTTCCATGGAGAACCTCTTAAAATTGAAATGGAGAGCTGTCCTTTGGACAGAATTTTTATTTGAATATATCCAATGATATTTTCGGGTGAGAGTAAAATAAAAAAAATATCGGATTTTTTTGGCACACCCTAATATATATATATATATATATATATATTGAATTTGTTAAAAAATAAAAAAAGCTCATTAAAAAAAATGGTTTTTACATTGAATATCAATTACTAAAAAAATTAAGTGTGTTTTTTTTCTATTAAATAGTGAATATTGTATTATAATGAATAGTTGAAGAATTCTTTCTTTCAAAACTAATAAATTAAAATAATTTTAGTTATCTATTTTTTCAAAAATGGTTAAATAAAATAGTTTTAATTAACCATTTTTGAAAAAACTGATTATATGAATCGTTTTGATTAACAATTTAGGACAAAATAATTGATTAATATAATTTATATAAGCCATTTGTTTCAAATAAGAATTAAAATAACTTTCACTTTCCATTTTTAAAAAGATTAGTAACCCAAATCATTTCAATTATCAATTTTTTAATAATTCTAACACCTTCTTATCAGACAATCAACTCCATATAAAGTCTCTTTCTCCGAAAATATTGATTCTGAATAATGAAAACGCTGTGTACCAACTGCGTAGGGCCTAGGGAATTGCTAGGGCCCCTAGCTGTTATCTGAAGCAATGAACAAGCCCACACTGTGTCGCTCAATAAGTAAATCAACGCTGCTCACTAGGCTTCCCCTTGGAGATGACACCACATAGGCTAAACTTTCTTCATTCCAAATTCACGAATAAAGTCCCGAATGTGTGAGTAAAACACATATACATTCCTGCTTGACAGTATTATTCAAATTATTCACAAACGTTCCCATACGATGAACGGTAAGACTCAATAGATATAGATAAATTGAACGGAATATGGCATAGGCTCGGATAGATTAACTAGAAGACCACTCAGCGCGTAACCAGGGTTGGATTCCAAGTTCGAACTATCCATATTTTTCTGAATTTTTTAAAGATTTTCCATTGAGAAAGTTCCTTCCTTATCCTGCCCAATCCCTGAGCTTTCCCTCATTTTCAATTTGGCTTGAATAATCGAAGCGCCAACAGCTCTGAAAGTAGAAAATTCATAAGGGACTGAACAAGCAGATAATATCTTGTTGGGAAACCGAAAGAGAACAAGTGAAGGAAGCTCTTTTACATAGGGTTTGGAGATAAGTTGCGTCCCACCATTTATCCATAAGCGATCGTGTTGACCAGCACTGGGAGACTAGTACTACGGGGGGCTTTTCCAAACCCACTTCGATCAGAGTCTATTTATATCTGAGATGGTCGGGGTGTTTGGCCCGCAGAGGTAGGACTCGTGGTGGCTGTGGTTAGATACCACGCGCAATGAGGAATTTTGATTATACCTACGATTAATGTCCACCTTAGTCGTCACTTGATTATATTTTTCGGCTAAAAGTGTCAACTGAGTCGAAAGATGGGGATGACCTCGCAGCGTGTGTATGCCGAAAAGAGCGCAGAACGGCCTCCAGTAAAACGGAGGTGGACTTCGGTCTCATTATATTAATCAATTATCCTGCCCAATCCCCTCCTGTTCTACTTTTCCTTTCCCACTATACGGAAAAGTGTGGAAGGCTTTACGTATATAGTCTCGTATGTGTCTGTCAAACCACATATACTTTTCTTTTCATCAACATTGTTGAAATTAGTTAAAACATTTTCAAATATTTAAATAATGGTGTTGAGCAGGAAAAATATGTGTTGTCACACACACATAGAGAATCTATATGTGTAGCGTTCCACACTTTTCCGTATTATGGGGAAAGAGAATGAGGATTGAAGGGAATCGGACAGGATAGGGAAGGAACTTCCTCAAAAGAAAGTCTATAAATAAATTCAGAAAAATATGGACAGTTCGAACTGGAAATCGAACCCAGACCATGTCGGTTACGCGCTGAGTACCTTTCTAGTCGATCTATTCGAGCCATGTTCCGATCAATTTATCTCTATCCATTGAGTCTGTTTCAGTGGGTTGACTTAGGAGCTCTGAGGTCGGGCGTCGTGCCCCCTGGGAGTAATACAGACTTCGCCTCCTACATATTAATGGGAGTCTGGAGTTAAATGTGAACGACAGAAAGTCAATATACGATTTTGAGGCCTCTTGGTTGTCGTGACATCGGTTAACTAACTCAAAAACTCTACTCGCGAGCAGAAAAATCGTTTCGTCATAGTGTTTGTCAGAGTTTACAACAATTGAAAAGACGTACTGTAACTTCTTTATCATTCGAGTTCATTAAACATCTGTGGGTGACAGTTAATATTAATTTATAATCTATGGGTTTAAAAGTCAACAACGATAGTATAACGTGTAATTAAGCAGGCGTTTATTGGTCATATCGTTATATCATTATGTTAAGATGTCATTGACAGTTTCGAACTATTATTTATAAACTATAATTTAAATGGTTTAAGCTGGATTTTAAGTAGTCATTAATATTACTTCAATAATGACAATTTTTATTTATTTCTTACAATCGAAGCGGTTGACGTTTGCTGACAGGTCACAAGCATGCGTTGCAGGATTGTAAATCAATCGATTAGGGCATTGAAATAAGAGAGGTTTTCCATGAATGCAACGATAGTACTGGAATTCAAATTTCATTTTGAAATAAATTTCGAGTTACCCTCAAAAATGTATGTATACTCAGAAAAAATTCTTACCACGTGACAATTTTTTGAAGGTAGAAAATCATATTTATCACACTGAATATTATTTGTTTCGTTATCAATTTGAATAATGTCAACTATTAAATTTTGAACCGTATTGGGTGAATTTGTTGTTTTGTTATCAAAATTTGATGGAAAGATTTTTTCAGTTTCCAATAGAGGTGGAGTAGTAACATATCCATTAGTTACTAAGGTCGTGCTAGGTGGCCTATCCCATTCAGGCTGTTGAAAAAAAAAATCATTTAATACAAGTTTCGCATTAAGTTCGGGGCTTAGAGTTAAATAGTGTACTCTTGGTGTTGTACTAGTCGTGGGCATCGGGACATAATAATTTTTAATGTTTTCATGAATTATTTTGATTAGAATATCTTTTTCACCGCAGAGCCCATAGAAATCATCCATATCAAGAGCCCAAACCATAGCGCCAGCGTATCCTTTCGATTTAATCCAATCCACCTTTATTTGAATACTTTCAGGATCTTCATATCCAACCCACTGTGTATCTTTATAGGCATATGGAACTTTACCTACATTATCCCATTTTTTTACCCATTTATCGGCACCTCGAATAAGTGGACAAATCTACAGAAAGGCATATTTAATATTTTTTCAATGATTTAAAGAATAGTACGATATATTTTACCTCGTAGTAAGCTAAGAAGCCTTTGGCTCCTGTATATTTCCCAGCCATCCCACCTCCTGCTTCTTTATTTATATAAGTACCGAGGTGATAATTATTATTACTTGCACTAAGAGTATAACTCCGTCCATAAAAAGGAATGCCGACAACAAGCTTATTTGGTGGACAACCTGAATCAACCCATAATTGGAGACCATCGTTCTGAAATAACCACATTTCTTAAAAATAGATATAAAAAATCTACAGATCATGATGAAATGAGTTTAACATACAACATTAAGTGTTTCGTAAGCATAGTGATCATGAGGACGTTTGTAAAGTGGACTATGAACATCGGCAAATCCAACCCAGTTCCCTCGAAGATCATACGCCATGACGTGAATTGCATCTACGTTACTGAAATACCGATAATGATCGATTATGAAAGCTTCGCAAAACCATCGGTACATATCTCACGAATACTTTCTTTTTGTTTAGTAAATAAGATGAAGACTAAGCATAACGATAGATATTTATTACTGTTTTCATAACAAGTATATAATTCTACCTCTCAAATTATAATTATAGATAGCACTCACACTTCTCCGGTAAAATGGAGTAAGCTTGACAAACAAAAAATTGCGCTGTTCTGACTTTCATTATTTAGGCAAAATTTCTGAATTACAATAATGTGAAATTCTTTTATCTGTTGAAGTATTTATTTCTTCATTTTAATACTAAACAAAGTGTAATATTAGAGGCGTGTGATTAGAATAAACAACAGTTTAAAGCTAGTAATTTTAAAATTGAAAATTATTCTGTAGTGCTTCAAGTTTCCTACGAAAATAATCATTATTTTTTATTATCCATCACATTGTAAAAAGTCTCCATACAAAAGTAATTCGTTAAAAAATGCCACTAAAATTTATTGATTATAACAAATAAAAAAGAGAAAGAATAATCCGATGAAAAATAATTTTATTGAACTATATATGGGGTATTCCACGTCAAATCGACGACTTTTGAACCCGAACATTTTTGATTTAGCTGAAAATTTCTTTCCCTTTTCTGACTTATTAAAATCATTTTTTAGAAGAGAGTATTGAGGGATAAGTATGGTGAAATTGCCTCGGGAAAATATTTTATTCCTACTTCGAGGATATTAAGGTAGTTATAAAAGACAATCACTATCAAAAAATCAGACATCTAACTCAACGCTTTATCGAGTAAATAAAAAAAATACTAAAAAGAAAATAATGTTTTTCTTGAGAACAGCTCAACCGATCTAATGAAAATTTACTATGTTACAAGGGTATACAAAGGCTTTCTCGAGACAGAGTAACAGCCATACAGGATTTCATTATACTATAAAAAAAAACATTTTATTTTTTAAATGTTTTGTTTAAGTATGATATTCTTTTAGCAGAATTATAAAATTATTTTTTCTAGAAGCTTTGTACTCTTTTACAAAACATACATATTTTTTAATAAATTCGAAATGGTGCACCATACTAAAAAAATTATAACTATTTTTTTCTGTAGTTTTTTTGTTATTTTGGTAATTATTAATTATTATTATATAAAATTCTCAATATACTATTAATTTGTATAAAAAAAGACCAAAATTAACTTACTCAAATCTGTAAAAAAATTGGTATTTGTATACAAGTGGGGCTGCACAAATTTTCCAAAATTCCAAATGCCTACACTTTAAATATCTATAATTAAATTTTTTTCAAGTGTTCTGCTACACGGTGGATTAACTTTTCTGTATGTGGTTGTGTCTGTAACACTAGATATCTATCCGGATCTTGTAACTGAAGTGTGCAAAATTGATAAAAATAATATAAAATCATGCAAATTTTGTAAAATAAATTTTTCTAATAGATATAAGTCATTTTATATAATTGCGGAAAAAATGATCAGACCTGATCATGCCTATTCATGTGTGATCAGGTCTGAAATTAGACATGATCAGGCCTAGTCATACTTGCCAAGCCTGTTCATGTCTAAAGCGTTAAATACGCTCAGGCCTGATCATACCTGTCCATGCCTGCTCATGTCTATTCATATCTGTTCATGTCTGTAGCGTTAAATACACTCAGGCCTGATCATACCTATCTATGCCTGCTCATGTCTGTTCATATCTGAAGCGTTAAATACGCTCAGGCCTGATCATATCTGTTTATGCCTGTTCATGTCTGATCCAACCTGATAAATGGGGATAAATTTGAAATCTTAGTTATAATTAAATATAACTAACTTAGTTATAATTATATATAGCTAACGTATTTATAATTATATATAACTAACTTAGTTATAATTATATATAGCTAACGTAGTTATAATTATATATAACTTATATATAATTTCATATAACTATAAATCCATAAATAATAAATTAGATATAATATTTTGTCGACCAAAAATCTATCATGTATAAGATATAAAATTTTTTTGACCAAGAATCTATCATGTATGAGATTTTTATTGCTTGAAGTTCATACGAAACTCACTTTTTAAGTCGATCTCTTAGGTCAACGGATAGCGGGTTAAACTTTCGAGCGCAAAATCCACGCCTCAAATATTGCACAAGCCCGAATTGTTTTTTTTTATTTTTTATAGAAATAATTGTATATAGCTATACATAATTATATATCACTAACCAGTGAACATACCAACGTAACAGTGATATCACATCTAGAGAACATGTAACGTAACAAAGTCAACGTAAATTTTACATTCTGATTATATAAATTGTAATGTAAATGGTACGTTAAATTTGTGACATAAATGTGACATTAAGATTACATGCATGTTTCTGACCGAGTAATATCACATTGGTGACCTTAATGTGACGTTATATTTATATCGCATACTAACACTAGCTTTACATTCTCGATTCCACGGTGTACTCACCTTGATTCCACGGTGTATTCACCAAGACTCCACGGTGTATCCATGGTGATTACGTGGTGTACGTGGAATCACGGTGGGTACACCATGTAACTATCGTGGAATCACGGTGGGTACACCGTGTAACTTTCGTGGAATCACGGTGGGTACACCACGTAACCACCGTGGAATCATAGCGATAACATGGTAAAAACCCACCGTATAACCGCCATGGATCCACCGTGATTCCACCGTGTTTCCAGAGTATTTCAAGGGTGATCCAAAACCGCGAGGGCTGTAATCAAAATCTTATCCATAAACCTTTATACGAAGATGATGATAATAGCATAAAAGTTTATCCAAATTGAACTCAAATCTGCATCAGAATTATTCGAGTGCATGGACGACATTGCCGTCTAATGTAATTCTACTCTACTTCATCAAATAGGTGACTTTTGTTTGTCCGAACAGCAACTTCGTATCTTCACTCGCATCAATTGTAAAAAATTAATTAAATTATGAGGTCTTCGCAAATCAATGCGTGATAGTGATACTCGTAGTAGTGTCACTCAGACACTAGTTGAATTTCTGTTTAAACTGAAAACTAAAAATTCTAATAATTTGTTATTATCTATTTTACAACTAGAGGAAGAACAGCTAGTGTCTCATTATTCAGCTCAAATAATTCAATCTTTTGAAAATGACATTCTTCCATCATAATTGGGTTTTTTGGTGGCTTCTAGGGAGGATCTTATTTACCATCAAATAGCTTTAACTGCAAAAAAATTATATAATGAGTTAGATAATAAACTCATTTTGATTTGCGATGAGACTTGAGCACGCCACCAAAAAAGTTACATCAGTCAATATAATGTGGCCCTGTTACGTGAATCAAAATGATGTTGAAATAATGAAACACATTATTGACGATCTAAATGGTTTAAGCTCATTAATAAAGCCTGAAGATGTTTTTGTTGTTGATCGCGGTCTTCGAGAAGTGAGCTTATTTGAAAAGTAAAGGCTATCGAGTTCTAATGCCAGCATTAAAGGGGAAGCGTGAACAATTAACCACTGCGGAATCAAATGAGTCACGATATGTAACCAAAATTTGTTGGGTGGTCGAAGCAACACGTTCGACAATAAAATGTTTCCAAAAATAGGTCATTATTACAAAATCGCCTCATTCCTCTACAACAAATTTAACAAACGCCTTGATTCTGACTTGGAAATTTCAATCGAAGTCTTCATGTTTTTCATGAAGTTGTTCATGTTTTTAACTTCCCGCTAAGAAAATCGACGATTTTCAAAAATTTCGGGAAATTATTGTTTTCACCCCAAATTTTTGAAAATCGAGTTTTTATCAGATGTCGACGTTTTGAGGTCCTAGGAAGCTATTCTGACTATTTTCAGAATGATGTCCGAGTGTGTGTATGTGTGTGTGTGTGTGTGTGTGTGTGTATGTAAACTCTTTGTAACTTTTGAACTAATGAATCGATTTGGATGGTTTGGGTGGCAACCGAAAGAGCTTGTTGGCCATCAACTTTCCTGAAAATTTCAGATTATTTGATCGAATAGACTCGAAAATATTTGTGAATTACGAAAAAAAAAAATTTTTTTTTTAGTTTTTTATTGATTTCTCAAAAACGACTTATACGATCGACTTCAAAATCTAATTAGCTCTAGTACTCAATAAAACGCGTCGATTACCACCTCAAACATCTAAATTGGATAATTCGTTCGAGAGTTATCGCGGGAGAAAGAAATGGTGAAAAACGTGTTTTTCTAAATATTTTCGAAACGACTGACGCGATCGATTTCAAATTTTAATCAGCTCTAGAACTCAATAAAACGCGCCGATTGCCACGTCAACTATCAAAATCGATTGATTAGTTCAAAAGATATCGGCGTTGAAAAGTTAAAAAAATAACATTTTGTTATTGTTTCCGGATAAATCATAATATAACGTACTAAAATGTGCCTGATATCATACCAACTCATCTTTTTTATGGTTTCTTTTGATCATATAATGTCATCGAACTTGGTTATTAGTTTAAATCATATTATCAACAAAAAAATCGCTCTTTGAGCTCGAAAACAGCGGGAAGTTTTGGGTCTGGCCCCCAGGGTCAACCGACGCTCAGATTTTTTTTTATTGTATGAGGAATTGTTTTTATTGATATTCGTACGGACAAAGATAAAGTTTTTCTTAATGTTATTGTGAATGAGTTATCCAGTTAATAATAAATCGTAAAAATAGTTCTAGTAAATAAAAATTAATAAATTCATCTGAAAAGTTTTTTACAGATTTTGGTGAGTTAATTTTAGTTTTTTTTTTAATACAAGTTTATAGTATATTTATCATTACTATACAATAATGATGAATAATTATCAAAATAACGAGAAAACTACAGAAAAAAGTAGTTAAAATTTTTTTTACTATGGCGCACCATTCCGAATTTATTAAAAAATATGTATGTTTTGTGAAAGAGTATAAAGCTTCTAGAAAAAATAATTTCATAATTCTGCTAAAATAATATCATGCTTAAACAAAACATTTAAAAAATCAACTTCATTTTTTTTATAGTATAATGAAGTACTGTATAGCTGCTACTCTGTCACGAGGAAGTCTTTGTATATTTCTATGACATAGTAAATTTTTATAAAATCGATTGAGCCGTTCTCAAGAAAAACATAATTTTCTGATTTTCAGTATTTTTTTATTTACTTGATAAATCGTTGAGTTAGATGTCTGATATTTTGACAGTAATTGTCTTTTATCAGTACCTACATAACCTCGAAGTAGGAATATAATATTTTCCCGGGGCAATTTTACTATACTTATCCTACTATGCCCTTTTAAAATTTTTTTACCCAACCCAAAAAAAGTTACGAGTTTTTTAAAAAATAGCTTTTATTTTTTCGAATAGCTATAACTTCTTCAAAAATTGACTAATCGGGACTTTTTTTTTGTTAATTTTTTTCTGTGAATATACTTTTCAAAAAAAAAATACAAAAAAATTCTAAGATATTTAACTCCATGAAATTTTGGCTTTTTTTAAAAAATACCGTTATTTTCACTAAGTTTGTCTTTTTTATTGTTTTCTTTTATTCTGTCAAGAAAATTTCAATAGCGATATGCTTCTTTTGCGAAAGCCCGTGACTTGGTTGAAAATAAACCAAATGGCAATTGTTTGTTTATTTTCTTAATAGTCATACAGCGAATATTAAAAAAAGAATTATAGCTTCGAACATCTAATTCAGATCTGGAATTTAAAATTTTTTGTCATGCACGGTTCCAGAATAATCCTAAGAAAACCACCGCAAAAATAATTTTCCTAATTTTTGCTCGTCTTAAAAAAGGTTTATGGGTTTCAATAATTTTTTGTTGATAATCTAACATTGAAGCTTATTTAGGCAATTTAATGCCCTTCAATTTGTCCTCTTCAAGTAGTCGATACGATGATTTAATGCGGAGTTATCATTGATCAAAGCAAAAAAGTCCAAAATTGATTTTTTTCAGAATTTTTTTTTGCGACAAGCCGAGCAATTTTATTTCTTTTCACGACCTTTTTGTTGTTTCTGCATGGTTGTAAAAAATATTCGTTCACCAGTTGCTAGTGATATATTGAATGTAAAAGTTCAAAAAATTTCTGTTTCAGAATGTCCATATTTTAAATTTAAACACTAATCGCAGACCCTCCTACTAATTGAGGCGTTGTATTCGAATGATGTTTTTGTACAGTTGGGTCAAAGGAATTATTATCCCATCAAGACGTAAAAATTTATTTTTGAATCAAACGACAGCATTACATTCATCTCGTACACTTTACAAAATTAAATTTCTTATTATTATTTAAAAATTTCATGTTGACGTCATTTTACAATGAGTTCAAATATTTTCATTGAATATATATTAGAAATCATTCTGAATTTGGCCTACATTCATCAGAAAACATTTATTCAGTCATAACTTGAAAAAAAAAAAAACATTTTAATTATTGTAATTGTTCAAAATTCATATTTTCGCGAGACCTCATCGAGTAATCACCTCCGAATTTACTATAATAATGCTGAAATGATGGCTCACAAAGTAAGGATAGCCATGCGCAGTTATCTCAAGAAAGTGTGCAGTAAGTCTAAACTAATGAATCTGAGGCATTCATCTTGACCAAGTATTACTGCAGATGTACTTAAGTTATAGAGGAAGTATCTTGCCTCACCCAAGACTGCTGATACAGATCTTGCTGGTCTTATGATACAAATTGACATAAGACTTCCTTAAGAAAGACATTAGGAAACCTTGAGCATTGTTTATACACGACCATGCATGATCATCCCTGACTTTCTGCCTCTCGTATTTAATACTAAATGACTTCTAGCGGTGATCATGAATAATCATACTTGATCATGTACGGTCTTGTATAGATGTATCTGACTATTCACGAGAGTCGAAATTCATTCCATTGATTTGTGTGAACGGTGGTAAGAAACCCGTTACAATATATTAGACTGTGCCAAATGAAATCGAGATTTTTATTTTTCGGTCCCATACGAAAATTAAGTTGTGTCATACAAAAAAAAATCGTGTTGAAATCTCAGCTCAAGATGTACATTTTTCAGTTAGCGCTCGCGTAAATAAAAATTTTCCATCAAAAAAATTTTTTGTCCCAACTTAATGTTCTATAACTTATTAAATATAACTGATTGAAAAATGTCCAATGTGCCATTTTGTAGGAAATGACATTCTCTACAAAAGTAATTTTTGATTGAATGAAAAAAATCAACCACTTTTTTACTTCAGTCATTTGAACCTCATTTTTCTTAAGAATTTACATTTATATTTATTATAAAATGCTTAAAAAACGATGTTACTATATATGAAACCCATCGAATTAATTGTTCTAGGAACCTTTATGATCTGAAAAAAAAAATAATTTTCATACTTGAAGTAATGAAACTAACATCAAACTATTGGTATTAACGATTTTTCTAATAATACTTTTCTCTCGTTTTGACGTATTTCGCATTTAATACTTCTATTGATTCTTATCTACATTAAAATATCTTTCATAATTGTGATTTTGAGATTCTCATACCGTTTATCAAAAATTATTATTTTATTAATAAAAATATACATTGTTTATGATAATACAATACCCATTAAAATTCAATTAAAGGAAAAAGTGATCTGCGAGTGTGCAAAAAAATTTCTTTCAATTCTATTACAAGTTTTTGAGAGCTAATGATTTGTCAGAAAAACATATTGCAAAGATCAACTGTACCTGCTACAAGCTAATTAATTAATTAGGAAACAAATAAATTAATAAAATAATTCCTACTACAAGTTGTTGCTGCTCATTGTAAGCAAATTCCAGATTGTTTGCAATAGGTTCTGCCAAAAAATCATAAGCTCTTATTACGACTTGAATTTTTTCCTCATTTGCCTGAAGCACCATAAGAACCTTGTCAGATTAATATAAGGTCTGTCTTATTAGAGCAAACCTGACAAGTTCCTTGTCAGGACCTCATCAGGATATCTTTATTCAGGAAATAGTTATCCAATCCCTTTAAATATTTTATTTACAGGCTAAAAATTAAACAAAGTGTAAATAAATATTATATAAAAATCGCGTCAATCATTGCAGCACGGATTTTTTACTTCTTCATCAGATATTCTTCGACATCATAGTCAATATAATATCTATCTTTACAAGATCATATATGTATGTCAGCGCAGTGGATAGCATCAAGGACGTCGAATCGGAAGGACACCGGTTCGAGCCCAGCAGTTATCAGGATTTTTTCGTCGATAAAAAAAATGTTCACTTCTTCTAACTAATGCCCTCAATACAATAGATAATATTTCCGATCGAATTAACATTATCTTATTTTTTTTTCGCAATTTAATATTTTTTCAAAATTTATAACTAATAAGGCCACCATGATAAGGATTTTTCAGGATATCCTGGTAAGGACCTGATAAAGTAATCCTGATAAGGATTCGATGAGGATATCCTGATAAGGACCTGATAAGGCAATCCTGTTAACTAACTCATGGGTCTTAAGCGTTACATCGACATCAGTTTTTCGTCACGATATTCTAATCGGGACCTTACTTGAAATAAGGTCAACCTGATAGGGATCGCGTCAGGTCTTCATGAAAATTCTAATCGGGTAAAAACTAGTAACAGAATTGAAAGAAAATTTTTTGCACACTCGAAGATCACTTTTTCCTTAAATTGGATTTTTATAGGTATTGTATTATCATAAACAATGTATATTTTTATCAATAAAGTAATAATTTTTGATAAACGGTATGAGAATCTCAAAATTACAATTATTATTATAACGATATTCTAATGCAGATAAAAATCAATAGAAAAATTAAATGTGAAATACGTCAAAACGAGAGAAAAGTATTGTTGGAAAAATCGTCAATATCAATAGTTTAATGTTAGTTTTATTACTTCAAGTATGAAAGCTATTTTTTTTTAGATCATAAAGATTCCTAAAAAAATTTAATTCGATGGGTTTCATACATAGTAACATCGTTTCATAAGCATTTTATAATAAATATAAATGTAAATTCTTAAAAAAAATTAGGTTCAAATGACTGCAGTAAAAAAGTGGTTGATTTTTTTCATTCGATCAAAAGTTACTTATGTAGAGAATTTCATTCCTTACAAAATGGCACCTTGGACATTTTTTAATCAGTTATATTCAATAAGTTATAGATCATTAAGTTGGGACAACCAATTTTTTTTTCGGAAAATTCTTATTTACACGAGCGCTAACTGAAAAATGGACATATTGAGCTGAAATTTTAACACGATTTTTTTTTTGTATAACACAACCCCATTTTCGTATAGGACCAAAAAAAAATATCGATTTCATTTGGCACAGTCTACAATACATATATATATATATATATATATATATATATATATATATATATATATATATATATTGAGACCAATCGCTTTTATCTTCGCGATTTTAACTCCCAGCCATCATAAGTCGCGGGTTGAATCCTGGCTTAATCCGGCCTCTACAAAATTTTTAATCTACTCAGACAACGCAGGTGGGTTCTTACAAGAGAAAAACCCGCACTCGTTCAAATAAACAATAGATGAAACACTTACTAAATTCCTTTACCACTATTCTATTTAGTTTATAAAAATAATTAACTTAATGTAAAGAAATCAAATAATAAGGCAGAATACAGGCATAATAATTAATTAATATTGTTGAAAGTTATGACTGATTTTTATAATATTGTATTTCGACCATTTTTTGTAATTTTTATTTTATTCCAAATGTTTTTAAGATAACCATCGGCGTTGAGAGCATAGCCAAATTTAATACCATTGTTTGATTATATTTTAGTTTTATGATTTAAGACCTTCTTTTTTTCTGTATTGTAAAACTTTAAAATGTGAGTTTCTTTGAATTTGAGTTTAGATAATTTACAACTTAATCCTAAAATCCGCTTAAAAACTATTCCCAAGTAAAATTTAAACTTATTTTCCCAGACGACATCGTCCAGCTGAACTAAATTACTTTATTGCCTTTTTCCTATAAACGCCTTTCGTCCCAAGCCTACGTGAATATCATATGGTGTCTCCAGTTTTTTCTAAATAATTTCTAGCCTTTCTAATATCTCGCTCTTTCCTCTTGCCTATCCTTTCTCACAGTGCCCCTTCCTACTTCAAGGGTTGTTACTCTTACAATTGCTGATTACCAATCACAAGGTCACTTTTCCCACCTTTTCTAAACAGTACGATTTTACTTACAGTTCAAGGGTACATTATGAACGATACGAGGAATTCAACAACGTCAATTTTTTCTGTAAAATAGACTCTTATAGAGTTTGTGGGAGCGTAAAAACTATAAATATTTATGTTGTTTAGCTAAAAGACTTACAGAATCGGACTTACAAATGAATATTATTTACGAAACAAGGAAGTCAATAACGTAATCATTTTTTAGAAGATTTATTTTTTCAGCGGTTTATCAGGGCGTCAAAATGTAACTTTATCTGATTTTCGGACGAAAGTGTTGCATCATTACAACACCAAAAAATCAATGATCCAAATTATTTTTTCTCAACGAATCGAGTTTTATTTAGGTTTTTGTAAGAGTATACTTGAAAGGTTTCTATTTTGACAAAAACACTGCCAATATTGAAATTCAAA
Organism: Microplitis demolitor; assembly: GCF_026212275.2. Classification (NCBI taxonomy): domain Eukaryota; kingdom Metazoa; phylum Arthropoda; class Insecta; order Hymenoptera; family Braconidae; genus Microplitis; species Microplitis demolitor. Next base: position 7,274,579 of record NC_068553.1, read on the forward strand.
ATGAATTTCAGTTACGAAATAAGAAAATTAATATTGAAAATGTTTTATCGGCAATTTATTTTTAGGAGCGATGGAGAGGGTGTTCAGAATTCGAACTCCTTCATTTATGAACCACGATACGTTAACTCACAATTTAGAACAAATATTTGCTTCGAAAATAGAAAATAGATGGCGTGAATTTTTTTCAAAAAGTTAACATTTATTGAGGTTTGTGGGGACGTAAAAAATGAAAATTTTCACTTTTTCGATTTTAAAGACCTATAGGCTTAAAACTTGAAATGTTCATTGTTTACCTAACTGGAAATTCATTGGTGCATTTTTTTTTTTTTTAAATATGACTGACTGTTATGGGGTTATCAATGGTATTAAAAAGTAACGCAATACTGCATTATTACCACCTACAACTTCATTTTATATAAAAAAAAAATGCGGAATACTAAGAATATTTAGGTATGTTTAAACGTTAAATGCTAGGATTTTGATATCAATAATAAAAAAAAAAAAATATTCAATCATTTAACATTAGAAAATTTGCAGCGAAGCAAACGGGTAATAGGCAATGATAACGAGATATGAGTAAGCGATTGCAATCTTACAATGCTATTTCGTAAATGCAAACTTATGTCCAAATTCAGTAAAATTGTACAATCCGAGAAATGTCGAACAAAATTTTTCCATACTCGGAATCCAAAAACATCAAGCGGTTGAATTTTTCCAGATGTACTTTTAGGCATGATCATTCTTTCAACATCTTTATTTACTGGTTTAACGCTTCGTACAATTTTAAGACAATGTCCAGTCTATGAATCACTTAAAAATAAAGATTTTGGACGAACATTTGGCAAAAATAACCTCTCTAACTAAATTTTTGAAATGATCTGAAAATTAAGAATTATGAAGTAATTTTAATAACAATTATGAAGTAATTTTAATAACAATTGTTTGAGTTTAATCTAAAAAAGTAAAAAATAATTTGTACCTGACGTAAGTTTCCTTGGTTTTGATGCTTCTAGGTATATATTTTGTGGTCTAAAAATAGTCGTGTCAACTATTGGCCCAAAACGGATCTTTTAAAACCCAAAATAGTGGGGGTTAAAGCTTTCTATCAGTGGACACAGTTGGTTAAACTGTGTAACTATGTGTCGTAGAAGTAACAGATTGTACTTAACATTAAACTTGCTTTTCTCTTGCAGTAGCTGAAGTTCGTCAGGAATTCATTTCCAACTGAAAACCGCTTTGATCTAAATTGTATAGATTTAGTAATTTGTAAATTTTAATTTTTTGTTTCACATCATTGAGAAATTTTTCAGCCTGCTCTTTTAATAATTTCCCATCTTCAATTGTTTTTGGACATGATAAACTCATTTACTCTCCTTGATACAATACGACGTGCTCGTTTGAATTATAGGATCCAATTTGGCGATGTTTTGGAACAGAAATTTTCGGCACCAATTTCTTTTCGAGCTTGTAAGGCCTATCTTTTTAAATCGCGATCATGTACTATTAAACCTGCATCTACAGCTGCTTTGAAATTTTCTTATGTATGTTTACGAATTTTTGCTAATTTTTCTCTATAAGTCTCTTCTAGGTTCAAAGTGGGTGAGCCCACCGTCGTAACTGACGCACAGATTGCAGCCTCTTAAATTTTTGTCTGACACTCGCTATGCTTTAATAGGAAGGTGTTTCTCAATTCACTAGTGCATTTGCTTACTCTTTGTCTTCCACTACTTCCATTGTCCAATCTTTGAATAGTTCTTGGAAATATAAAGAATTTTCGCCGATCATTTTTGCTCCGGATCATTCATTCATAGCGCTGAGTAGAATATATCTGAAACTTTCGTTTATTTGTATTTCTTCATTACTTACAGGTTATTCTGTAATGTTCATGGCTTGAAATGTTGTTAAGAGAAGTCTTATAATCTTTATGGGATTGGCATTCATTTTTCTCAATGCAAAGAATAGAAATTATCGAATAATTTTAAATTATTTACTTGATAAAATTACAAGATTTCGACACTCAATTGTGAAAAATTAAGTACATCGCAGCAACTAAACTATTTTCAGAAAGATGAGTTTATTTATATAATGATTTTTTCTCCTTACTGACTCATATATATTAAAAATTTAATCAACTGTTTTTTTAAAAGTGTCTGTAAGAAGCTATTTGGATCACTGACAAAAAAAAATGTACCTTAAAATTAAGATGTGTTAATATTTACAATACTTGATATTCTGATGCAAACAATCAAGTTTGGAATTAAAAGTAAGAAAGTAAGTTAAATATTAAAAAATAATACTATTATGATGATCTCGCTGCTAGAAATGTATGAAAAAATAATTCTCGACGACTTAAAACCAACGCTAATAACAATATTCATGTTTTCTTGTTGGTCAATGTAGATGCCCGTGAAAGATGAAACATATATGGGTGATTCCGTTCTAACTGTGATTTTTTTTATTAAAATTTTTAAGATTTTGAAGTTAAACTTTTTCAATTTTTTTATGCACATTATTCATCTATTTTAGTGTAAAAATGAAAATCTGAGAGGATTTTACTACAGCTTGAAAGCGTCAAGAACGAGAAACAAATTTCAAATTTTGCGTTCCATGGTACTGATATAAAATAAATTCGGTAGAAATTATTTGAGAAACTTATTAAATTCATTTATAAATTCTGTTGTAACACTTAAAATCTTTTTTCAATAATTATTTAACACATTAATGATGATTAATAACGATTAACTTTAGAATTTGTAGCACCTATGATTTAATTTATAGAATTTACTAAAAAATAAATTAATTAATTGAATTAATAAACATTGAATAAATTAATTGTCACTTGTATCAGGTACCTTTCTAGCAAAAAGTATTGGTGCCATCTGCATTAAAAAAATTTTAATTAATGATTAAAATAATTTTACAACTAATTATTATAACTATATGTTATTTTTATTATTATTTAACATGGTACTGACAGACACGATACTGACAGTTTCATTTTAAATAACAACTGTAATTATTTGGTTACGTATTTGATAATATCTATTGACTGTAAAGTTTAGACTGGTATTAAGTACAAGAATTTGATATTTTGTTCAAAAAAAAATTAATGGTTAATGAAGTTTGTCAATACTACGGTATCGACAAGACAATTTATGACATACCTTTTAAAAAATTAAGTTCTAACATGACATGAACTCTTGGCACTTTTTCATCAACTCAGTGTTTGTAAATATTACTCAGGTGACGAACTTTCAAGATAATTCACTAGACGTTTCATAAATCTCAAGGAACATGGCGTTCGAGTCACACGAATTCAAATTCAAAAATTTGTTAAAATTTAAAGACAAAAGTTATTATGTTATATCCGGATTTAATTAATTAATAATAATTAATTATTGGAAATGGTCGCGTGGGCCTCAAGGGGGAGGCATCGGGCAAACAGGGTAATTTTCCTAGAGGATTAGCTCTAGGTTTTATTTTTATTGTGAGAACTCGAACGATAAACTCCGTGGGGGCCTCTCTATAGTTTCGATCCAGAATTTGGATGCAATAAGTTAGTGAAATTGATAATTCCACTTACGTTTCGTTGTTCGCTGCTTACTGGCAAGTTGGTTTTTGGACTGCAACTCTCGTGAACGGCTTCTGTTGGTCTCTGGTCGAAAGATGATTTGGTCCAGGGAAAAGGGATGTGGTTCTTAATATTAGAAATAATCTAATATGCCGGTTTTCCCAATGATAGATGTTTATTGAAATATTTTCCTATGGGCTCGCCGTACTCAGTTCACAAGATGTTATATTGTTCTTAACACTAAAGTTCTTTCATTAACTTAAATCTCTTGGATTTAAACTTAACTATTAGACTTACTTATGGCTTTTACACTTTGAATTTATTGAGTCTTTAGCTCATATGAGTTCGGTCTGAATCTCCGACTCCAGCAATTCACTCGGACGAGAATCGCTATTTTCACACTTAACAATTATTATAAAAATCACTTCCCGTGAGGTGACTTTGGAATAAGAAAGCATATTTTTGAAAAGACAATTTTAAATAGAAATTTTAACGGTAACAAGCAACTTGCCACGCCTCCTCGAGTGCAATATCGAGACGATCTTCCCGTGGGATTTTATAGTATACTTGACTGGTTAGATTTTTATGAATGAAAATGAAACTAATCGGTTTAAGAGAAATAGAAAATAGAAAAAGGGTTGCCTAAACGTAACACGGTTTAGAACTCACGCGGGCCAGCAAGGAAGATACATTAACTTCTCAAGCGTCATAGGCTGCCGCACCTTGGTGTTCGTTGTTTTTATCACCTCGGTTCGCGGTTCTGGATGGAATAATTTAGAATGCATAATTGGATGAATTCAGAATACAGACAAGTGTAATTTCCTGATTGGAGGAACGTTGACGACGTGCAACGAGGTGTTGGCCGAGGTTGCTATCCCTAAAATTGTTAACGCTGCACTTTACAGCGAGCGCAGCAAAGAGGCCCCTTTAAATATACGGCAAGCCGGATATAACATTGAACTGGAATTCAATGTTAACTTAATACATTGAACAAAAAGTGTGCCAATTTTTTTCAGTTGGATCATAAACATTAGAATTTATGAGGTGATTAGTTTATACATTTAATTTTCAGAAAAGTTGACGGCTAACAAGCTCTTTCGATTGCCACCTCAACCTTCCAAATCGATTCATTAGTTAAAAAGTTACCAAGAGTTTACATACATACACACACACACACACACACACACACACACACACACACACACACACACACACACACACACACACACACTCGGACATCATTCTGAAAATAGTCAGAATAGCTTCCTAGAACCTTAAAACGTCGACATCTGATGAAAACTCGATTTTCAAAAATCGGGGTGAAAACAATAACTTCCCGAAATTTTTGAAAATCGTCGATTTTCTTAGCGGGAAGTTAAAAAAATAAGGAATTTTTTGATATTACTAATAGCAGATTGATGATAACATTCTGCTTTTTGAAAAGTGAACATATTCTTTTAATCTTACGAAGGTCAACTAAACATAGTTGTCACTATCAGTTGTGTAGCGCAGTCATTGAAGCGTTGTTCTTTCGTGCGTAAGGTTCCGAGTTCGAATCCTACTAAAGTAGGTGCAATCATTAATAAGTCTAGCGTTTTTTCTCTAAATTTAAAATTTCTAATTCGATTAGGAATGCAATTATCTTTCTAAAACCCTATGACAAGTCAAAACTATCGCCAATTGAAGATAACAAAAATAAAAATGAAAATGAACTATTTCATTCTGAAATTCAAAATCGATACTTTTCAGATAGCTTAAATTGGCGATTTAATTATGAGAATTATGACATCATAGGGTTTTAGAAAGCTTGAAGAATCAGCTTTAAATATCTATGCATAAAATCGAAAAATATTGAGCAGTTTACAAGTAATTACCGTTTCAAGGAAAAAATTAATTTTTCCATGTTCATTAGATGGGAAATTAAAATTAAAATAGCGACCTCTTAGAGTTAAGCTACAGAGCCTACCTTTTGGGAAGATTTTTTTCTCGGCAATCACTAACATTTCAGGGGGTAAGAGCCAAAAAAAATTAAACTTTTTTTTTCAATCACCCTAATGAACATACATGGCCATACCTGGCCAATGTACATACATTGCTACGCATGGTCATATATGGCCACGTCTGGCCAATTTCCATTTATGACAATATATGGAGCACTCATACATGGCCATGTATGATTCATTTTTCACAGGTGGGCTTATGCATGGTTCACCCTCTAATCTCGATTTTTCAGAAAAACCAAAAAAGACATATGCTCTACTTTTTTTCCTCTTTCGATCGCCGTTGGTTCCGTCAAAATCCGTTTGATAGATTTTTTTGAATAAAAGTTTTGTGAATTTCAACCCTTATAACTTTTGTTCTATTTATATTTTTAATATAATACCAATCGCGCTTTTCATCATTTTTTACCCCGAAAATGATGATATTGGTCTCATTCGATTATTTAAACCGCAAGTATGCGAAACTTGCAAAACATCCCTTTGGAATTTAAGCTTTGATGGGTGATTTCACCTCCTAGATATAGTTTTTCCGCCGTTAAAAAAATTCGTGTCTCTTAGATTTCGACGGAGAATAACAATTCTCAGTTATATCGAAATCGGAGGAGGACACCTGGGTATGTTACCTTGTAAAGTCACCGGGTAGCGGGTCAAACTTTCGAGCGTGAGGTCCATGGTTCAAATCCTGTACTTGCCCGAATTTTTTTCATTGATTTTCTTATTTAATAGAAATAATTATATACAATTGTTTATAGTTATACATAATTATATATAGTTATATAGAGAGATATATAATTATATAGAGAGATTTTTTCCCGGGTACTTATTAAAATGGATAAATTTTACGGATCAACTTACTCACAAATTTCTGGAACATGATATCCTTCAGCAAGCCTGAATTTAGCTACTGGTACTGCCATCGTAATCTCCCAACCTTTACGTTCCCTTGTAAATGCTCGTCGAAGTTCTTCGACCAAGTAGTAAAAATTATTTTTATCAGAGTATTTACCACCTCGATCTGTTGCACCTGGGTACTCCCAGTCCAAGTCAAATCCGTCGAATCCATATTGATTCATTAATGCTAATTTAAAATCAGGAAATATGTCGATTAAGTGCAATAACAATGATTAGTACTTTAAGTACACATAATTATGAAAAAAGTTACTCTGGACCAAATATGAAATAATAAACATCAAACACAACAAATAGAGAGTGAAGTTAATGCATAGTGAATACTTAAAAAATTTTCCAATAGACATTGCTATCCAAAAATATTTCTATTATTTTATTGTTGCTCAGAACGAGATCTTGGTAGGATATCATTATAAATGATCACACAGAATTCATAGTGGAGCCAGGTTATTAATAATTTGTCATCTTTAATATTTCAGGTTGTCAACGAGTTTTTAGTTTCAAATTTAGAATCTTAGAAGCAATTTAATTTGCCATCTTCTTTTTTTTGAAAACGCAATTTAACAATGCATGAGCCAATAAAACAATGACCACCTTTTCAGCCGCAAAAAAAGCACATGCACTGAATGTTAATTGAATAGCTTCAAAACTAATGAGGAGAACAGGGCCAGGATTAAGGATTATTAAGAGATGGTGATTCACAAAAATACAAGTATTTTTCATTTAACTATCATTGCAAGCATACACTGATACTTAAATACTGATTATTTGATTGATTGCATTTGCATTTGCATATACTGAATTTATTAAATTATTTATCAAGAAATCTTAATGACACTTGAGTGTATGGGATTGATTGAATTTAGCAAACAAAACTATTGAGTCATCAAAATAAAATAGATTGAATGTCCAACCGCGTGATTGTAAGGCACATGTCGAATTAAGGTGAAATTTTAATGTTGCACTGAATAAATAATTATCTCAATTAAATTGACTAAGTATGTTGTAATAATACTGAGTTTTAACAATTATTGGAAGTTAACTGGATAATTTATTTTACTGGATTATTACTTCTTGATACCTTGTGGTCATAAATCACTTAGCTAAATAAGCCGGGTTGAGTTGTCTGATCAACCTTGCGATAATGAGTTGACGTCAAATCAGTATAAATAGTTGATGAGCAGTCTCTTGATTATTTAATTAAGTTGATTGAATCGATTTACAAAGGTACAACAATAACTTTAAAAATGAATGACAATAACTAAAACTGAACGTAAGTATGAGTTAAGATTGCTGAACTAATGATGATAATTTGATAATAATGTAGAAGAAAACCACGTCACTAGTTATTGTCACGTAGCTATTCAAACGTGAATCGCTACGTGCGCTTTTCCATTTCACCGTGAATTTAACAACACCTTCTAGCTAATTATTATAATATTTTATTATTTAAGTATTTATATCATTTCTATTAATTATTTAATTATGATTTATTCAAGGAGTATAAATATTATTGTTTTTTATATTTATGTTTCAATAATTATTTTGAGTTTTATGTATTGAATTGATATTTTCATTACAGTCAGTAGCTCACGTGTGTGCATACTATACATAAAAATATCGACCGAAGGGAGAATAAGTCGATATAGTAGGGATAAAAATCAATATTTTTCGCCAGCCAGGTGGTGCACTGAATTAATTATTGTTTTATTGTTGAAAGAGTTAATAATTATATTGTTTATGATTATTAATAAAAAATATTATTTAATTGTTATTATGATAGAACTCAGGTCAAGTGACAAATTTAAATATTTTATTTTAATTAATAATTTCGGGTCCAAGGTCATTAGAGGGGATAACACGTGAGTGATATTCAACCCTCGTTAAACCGACGGAAAGATAGTCAGAGAGGACCGGGATATTGTAAAGATAGGACGTTTTGTTGCCGTGAATTCTCATAAAATTGTTCTGGCCCAGTTGCAGTTATTAAATTGTAAAGAAAGTTAATTTGGTTTATTAATATTTTTTTATATAAATTAAAAGTACCGTTTACCTATTACTCATAATTGAAAAGCTCCAGAAGTAAATTATTGTCAACGCCGGTAAGAAAATTGCATTTTCATTTGTTGCATCGGCTATCGCTGGACTTTCAATAGAGTTGATCGCGATAAATAATTTAATAATTGAACCTGAGTCATTATTGTAATAATAAGTTAAATATATTCGGCGTACGTTCTAGAGTTTGGCGCATACTTATGTAAACGTGCCGAATAAATTCATGAGTAAATTAGACAAGAATAGCGTATTTGGCTCCTTGTCTTATAATAGTATTTAAAATACTATTTCTCTGGGTAAAATTCTTTTTTTTATTTGATTATAACAGTAATTTATTTATATGAATTAATTTTATTTATAAATATAAATTTAAACTTGCGTTCGACTGCGCTCTAGGCCCACGCATCGTCGTTGCCCCCACGCCTGGAAATCGATAACATGGGACTCTACTAAGTGGTTGGTATGCTTGGCCGCGTGACGAACGGGTACTCTACGGGGGCCCCGAGTCCCGTCGTTTCTAGAACCAAAAAATTCATTAAAATCTGGATGGTACGAGCCTGGGATAAGATTGAGAGTGGGGACTACCAGCTTCGCAGCGCACTGAGACGCACTCGAGCCTCACTCAGTGCCTGGAGCTACTAGTGATTAGTCGCCAATAAAATCATTAGAAAATTTTCACCAAAACCATAATAAATTAAATCAAATTTACGGTGAGTCGTGAGACCCCGTCCATAGAGCATACGGTGAGTCAGAAGACCCCGGTTTTTGTCTCGAGAAACAACAACTGTCTGAACGGTGAGTCTAAGTCTGACCCCGGACGCACCATCTCATAATCCACGGTTGATGTAGCTCTTGTTGCGATTCCGTTTACCAATTAAAAAATTGCGCTGAGTTTGGCAACCGCGTAATCAGTTAAATGAATTGATTTCTCGCAGCTGAAAGGATTCGACAGTCAGCAGTATCCGGCGTCAAGAAGCACGAGCGACGTCCCGTTTCTTCCCTCGTGGCGTCATCATCAACACCATCGACTAATTTGGTAATTTATGGAAGCCGCCTTGGATAATTAAATTTTTTATTCTATAAATAAATTTTAAATTGAAATTGAGTAAAATTATATATATATATATATATATATATATATATATATATATATATATATATAGATGAGTTTAAATTTATTGTTATCGTGGGGTGGGTTCGAGAGCATTCGGTCGCCATTTTGTAATCGGTTTTGGGTTCGTCTTTATTAGCTAGCGTCATATTGAATAATTAATTCAGTTGAGTCTAACGACCACTGATTAATTAATTAATAGTTAATAATTGTGGAATTTAAATTTAATTTAATTTAGCAGGCATTCTTCTAGAGATACTGAGTCTCACAGACCGTTCTCTAGAAGGTGCTGAAATTTAGTTTGGTAGCGTCTTATTAAATATTGCAACCTTGGTGCTGAGTCTCACCGACCACTCCACTGGAAACGTTATTTAAGTAAAATTCATTAGGATAAAATTAAAATAAAATAAAATTCAGGGTGGAAAGTCAACCCAGAACTTTAGGCGTCAAATAAAATTTTATAATTGCGGACAGTGTGTGGGTAAATGTGAATTAAAATAAATTTTTGCCTCGCCAGCAAATTGTTTTAAATAAACGAGATGATAATTGTTATTATAACTTAAGAAATTTATATTAAATTTAAAACTAATTGAATTTTAAAATACGTTAATATTGTCGGGACATTAAAAATTTTATTATTGTCAAAACATTTAATATTGAATTAGAAAGCATATCTGTTGCCACAAAATTATTATAAATAAACTTGGATATATTTTATTAAATTAACATTAACTGAAATAATTATTCTCGATCGATTAATGACGCTGAGTCTACCGACTGCTTATTAAGGGATTGAACTCATTGTATTTGAACCTAACTCTGCAGCGGTGAGGTCCAGCCACGATAAGGAAATTTTGGAACTCGTCCTTGAGATTTCTTTTTCTCTGCTTTGTTACCTTGCACTTGATACTGAGAGATCGTGCAACTTACTCTTAGTGGCGCCCTAAGAACTTTTTGAGATGCAGCCCAGTGTTGCCAAATATATATTGAGTACCCGTGTCTTTCTCTCCCCAGAGTAAATAATATAAAATAAAGAAAAGATTAGTTTTTTTATTTATGTACAATTTATATTGAGTAAATATTTGTAATTTGTAATTTGAATTCCCTAGTGGATAATTTAATTCAAATTAATTATTATCATTATTTGGCTGTAATGAGTATATAATTATTTAATGAAGTTTGTGATAAATAATTAATGTACCATGGCAGATATTTGGTATTGTAGTAATTCAGTGGAATTATATTTATAAATATATTTGAATTAAATAATTTAGTAAAAGGAATCCAGTGATAGCCAAAATTTGTTTGCTTATTTTCTAGATATATTTTAGTAATAATTATTCCTTATGATTTTTATTCATTATATTTATTTGGTTGTCTTTCCACTTGGTGCATACATTCTCGCTCAAAATTTTGTTCCATGATCTTTCCGCTGATTTGTTAGTATTTTTGTCCGTTTTGTGAAAATAGGTTAGCGCCCTCGTGTACTAACCTAGCCTCAAGAGCTGTTTTAGGAACACTTTGATTTTATTCATTATTTCGAGTGATATTTAAAATTATTATTTATAATTTTTATTACACGTGGGTGACCACACACGGATCCCGGATTTTTTTCGCGTCTCCGTCGCGAAATAAAAACAGTTTACGTTATACTTTGAATTTTCTGATTGATTGGTGGTGACGTATGCTCACCACCTCGAGCATCATTAGCTAGCGCTGCTCTCTTTGTTAGTTTAAATAGACGAGGCAATTTTAAATTTAATAAGAAACTGTCAAACAAAACACCCACAGGAATAAATAACATACTAGCTACAGCACTCAAGCACCTTCCACCAAGAATTATGAAAGATTATTCGGTAATTTTTACCAACGCATTAAATACAAAACACTTTTTGAAAGCAGAGAACATAGCTGAAACACTATCCATTCATAAAAAAGGAAAGTTTCTAAGCTCAATAGTGAACTACGAGCCAATACGTCTCACAACAAACATCAGCAAAGTATATGAGGTATGTTTGAGGAGAGTATTTCCGGTAGAGTTTTTTTTGCTGAAGGGGAATTCTTACGATAAAAAATATTTGGGTGGTCTTGAAAATGACCGTTGTAATCTTTAGAAAGACTGCTTGAGAAGAGTCTTGAGTTTACCTTAAGAGTTTTAGTTGGTCCTGAGAAGAACCGTTTGAAGAGAATTCTTAGTGTAGTCTTGAAAAGACCCCGGAGAATAGCCCTAAGAAGAGCTGTATGAGCTAGCCGTAAAAAAACTGATGATTTTAGTTAGTTGTTAGTGAAAAATATTCAAGCTTTGTGCTCTTGAATATCAGTAAAGGTGTAGATCGCTTATAACCTTGCACGTTATCTGGAGAGTTCTTACCCGTCAGGCTGGCGAAACATGAATACGGTTTCGCTGTTAGGGTCTCTCTTTATATACTCTTGAGACGGCTTCCACAACGTTCAGAGCTTAAGTGAGAGTTATGGATAGCTGCTCCAGTGAGGTGGCTGGATTGAGAATAAGGGGGTCGAGCGCAATGAGACGCCTAGAATTGCGGGAGTGAGAGAGCTCTCTTTCTCCACGGTCCATGATTGATTTTGCCGTAGTCCGCGCTAATTTATTCAGTTACTTTTGAACAAGCTACCCATTCATAACGATGTATAAGTACATTACAAAGCAGAAAAAATTATACCAGATTATTAGTTTGATTTCTGATACCAGCATTCCACTGTCTATGCAACCCACAAGCTACTGCCAGACGTCAACACACACTTAGTAAACGAAGAGATAGTGAAAGTAACACTAATAGACTTAGAAAAAGCTTTTGACTCAGTACAGATATTTGTACTGATATTCATTCTGATAAGAAAAAAGTTTTCAACACCACTGATAAGAGTCATGCGGCAAATTACCAAAAGTAAGTGCATCATTTCAGAGGAAGTCAATCTGTCTATTAAACTCGCCAAACCTATTCAACATATGTACTTGCAATATTTTAAGACAATATACTTGCAATATTTCATGTTCTGCATTAAGACAAAGAACATTACCTACTCAATGGTAGACGCCCATAATACCATATTCTACACGTCTAGAAAAATGCCACAGTGAATATACCAAAGATTAGAAGAAATATTAAATAAGGTCACCAAATTTTATGCAATCTGTCACCTGAAACTAAATTTCGTTAAATATGAAACTATAATATTGAAATACATAACAACAAAAATAAGGGAAAAAAGGTCATTCGGCAGCTGAAATGGAAAGTAGATTTCTCACTCAATCAATATAAAAAGTTAGTTTCAAACATACATATTTTGTGATACATGTTAGTGTGTAGTCATCGTATGGAATGAGGCTCGTTTTCTAAGACTGAGGGTAAAAAAGGACAGTAACTTACTTTCTCGGAGAACTTTATAGGTAGTTGATTTGAGAAAACATTGCATAGGTAATATATTAATCTAACCTTCACGCAAATAAAGTATTGCGGTATTCATAATCTACAATGGTCATCTAAACTTTAGATGGTTGCTATAACCTAACGGTATAACTATTAGCATAATCTTATCTTTCAGTGTAGTTAAATTAAAAGTCTATTTTAGTAGCGGCAAGAAAAATTTAATGAAAATAGATTTTAATATGCAATGTATGTTATTAAAAGTTAAAACCATAAAAGATATTGGTTTCTTTACTAAAAAAAATTTTCAATGTTTCAAAAGTATCAAAAAATGTCATTTAAAGTACAAATTCGAAGGTTATCAAGTCAGCTTTAAGATACATTGGATAAAAATTGTCTAAAATATTTAAATTTGAAGTCATACAAACCCTCATAATTACAAGATCACAATAAAATATAAATGATGAAATAGGATTATAATGAGAAATGCATGAGTAATCAGGAATAAAAACCATATTTTCTGATTTTCTTGATTCTGTCCAAATATTCAAGGCTATCAAATTATCGGAAGTAATAGTCAAAACATAAAGTTTAAGGTATAAAATTAAAGTTTAGTAAGCAAGCTTTAAGATACTTTTTACAAAAATTGTCTGAGTTTTAGTTTCGAAATTATATAAACTTTAACAGTGAATATAAAGTGATTTCTTTGAAAATTATGAAAATTTCAAACAGCTATCCCTGATTTAAACATCTAATTAGAAATGATTTGAAAAATCTAAATCATTTCATATTGTATCATATCATAAAATTATAATTTGAGATAATTCAAAATAATTAAAAATTCTTAACTTTGAATTATTTTAAATCATAAAGATATGAACCAGAAATTGCAATATTATTTTCTAATTGGATTTAATTTAAAGTGATTCAAGAGTTCAAATTACTTCAAATAATTTTGAATTATTCGAGAAACCAGTTATTGTAATATTATTTTCTAATTTGATTTAATTTGAAATGATTCGTTCCGAAATTTATACTCGAAAGCAAAATAATTCAGACGATTTGGAATGATTCCAAATGATTTAGAGTTACGTAATCTCAAATCATTTCGATTTAGATTTCTCAATCAGGAATACCGCACAAAAATATCACATATGGTAACCATATATCAAAAATAATATGTTACAGATATAAAAATATATATGTGACAACACATGAAATCTTGTATAGAATTATATATATTATGGCCGATTTTATTATATTTTTATATATGTTTTCTCTCATGTGATTTCATATATATTGCGTACGAGTGGATAAAAACTGATTTTTTCGAAAAATTGTGAAAATTTCAAGCAGCCATAACTTCTAAACTAATCAAACGATTAAGCCGATCTTCAAACTTCACCCTAATGATCGCCCAAATATATATTATTAGGGTTGCCCAAAAAAACCGACTATTTTCTTTTCGAGTCTCTTATGAAAATTTAGTGGTTTACGATCTTTTAAGAAGCCTCTCCAAAAATCAGCTCGATAAAAAATTTTCAAGAGGTCACTCACGAATTTTCAAATTATGGAAAATGATCGAAATTTGAATTTTTTATTTCAAATTTTTTCTTTCTCGTAGCAGCAATGGTTTATATTTGTGAAATCATGACTACGCAAGAAATTTGAGCCCAAAATTGAAATGTTTAAACCTCGCTCAAGAATTTTGAATGTTTCCAAGTGCTGTCTTCTGAACATTTTCAAGTGACCCTTGAATATTAATAATAAAACTTCTTGATTTTTTCACTATCAATTTGCATCACAATTAATGAAAATATAACCGAAGAAATAGAAATAATGAGTTATTTACATACTTTTTTATTTTTTAATTCAATTTTTAGGTATTTTCGCTTATTTAAAACACTAAATTTTATTGTTTAAGACTGTCCTGTATATTTTTGGTCATGTGTTACGTTCTGGCTCTAATTAAATTTAAATAAAATTTTTTTGGAAATTTTTTTTTGAAGTCTCGAATTATTTATTCGCCACGGTGGGCGAATAAACGGTTCGACACTTCTTAGAATTATAATTAAATAATAAATCAATAAATCGTTACTTTGTTGGCGATATTATTTTATTCATCACCAACAATGTAACGGAAATCTCTTGCGATAAGAAAGTCGCCGTGGCTCGCGGATAGTCTAAACAGATGACGACGCATGAGACCCGGGCCACGACGATTCTCTCATAGGAAACCTGAGATGCAACGTTAGCACTTTTGATAATGTATAATACCAAGGAGAGACAGAATCAAGGCAGTCGATCACAAGATCTAGAAGAGCTAAGAACTTTACATAAAACTGCTGGCTTGATCCTGTCACTCGGACTTTAAGGCAAAAATATATATCCGTACTTTACCAAATACGCACTCCTTATTTTAAACTTTGGGTGCTGTCATCGGCAGCCTAATAATCTCATACCTCATATTGGGCGCTGCTACCGGCAGCCTAATACTCTCATCTGTTTTGGGCGCTGATACCGGCAGCCTAAGCACTTCCCTTCCGCATCCCAAAAATTCATGCCGAGAAGCCGAAGGTCAGGCAAAAAGGCCCAGTTCCGCCGGATCATTCGAACGATCCACGAGGATCTCGGTCGTTCAGTTCACCAACGTTCCCGCCTAGAGATCGTTGCCGAGGAAGTCCTCATCGATCCGGTAACGTTGGTCATTCCAAACCCGGTTAATAAGTTACCAAGTTCTGGTATCGCGTCGAGAGAAGTTCGTGACCCGTCGGGTTCTGGTGGTATTATTCAACAGCTGGAGTCACTCGCCCTTAAGGAGGAACCGGGCCCTCCAGGCTCGTCTTGTCCAGAGGAAGCATCAAGGGAGAACACAGTCTTCTGGACTGGTATCAGAGAGGGTTGGCAGTTGATTCCAGTGGACGTTCCATCCGTCCGTCCGCCTAGTGGGAGCATCCCTTTCCACGACCCTCGTTACGGGTATTATTCTGAGGCCTATTTCAAGGCCACCGGCAAGGACGAGTACGCACCGGCGGAGGAGAAGAAACTACGTCAGAAAGGGATTAGTTGGGCCGACTTATGGGGCCCATAATCTCCACCATGGTAAGTCATCAAAACATTTTCGCATAAAATAAAGGAAGGTCAACAGCTGACGCACCTGGGGTCTATTGACACCCTAACGACGTCAACCTGGTCAATTTAAAATTATTCTGTCTAATTAATAGATAAGCCAGAATGTTACACATGCAAAAATTATATTTTAGTAAAATGACAATAATTGAGTTACAAAAAAATACAAAAAATGATTCAAAGTATGCGTTACATATTATCAGTTAGTATTCAAAATTCTTTAACACCGTTTGAATACTTAGATTTTGGGCTGAAATTTTCAGCATAGACATGATTTTACAAATATAAACTATTGCTGCCACAAGAGAGAAAAAATTTAGAAGTGAAAAATCCGGATTTAAATTATTTTTGATATTTTAAAAATTCATGAGCGACCTCTTGAACCTTGTTTATCGAGCTGATTTTTGGAGAGGCTTCTTAATACATCGTAAGCCAACAAATTGTCATAAAAGACTCGAACCAAAAATAGTCGGTTTTTTTGGGCTAGTCTAATATATATTCGATATGGGAACGATTCCCAGTTCGGGCTATTTCTATTTTTCTCAATTTATCTATAAATTGTCTTATTGAGAAGGTTTGCATGTTTAGGTTTCTACTATATTTAAAATTGGTTGTTCACTTATAAAAATAAGTTGGAGACGGGTCAGCGTAGAAGAAGTTCGTTCAGCTCTAAATAATGGTAAGAACTGAGCTTCTCTGGGTTCGGATGGCATTAACTTATTTTGGTGGAAGAAACTAACTTCTATCCATAGTCGTCTGGCCCGGATTTTAACGTTCATCAGAGGTGACAAACCTATTCCATGCTGGCTTATAAAAGGGCGAACCGTGCTAATCCTTAAGAAAGGTGACTTGTCCGACCCGCAAAACTACAGACTTATTACCTGTCTGAATGCGGTTCATAAGATTTTTACAAAAATCTTAAGCAATTCTGCAGGTGATAGATACTGTGTGGTAGCAGATATATGAATAGCTTGTCAGTAAAAGACGCTTGTCAGGTTGCAAAGAGAATCTCCTAGTTGATCGTAGTATTATTCAAAACGCGATCATCTATCAGCGCAACCTGTCAATTGCCTGGATTGACTACCGTAAAGCATTTGACTCAACACCTCATGAGCTTATTCTCTTTTTGCTCAAATGTCTTGGAGTCAATCGCGATACAGTGGGATACATTCAGCGTACGATGCAACTTTGGTGAACACGGTTTCACATCTCATGTGGCAATGACAAACATGTGACCAAAGCTGTACAGTACAAAAGAGGAGTCTTTCAGGGAGATTCTCTGAGCCCTCTGCTGTTTTGGATCTCATTGCTGCCAGTATCTGTTGCGCTACGCCATACCCGTGGATACTCAGTGGGCCCACTAACTGATTGGAAGTATTCGATCACCCACTTACTCTACATGGATGATCTGAAGGTATATGCTCTTGATGAGGAACACCTTCAGACAGCCTTGAACATTTTTTTCCAATTTAATTCAAAAAATCCAATTTAATATAGTGGAAACCTAAAACATGCAAACCTTCTCAATAAGACAATTTATAGATAAATTGAGAAAAATATAGATAGCCCGAACTGGGAATCGAACCCAGACCATGTCGGTATCGCGCCGAGTGCTCTACCAGTTGAGCTATCCGGCACTATACTATATTCCGTTCAATTTCATCTATAACTTATTGAGCCACACCGTCCATCGTACGGTATTACACCAATTTAATATAGTGGAAACCTAAAACATGCAAACATGCAATATTCTACTTCCCCCAAAAATCTTTTACAAACGCACTACACAAAAGGGCCTTCGTAGCCAGATCATGGGTACAACGTATCCCCTCCAAGTATACCTTTTTGTACTCTACGCTATGCTAGCATGAGTTGCTTTAATCTTTAAAAATAACTTCTAATAAAAATGTTTAGACAATAAGATACGTCATTTCCTCCCAGATAAAAATTTATGAGCTGATTTTTAATAGTGTGCTGTAATTAATAAAAAAAATCAGCTGGCGGTAAGTCGAGGGAAACCTCGTCAGCTGATGCATTTAAATAGGCGTTAGATGCTCCTACCTACCGCTTGCGTTATAACTTTCAAAGTGTCAGCTGACGGTTTTTCCACCAAGATACAGCCAGCAGACATATATAGTTATCCATAGTTGTGTATAAGCTACCATCAGGTAAATTTTTAGTTGAGAGGAAATGATTGAAAGTATAAATTTTTTTTTCGCGTTCTAGCGATCAGCTGACATATAATACACCGTGTTATAGTCAGCTGATTGTTATCTTTCTTCAAGATGTTGGTTTAGCGACAATTTGACGTATTTTCAGGTAGGAGAAAATGATTGAAAATACTATTTTTTTTCGTGCGTGGGAGGCTATCACCGCTCAATCCACCCACGGAACCGAAGCTGACGTTCACGAAGCTTTATAATACAAGACTCTGATGCATTCTACTAACTATCGCTTGAGAGGAACTTGGTCGTGTAAATCTGTCGCTGGCTCCCGGACTATATGTGCGGGGACTCCGGAAAATCTGGTCATCAGAACTTTTCGGGAAAAACAACGTCGCTGCAACAAATATGCTTGCTGTCTCGGTACTTTTCTACTCTTTCGGTGTCCTTAAATGGACCCGAAAAGTGCTCAGAGACCTCGATATCAAGACACGCAAAGCCATGAATTTGAATTGGAGCATGCACCCTAAGTTCTCAGTCACCAGATTATACCTTTCCCGGCACATCGGAGGGTGAGGTCTACAGCACTTGGAGTGTCTTAACGATCGTTTCGTTTTGGGTTTAACATACGAAGTTGTCAATTTCACAGCAGATGAAAACGACTTCTTTATGCACATTGTTAATATTCATGAGAATGGGCAGAAGGGAGCGTTTTTATATAAGGTAGCAATGTACGCAACAATATCCCTTGGTCTTGGAAAAGTAAACCCTCTTAGTGATCTTCCCAAAAAGGAATTTAAGACGGTCATCAGGAACGCCGAGCAGCAAAAACTGCTCAGTACACATATGGACAAGTCCATGCACAGCGTGTTCTTTAAACACGTGCGTGATTATAGCTTGTCCACCCAGCTGACGTTTTCCTTCCTTAAGTCAGCTGGCCTGATGTCCGAAACCGAAGGATATATTTTTGCCTGCCAAGATGGTGTTATCAACACTCTCGAATACCGTGCAAGAGTGCTCCAGACGCAGCTACCCAACACACTGTGTAGGGTGTGTAAGCAACATCCTGAGACGCTTATGCATCTTTTGTCAGCATGTCCTGTGCTGGCAAAAAATGCATACATCTAGCGTCATAATGCTGCTCTGCGAGTGTTTTACTTCCATCTTAGATATACGCACGGTATCGATAAAACACCAGTGTTGCCTTACCTGCCAGGAGATATTCCGCAAGTTGTTGAGAATGACCGTTGCCGTAATTGTTGGAACGTGCCATTCGCAACAACGCGGAAGATCGACCACAATAAACCTAATATTGTACTCTTCGATAAAACCGCTCGTAACATTTATGTTATTGAGTTTTCAGCTCCAGCTGAATATCACATCACCGTTAAAGAAGAGCACAAACACCAGATATATCAGGATCTCCTGTTCGAAATTGGCAAACTTTATCCAGGCTACCGTGTCAAGCTTGTCATACTCATTGTTGGCGTCCTAGGAGGCATGAAACAGACTTTTGTGTCTGCACTGACTAAAATCCCAACTGATTAATCACAAGTCGAGTTTTTGGCTTCGCGGATGCAGAAGGCGGTCATTTTCGGATTTCTCCGTATTCTAAGGCAATGAAACTTGGCTTGCTGCGCATGCTGATCATCTCGTTGATGATGCATCGCAGGAGTAACGATTTGACTTTCAGGTAAGGTCCTCGTTAGAGTTGGACTACCAGGGATAACCCCCTGAGCATTGAACTTAAAAGAAAATAACAATAATAATAATAATTATAATAATATAAATCCTTGTCTCAAATGTCAGCCTTTTTTAAGCTTCAGGGTCAGCTCAACTTTGGTTTTTTTCGGCCTAGCGAGTTTCGCTCTCGTGTACACTACCTGGGCCTTTTTTTTTAGCCGAGAAAAAAAAATATTTTTTTTTCAGTTCAAAAAATTTTTACCTCAGACCATTAATAAGACCATAAGACTGAACAAAAAAATCAGAAAGAGATGCAATATTTGAATATTTTATTTAGTTAAAAAAAAAGTTAGAAGAAATGCAACTATCATCATTGTAAGTATGAAAAATCAGTTCTGTTAAGATCCTTTTAAGTATGATGTGATTTGTTGTGAATGATGCAATAGATTGTGAGCTTTGACAAGATAATGCTGGTATAGTCGAAGTAACAAATTTACTTACCAACAATACTTTTGATAAATATACTTCGTCGTTCACTGCTACTCACAAGAGAACTGTATTTTTTCCCGCCTTCGCCCCATCCTCCAATAGCGATCTCTGTTTTTAATCCAGGAAATTTTCGCTTTAAACCAACAAATTCGTAGAATCCATTTTTTTTTACATCAATGTCAGGATCCAAGATGAGATATTCCCAAGTGACATTACTGATACCAATAAATGAATAAATGACATGCGTGCAAAGATCACCCCGTACATCCTTTATTCCGTAGCTACCAAGTCCAGGTCTATAGATAGCCCAATTGCTAAAATAACAAACAACTCTAGCAGGTTGTTTTGTTGCTGAAATAAAGATAAATTTCAAAAAGAGGCAAAATGAATGATATATATTAATAAATTCTATAGGATGAATATTAATTAAAGCAAAGAACCATTAATTTATAAAAAATAGATAAATAAATTGAGTAAAAGAAAACTAGATGAGATAGAATTGTATAAGTAGGAAGTTTCCAGGCGATCAATAAGAGGGTCTTACTAAATTGTCATGAGAAAAATGAAAGGAATAATTTTTGAGGATTTTATGATGGTCGAAGAAAATACTTCGTATCTAATGAGTAGACGTAAATTGAGAAACTTACACTGAATTGACCCAACTAATGCTGCAACCATTAGAATCACAAATATGAACTTGAAGAGCCTGAACATAATTGATCCTAAAATTAAAAAATCTTTGATGTACGTAAGTTATGATAGTAATAAAATAAGAATAGTCAAAAGAGAATCGAGAGTAGGTTTGTGATTTACTAAACCAACTATTAAAAATTTTATATAATTAGATAAAATTATGTATGAATTTTTATAATCATATACAATTCCTCTTCCCGAATAAAGAAGAGTTTATACAATTAAATCAGTATGGCCACAAAGAAATTATTTTAAAATTCCCATATATTTTCCTGTTTTCCAGTGAAAATTTTCACATCTCTTCTTAATTCAGAAATTTTGTTCATTTCATTGAAA
Source organism: Microplitis demolitor (assembly GCF_026212275.2). Classification (NCBI taxonomy): domain Eukaryota; kingdom Metazoa; phylum Arthropoda; class Insecta; order Hymenoptera; family Braconidae; genus Microplitis; species Microplitis demolitor. The sequence goes on from NC_068553.1 coordinate 7,296,103, forward strand.
TATTCAAATTTGTAATTGTATTTTCTTTGTCAATAATTAAGTTTCATGATTAAATCATGCAATAAACCAAACAAAAGGTCAACCAAAGAATTAACATGGTTTACTTTTGATTATTTGATGTCGAAAATATGGAAATTAATATTTGTAATAAGAAATTTTATAATTGAAATAAGTTTAAATAAACTAGTTTCAAAAATTATGGGATATTAAGAAATATTCAAATTTTTGAAAGATTTATAACAGGTTGTAACTCGACGGAAAATGTTCGTAAACAAAAATAAAAAAACAAACTGAGATCTTTATGAGAATTATGTACAATTTTATAAATTTTCATAAAACTTTATGATATTATCCAAAATTTTATGAAATTTTACATTTCATAAAATTATCTCATAATTTCTGTTAAAATTTCATAAGTTTTTTTTAAATTTTATAAACTTTTATGAAATTTCGTAAAACTTCATAAAATTTCATAAAAATACATAAAATTTAATACTAGTAACTCCTTGGGATTTCGAAGATATTTGAAAAACCCGTTTTTCACCATTTCTTTCTCTACCGATATCTCTCAAACGCATTAACCGATTGAGATGGTTAAGGCGGCAATCGATGTGTTTTTCTAAGTTCTAGGACTGACTAGATTTCAGAGTCGATTGCTTGAATCGTTTCTGAGAAATAAAAAAAAAAATTTTTTTTTTATAATTCGCAAAAATCTTCGAATCTAATTGATCAAATGATCTAAAATTTCCAGGAAAGTTGATGGCCAACAAACTTTTTTGATTGCTGCCTTAACCATCTAAATCAGTTCATTAATTAAGAAGTTATAGACCGTTCACACACATACACACACGATCAGATATCATTCTGAAAATAGTCAGAATAGCTTCCTGGGACCTCAAAACGTCGACACCTGATGAAAACTCGCTTTTTGAAAATCGGGGTGAAAACAATAATTTCCCGAATTTTTTGAAAATCATCGATTTTCTTAGCGAGAAGTAAAAAAAATTTTTAATGAAATTTATTTTAATGATTTTTTAGAAAAAACGGATTAATTTTCATTATAAATTGAATCATAAATTATAAATTAAATTTTATTTTTATGATCGATAAAAAAAAACATAATAATTTCAACTATTAACGTCAAAATAAAAATAAACGTTTAATTATTTAATTTTTTTACCAAGAATGTTTGATTATTCTTGATTAAAAACTTCGATTAAATCCGATTGAAACTCGATCGGATTTTGATTGTATTTTTCTGCACGATCAGACATAACTTTGCGGGAATCATGCTTGATCGTGCATGATCCATACTTTACTATGCTTTGTCTTGTCTTAATCATGCATGCTGATTTTTTCCCGGACTATTAAAAAATCCATATGGGAATACAGTGTAGATTTTTATGTGAGTTCTAACATGTCATTTTCAGGTGAATTATCATATGGTTTCCTATGTAGTAATCCAGCATAAATCCCAAAGTAAACTTTCACATGGGCTTCTATAGCAATCCATACTATGCCAACGTCATATGGGAATCGTATGGAATCTCAGAAAGATTTTGGCCTCAATTTCCTATAGGAACGTGCACCATGTCAAAATCGGAATCTAAGTACTCAAAATTTCCTATGTAGATTTGCCTTATGGGAATTTGGATACTTATGGTTTCTTACATAAAATCTTTTGTAACCATGCACTCCTACATTGATTCCTACGGATTCTTACATAAATCCATACTTTTGTATATGGATTCCTAAGGGGTCCCATACAATTCTACATAGACTTTTTGATTAAGGTAGTGATGCATGACGAGGATGACTTTACATGAGTTATACACAGTCAGGTAGGCTCATGCCAACTTATTCTCAATTTTGTATGATCATTCTCTACATATTATACATTCTCATCCATGATCAACATGATTTAATCCGATTTTACATGGTTATGTATGACGTTGCATAATTCGTCCAGTGACATGAATAATCATTCATGATTGAGGTTGGTCATGCATGACATTGCGTGAATCATGCGTGACTATTCTTACCTAGTTATGCATGATTGAACATAGTTTTGCATGATCATGCGTGCCTTTGCATGAATCGCGGATCATGTCTCAATCATGCACGATCATGCATGGTCAACCATAATCGTGCATGATGATTTTTTTCCAGGAATTTCTGTTCTTTTTTGAATATAGTTAATTTTGAATGACAGGTGGCAGGTCGACTAGTTTGTATAAAGATTGATGTGTAATTATTTTATAGTTTATGGTAACTGTGAAATTCGAGAAAAAGTCTTATTTTCGTCAACTTAAAAACTTAATTTCATTGGAAATTTTAGTTTACAAATACTTGGTAAATTCTGCTCAAACCATGAAGACCACCCTGATAGTTTAACTGGTAGCAAGCTAGCGACAAAAGACTGTAGCAACTTATAATTAAGTTGGTTGCGAAATTGGGTGCCACGACTACATATATGCGGACAAAATAACGGCGACAAAATATCCCGGACAAAATAACCGCACGACAAAATATCCTCACGACAAAATATCCTTAAGTAAAATTTATAAGGTAATGGTCTTCAAGTGAGGCTCCATCGATTTTTGACTATAAAATGTCTTCTGTATGCAATTACACCGAAATAAATTAACATTTGCGATTTGTTCATGATTCTAGTGCTATTTGTCACCCTTTTTTGCGTGTGGGTATATTTTTATAATCACACACACACACACAAAATTCGTGAAAAAAGGGCACTATTTTTTATACCTTATTTGTATGTGCATATATTTTTGTAATTGCACACATACAATAGTCATAAATGACTATTTAAATGTAATTTTATCATGACAAATGTATACTCGATAATTTAAATGTATTTACAAACTTAAAAAATTTATGTCATTAGATCATTATATTTGCAGGTCATTAATATTGTTATATAATAAAATTATTATTGTAAATTTCAATAATAAAACCTTTCAAAACTTGATAGTTACTAATTATCCATTATCGATTAGTTACTTAAATATATCGATTTGACGTTTTTTTGGCAACTGATATTTGACCGTACAGTTATTTTGTCATGGTTAATTGCAAATTGCGAAATTGGCATTTCTATAAGTTGATGGCAACTGTTTACCAACTTATCGAGAAAGTTGTTGGTCAAAGTTGACATTCGATTAGTTGACGAAAAGTCTTCTTCTCTCAGAAAGTTAGCGACAGTTGTGGCAGTAGATTGTCGACGACTTTCTGGAAAAATTGGTAACAATTTAAAGTCAACTGTTACACATATTGATAGATCTATAGGTTGCAGCATGCTCACTATAGTCAGAAAACTGAGCAACAAAAGTTGATGTATAGATGTGGTTAAATCGGAATATTATGTGCTCAGTAAACTTTAGCCAATTTCGTATGTCCTGATAGCACAGTTTTCTTAGCATAAGTTTACTTTTCAAAAGTTTCCTTGAATTTTTCGCTAAATGTCCATCAATTTCGGGCTTTTCCCTTTTTGATGATGATTTTTATTCCGTTAAGTGCGGTCCAGCTTTAAGCTGTAAATTCTGACTATGAATACCACCTTAGGATGCATCAGTGGAATATTAATAAAAGTTAAAGTGTAATATTTATAGTAAATTTTACCCGATAAAAAACGTTTAGATACAACCAGATATGTCTGGATCTCGTTATATCGGTTTATATCCAAATACATCCAAATATTTGATCTTGCTAGATATAAGCATATATAAATATAACTGCTTAGATCTAATCATATATAAGCAGATATAGAGATGTATTAAGATTGATATCCAAATAGATATACGTATATCCAAGCATATATAAATATATCTGCTCAGATCCAACTATATATAAGCATATATAAAAATTGACATCCATGCAGATATGCTTATATCCAAGCATATACAAGTACATATAGTTTTATCTGCTCAGACCCAACTGTATGTATGTGGGTATACAGATGCAAAAATGATTCATATCCACGCAGATATACGTATATCCAAGAATTTATGACTACATCCAAAAATGTGTGTACATATGTAGTCATATTTGATCAGATCCAACAATATTTAAATACAGGTAAGGCTCTTGAATCGTTGAAATGTCAAAGTTCTACTGCGAATAAGACTTTTTATTTAATTATACACGAACATCTGAGTAATATACGAAAATTAAAAACTTTTATCCAAGCAGATATAAATATTTCCGAAAATAAATTATTACACATTGGTAGTATTATGTCTGTTTACATTTAACTATACAGATTAAGGTAAATAAAATATATTTAGTCTGCTAAAATATATTTAGTCAGCTACTAAATAAAATATATTTAGTAGCTGATTAAAATTTGAAATCGATCGCGTCAGTCGTTTCGAAAATATTTAGAAAAAACCGTTTTTCACCATTTCTTTCTCCCGCGATAACTCTCGAACGAATTATCTGATTTTGATGTTTGAGGTAGCAATCGACGCGTTTTATTGAATACTAGAGCTGATTAGATTTCGAAGTCGATCGTATGAGTCGTTTTTGAGAAATCAATAAAAAACTAAAAAAAAAATTTTTTTTTTTTTCGTAATTAACAGATATTTTTAAGTCTATTTGATCAAATAATCTGAAATTTTTAGAAAAGTTGATGGCTAACAAGCTCTTTCGATTGCCACCTCAACCATCCAAATCGATTCATTAGTTCAAAAGTTACAAAGAGTTTACATACACACACACACACACACACACACACACACACACACACACACACATACATACACACACTCGGACATCATTCTGAAAATAGTCAGAACAGCTTCCTAGGACCTCAAAACGTCGACATCTGATGAAAACTCGATTTTCGAAAATCGGGGTGAAAACAATAACTTCCCGAAATTTTGGAAAATCGTCGATTTTCTTAGCGGGAAGTTAAAAAACATTTTTTTTTTAGTATTTTCGAAATTTTTCAAAAACGACTGTATAAATCAGTTTCAAAATCTGATCAGCTTTAGAACTCAATACAACGCGTCGATTGCCACCTTGATTGTCTCAATCGGTTAATTCGTTCGAGAGATATCGTTGTAGAAGAAATGGTAAAAAACGTTTTTTTTTTTTTTTAACGAAGGCACAAAAAAGTATTTTCGAGCTCAAAGAGCTCGTAAATGTATTCATAGAGATTTTTCAAGAAGCTTGAAAACTGCGGGAAGTTTTGGGGCTGGCCCGCAGGGTCAGCTGACAGGCCGATTTTTTTTTTTATAAGAACTTTATTTTGGGATGTATACCAATGATATTTATACTAGACTAGATTGAAAAAAATTGACTTTTTTTTTTTTTTTGCAAAAATTATATTGAATATATAGTTCGATATGACAAAAAACAAATACTGTCGAAAGTTGAGCTCTTAATAGTAATATCAGCAAACACCTCATCGCAATTTTCTATTTGTTCTTTTTTTAATATTATGGGAAAAACAAATTTTTTTTTTTTCAAATTCGGAATTTTCGTGACTTTTCAATGGATCAATGGATAAAATTCATGGCCTAGATTTCATAGAAAATCAAACGCTTCGCTAATAAAGTATTTCATAATATATCTAATTTGTCCAAGTCATTCAAGGTCAAAGACGAATTCATATAAAGTTACAACATTATTCAATTTCTTCGGTAAAAATATCAGTTTTACCACGAAATGTTATAGGGTCTCTTTTGTAGATTATAATATTTCTCTTATATTATCTCTCACAATGTTTACAAAATTTTAAAATGCTCTTTACTTACTTGCACTTAGGCGTCAATTTTTTTTGAAAAATCATGTTTTGAGTGATTTTGATAGATTATATAACTGCAAAATAGTAAATTTTTTAACTAAAAGATATCTCTTCACTATTTTCAAAATCATTTTAGAAAACCTACATTCCTATTCAAGATAAATTTCCCTATTAGTGATATTTATTTTCGCTTAACAGTAATTGACTTTTTTACAACATTCTCTGTTCAGAAATGATTGATATTAACAATTCTAGATTTTTTCCCAATAGCTAGTAAGAATAAACTTTTAGATTTATTTTTCTGAATATGTGAAGTTTCCAAAGTGGAAGACCACTCGAATAATAAATATTAATGAGTTCAGAATACTATGTAAAAGTCAAAATTTACAAACTCTATATTTTAAGAGTTGAAGTAGTGTTTTTCACGTTAATTACGGATCATTATTTTTTCGTTGACACGGCATTTGGAAAATCATTCAAAATCATTAAAAATCGTCAATTTTTTAGATTTCTGTGAAAATTTGATTTTTTGAATTCAAGTGCATCTGTATTATGTTGCACTTTAGTGAGTGAAGTCTCAAGAATGCATTAAATGTAAGTAAATAATTTTATTCAAGTCACATTCTTTTCATGTCCATCGATCAAAAATGTAATCATAAATAATTCACCCCATAAGTATTTTCTATTAACAATGTACGGTATAATTAAAGTGATAAAATTATTTCTCTACTTAAAAGGCAATATATCATTTGACTGCTTTTCTAAAAAATTAGTGTTGTACAGTGAGACTATTTTTTTCTGAAAACTTACAGAAAATGATTGATTATGAAAATTATTTTTTTTATTTCATTTTAAAAATTAATACTGTATAACAATACAAATATAAAATAAAAACAAGAAAAAAAGTGAGCAAAAGAAAAAGATTCTAATATAAGAGTAAACTCACCTTGTTGGCAGAGTAGTCTTCAGAAATATAATTATCGGAATATGAAAGTAGAAGTATATATACACAGTCGCTATCAGACTTGTGGCCTTCAAAAATTCAAGTTCACAGAATATACACCACTCGCTGGTCCATTGACCTTTGCGCTCTCTCATTAGTAAAACCAGCTTTATACTTTACGGTTCGAACAAAAAAATGGTCGTTAAATAGATATTGAACATAAAGAATCTTAACATATTTAAACAGTTGATTTTGTTATTTTTAGAGTTTATTACAAGCCCGGTTTAAAAAATCTTACTGAATTCAATAGATTCTTATAAATTCCCATAGAAATTTTATAAGAATAAATGAATTTCATGAGGACATTCTTTGCAGACAACTTAATTCCCTAGAAGTTATTTTTATTTTAATGTCAAGCTCTTAAAATCGATCAGAAAACTATTTCTTGTATGAGCTTGACATTAAAATTAAAATAACAAGAATGCAATGTGGAATTCGAATAAGCTTCATGAAAATAACTTTTAGGGAATAATATTGTCTACAAAAAAGGTCCTATGATATTTTGTAATAGGTCTGATAGTTTAGCCGGAAAACTAAAAAGATTTCAAAATTGAATATGAATTCGACTTCAACCTTAAATAACTTTTGAACAAATAGATTTATCAAAAAATGATAAGAAACTTTTTTTGTAGAGCATTCAATTACCTACAAAAATATGCCTGTCAATTATTCCTATGATACATCGTTAGCTACTGATAAAAATCAGAAGACGAAAAAAATTTTTTTTCCTCGTTATTCTTATGGAAAATAGAAAAGTGCAATGCGGAACCTATTAATGTTAATAGTAAGAGCTCTTATTTTCACATACGTCTTTTTTTATCTAAACGAAACTTTTGAACCTGTTTGCAAAAAAAAAAAAAAATTATTATTTTTTGAATCACTCTAATATATATATATATATATATATATATATATGTATATATATATATATATATATATATATATATATATATATATATATATATTTTAATACCAAACCAGATACCTACTGTTTTTTCTACTCTTTCGAAGTTCTAGTCTCTTAGAATTTTATGTAGGATAACATATTTCAGCGGTAGCGAAATAAGGGGTGACAACCTGACATATCTTCTATTAAGAATTAAAAGTAGAAAGGTAAGTAAAATATAAAAAAATAATATTGTTATTATTTCCTCGGTGCTAAAAATGTATAAAAAAATAATTCTCGATGAATTAAAACCAAAGCTAACAAAAATATTGATGTTTTCTTGGTGGCCAATGTAAATAGAGTTAGGGGTTGTTCACCCTCTAAACTTGATTTTTCGAAAAAACTCAAAAACACGTATCCTGTACTTTTTTTCCTCTTTCGATCACCGTTTGTTTTGTTAAAATCCAATGAATAGTTTTTTTTTTTTATAACAGTTGTGTGAATTTCAACACTTATAACTTTTGTTCGATTAATTTTTTCATTATAACACCAATGGCACTTTTCATTATTTTTCACTCCGAAAATGATGCCGTTGGTCCCATTCGATTATTCAAACTGCAAGTATGCGAAACTTGCAAAACACTCCTTTGGAGCCTAAACTTTGAGGGGTGGTTTGACCCCCTAGATATGTTTTTCCGCAGGTAAAAAAAATACGTGTCCCTTAGATTTCAACGGAGAACGTTCGGAGATGAGACAAGCGAGACGACTACTAAAGAACCTGAAGGAAAAGGACAAGGAAACTTACCAAGAATAAAATTCAGGTATTCAATTAAATTAATTTTCTAGGCCTAGGCCAGAATTTTAATTTAATCAAAGTTCTTAGTCGTTCGTGGGGGTAATCCGCGTCTAGGCATTAGTAAAGTAATTAATCGTGAATTCGTTAAATTAAAATTAAGCCAGACGTTTGTCTAACCGGATCCAGGCCCATTAGCCGGATTCAGAGCGTCGTTCATAATTCCAGGCCACTGCCGGAATTATTGCGTCTTAGAAATTTCTAGGCCTATTGTGTACAACACAAGCCAGATATTTCATGGTCTAGTCCGTGTTAAAGTGAAATTATTTATCAATTAAAATATATATTTAAATTATTTAAATTCAGAAAATTTTAAATAAATTACATCAATAAATAAACCGATAAATAATTTAATAAACGGTTGATAAAATTTTCCGAGGTATATTAATTATTTAATAAGTAAGATTAGTAATATAAGTTAATTAATAAAATTACCGTAAATGAAATAGTAATAAGTAAAAATGAAGGCTGAAAAGAAAGAAGTTAAATAAGTAGAAATAAAGATGGTGGAACTTTGAGTGAAGTGAAAATCGGGTAACGGAGTCCCCAGTAAACACATTGACGTAAATTTGACATCAGCGTGATTTTACGCTATGTCACAATTTACGTAAGATATAAGTCACGAATGAGTAAGGTGTAACTCATTATTTCACACTTTTTTACGTAAGATTATGATGTAAAACTAATGATGTAAATGTGATGTTTGTGTGACACTTAATGACGTCAGTATGACATATGGGTGATGTCAAAATCATCAATCCGGAAAAAATATTTGTGAAAAAAAAAAAAAAAAAGAAATAAATAAATAAATAAATATCGAATTTTTTATTTGATTATAACCGCGCGAACGCATCACAAATTCAGAAGTACGAATTGATAGCAGTAAATAATGAAAAAATCTTGGGAGTCTGCTGGGTTCGAACACAGCTCCTCTTGGCTGGTAGTCCTGAACGTTGATCACTGGTCATGAGAGTTCAAGTCTTGTTCTTAATTGATGTATTTAGAGTGAAATGCCGGTAAAGACAGAGTTCATAAGTTTTCGTGATGGATTTTTACAAAATTTAAAAAAACTCCATGAACTTCTATGAAATTTTATAAAAATAATATTTGTCGGCCTCGATGATAATTATGAAAAATTATATAAAAATTTATTAAGTTTCTTCAAATTTTTTAATTTTCTGTTGTGATGTCAAATTTAAAAAATCTTATATAAAATTTTGCGAAACATTAAATAATTTCACAAAATTGTATGAAATTCAATCGATTGAAAAATTGCAATACTACACTTTACAATCTTAATATCAAAAAAGTTCAAACTTTCGTCATATTTTCTTTTTCATCCTCAATGATATTTTCGGTATGTCATCTAAAAAAATAAAGTTACTTGTTTTATGCTCACGCAAATATTTTAATCTAAAACGTCTGAAATCTATTATCGAGTTTATCGATTGCTTTGGCCACAAAAATGTTCGACATTTAGTTGTTATTTTTACACATTTTTTTAAATTTATTCTATGATTGTTTTATTTTAATAAATAGAAGATAAAAACACTATGACTCAGAAATTACATCAGCATTGCATAAAATACTGACTTGTCACTGATGTAAAGATATGATTTAAGAGTGACATCCATATTACGTATAACCGTGACTTTGCTACTGACATAAATGTATGATTTTAAAATTACGTCATTATCATATACAATAATGACTTTATTACTACGTAACAATGTGATGTAAATTTGATGTCAAGCGTACGTAATATATAAGTCATAACTGTGACGTCATGCAAGAGTCATGATTACATCAATATGATGTCAAGTTTTTACATCATATTAAAGTCATGTAGAACGTCACATTGACATCAAATTTACATAAGATGTCGTGACATTTCGATGACCTACGTATGACGTCGAAACAAGGTCATGTGTTCACTGAGTTATGTTGAGTACGGATAAAAACTCGAAGTATTTACTATTGTGATTCCGGATCGATGTTAAGTTTAAAAATTAACGACTAGTTATTGAAAAGGAGTAAAATTAAAATTAATTAATTAATAATAATCATTTTTCTAAACTTTAATTAATTTATTTATTGAAAAGCGTGGCGGGAACGGCCATATTAAAATCAGTGTGGGTGAATAAAAGTCTAGGGGACTTGAGTGAGTGTGTACGTGTACTGATCACGTAAATCAAATTTTAATGGAAAATATTGCAATAAATAATTAATTCGTCAGGTAAAACGATTTTAATTAAAATTATGATTTTAAAATTATAAATCGAAACGTAGTTGGCAGAATTAACTTGCGTGCGTGTGTGTGTGAAATTCCGAAAGTAGTTGGCTAATTAGGTTTAAGAAATTTGGTCGTCAAACGTAATTGATAAAGGTGTATAGGGTATAAAGGTCAAAAGGTTTATAAGGAATAAGGTTTATATTATAAGGTCATAAGGTATAAAGGTTTATAAGGTATAAGGTTTATTAAATTATAAGGTTTTATTTACAAGGTTTGTAAAATAAATAAAGGTGAAAATTGTGATATTAAATAAATCTAATTTATTTATATAATTGTCCTTCCTCTTCTTCTTACAATTAATATTTACACCAACCCTGAACATTAAGAACCGGTTCTGGAAGACCGTTTAATACTTCCAGTGGCGCCCTTAAAAAAAAATTTAAGGACGACCAAAGTAACAGTACCCCTGTTATAGGTTTTTTTAATTTGTTCCAGTTCATCGATAAAACTACTCCAGGTCTTCTCATACATCATGGAAGTATATTGAAAAGGCTTATCGAATTGACAAAAATAGAACAACGGGCTTCAGAATAACAAAACTCACAGATGAACACATTTATGAGAAGAAAATACGGAAAATGAGAGTTCTTTCTGCTGCACAAATTAGTAGCGTCACTACTTCCAACTTAATTAAGACTCTGATCGATTCTGCAGATAATTGATTTTCTATATTGTGTTTTGGTTTCTTTTTTACACCTTTTTCATTTTTAAAAATAACATATTTATTCAAATTTGCGTAGAACGGACTGACGTTTTAAATTTCGACCAATCACATATCTATGTTTAAATCTCGCCTCTAATTGGCGCATGCGTCTCTTCTTTTAAATCTATTGATCGTGAAGAACGGAGACTTGTTCTCCATGTCATTAGGCTATAGTCAGTCCCATTGGACCTGCTTATACTAATAAAATGTAGACACTATATAGACACACTTTTATGTGTCACAAACGGTAGTGGTTTCATCATCATTTTTATTTTATCATGCTTGTTTTCAGATCCTATCATGACAACCGATGGAGAGCAAAGATTAGAATGAGAGGCATTATTTGCTGCCGAAATTTTACGGTTTTGTAATGATTTGTTTGATTCCATGAATGGCTCTCCTTCTCATGAAAAAGACACTGCTCCACTGCGCTGTAATATTCATGGTAACAGTCCACATCATGGTTTCTGGACGTACAGCAAGCTCTTTTTAACTAATATACTCTTTTTGGATCCCAAAAATGAAAAAAAAAAAAAATTTGAGTGATTGGTATAAAAAATCGAAAAATAACGATATCGAAAAAGTTATTTTTTTAAAATTGTTCTTCTCTACGACGGAACTATGGATCTGCCATCATTTTTTATAGAATCTTGATATTTGAATTACTTTTTGTAGTTTTAAAGTATGAAAAAAGCACTTTTTTCGGTTTTTTTTTCGAAATTTTCGTGGCAAAATTGTTGCGAGTCTTCAATTATTTTTTTTTTAAAAAGAATGAACAATAGAACAAATGAAAAATAAAACATCCCAATATCATAATTAGACAATTTTTTATGAATTTAAAAAAAAAATAATGATATCGACAAATTTTTTTGCGACCCTTCAATTATGTTTTTTCTTAAAGAGAGTGAAAAGTAGAACAAATTAAAAAAAAAACGTCTCAATATTATAATTAAAAACTTTTTCATGAATTTAAGAAAAAAATAAAAAAATAATGATATCGACACAATTTTTTTTTTTTTAAATTGTTCATATTTTCAGCGGATTCATGAGTATGTGATTAAAAATTAATAAATAATGATATCGACACATTTTTTTTTTTAAAGTTTTTGACATGTTTTATACTTCATCAACTATCAATATCACAAAAAATTTAAAAGCATCCGATATCGACTGGCGCTAGTAGTGGTTTTTTTCGTTATTCTCCAATAAGATTGAATATCAAATTTGAAAATTTATACGTAGCGGTTTATAATATATATAATTTATATTTCATATTAATTATAATTTATCCCAGTGAACACACCAACGTTACAATGATATCACATCTAGAGAACATGTAACGTAACAAAGTCAACGTAAATTTTACATTCTGATTATATAAATTATAATGTAAATGGTACGTCAAATTTGTGACGTAAATGTGACATTAAGATTACATGCATATTACTGACTGAGTGATATCAATTTCATCTCTCTGGTATTGATGAAATGAAAAATATGTTAGAAACTTTAGCATGTGATGTTAAATCACTCTAAGATGAAAATAAGAAAATTCACTCGGATCTAGCTATGCACAAAGGAGATTATTAAAAAACTGCTGCTGATGTGTTCTCAGTAAAGAAAACTATTAATAAAATTGAATCGGAGGTAACGTCTCATGGTTCTTGTCTGAAGATAGTGGAAGACATAATTTCGGCTGAAATTTCCTCTGCAAACTCATCAATTGATCGTTCGTTAATTTTACGCTTAGAGTGTCAAAGTGTTGCTAACCAGCTTGTTATTACGGGTATACCCGAGAATGAGAATACGATTAGATCAAAAGAACTTCTTTCTAATGTTATTCCTGCATTAGCAGAGGCTTTAAATGTTAAACTAGATTCAGATAAAATTATAAATGCTCAGCGAATGGGGAAGAAATCAATCAACTTGGACACACCTGATGTGAGTCAAGTTAGATATCGTGCCATATTAGTTGAACTTACATCATCCTCGAAGTGCAGCCAAATAATTGAAAGAAGAAAGAATATTAATCTTGTAGCGGCTCAAATTGATTCTAATCTGCCTGATTGTAAAGTAAACGTTAATCACCGTTTACCACGTGAACTTTATCGACTACGAGAAGAAGTTAAAAAGAATTTTCCAGATATTGAGAACAAACATATTTGGATGAGTAACGGTGCTGTATTCATAAGGAAAGACTCAACATCTAAACCTCATAAAAATATTACCTCATACGAACTTAGCGTCGATGAATTTATAACTCACTTTAGATATCAACTCTATTCATATTTCAACAACGACAACAAGTTCACCGGCTCAGAAAGCTCGAGATATTATTTCGTCAGAGCCGATAATAAATATATGTCACCTTAATGCGCAATCAATATCATCAAATATTGATGAATTTAGAGATTTTTTAAAACATAATCCATATAGTATAATAGCTGTAGTTGAGTCGTGGCTGAATGAGTCTATTTCAGATGTTCAAATTGCAATGCCATCATATTCTATTCTGAGGGTTGATCGTCGTAGAGAACTGGAGGTGGAGTTATGTTATATATACGAGTTGGGCTCTGTGTGCGTCTACTGGCTTCATCATCAGCCTTGCCAAATGGAGGTGTGCCAGAATTTCTAATAGCTGAAGGCTGGAGTCAAAATCAGTCAAAAATTCTGATCGCTGTTATGTACAAACCACCTAGAGCAGGCTTTTTAGAATTATTTCAAGAAAAATTAGCAAGTTTTGTTAAGCATTACCGATTTGCTTGTATACTTGGAGATTTCAATACGAATCTCCAGACTGTTAGTAGTGAATCTACTGAGCTAATAGAAATGTTTTCATCTCAAAAATTAAGAATTGTTCCGCTGGAGCCTACCCACCATACCAGAACTTCGAATACTACAATTGATGTGTGTGCAGTAAGCAATTTATCTTCATTGACTGCTTGGAGTCAATCAAAACAGCCATTTCTATCGAGACATGACATGATGTACATTTCGGTTAAATACAATATGTTACGAAATATTCAAAACATTTGCTCATATAGGCCATTAAAGAATATAATAATGGAAGATGCTTTCAATTTCTGGTCTCTTCATGATAATGACACGTATAATAATCAACCAAATATGGATTGTAAACTAAGTGTATTTAATTCCTTTCTTGAAGACCTATTAAGTGAAGTCGCACCAATAAAAACAATTATAGTAAACCCAGTAAAAGCTCCGTGGATAGATAACAACTTACGACTTCTAAGAAGGCAACGAGATTCTTGTTATCGCGCTTCTCGAAGATATGGCTCAAACACGCTATTTGAAAAATATGTTTACTTGAGAAGGAAATTTAAACACAAGTTATCAGCAGCAAAGAATAATTACTTACAAAAGAAATTTGAAATGGCACACAATACGAGAGTTTTCTGGAAAGAAATAGATAATTTAGGACTAACAAATAAGGGATCTCAAGTCCACCATGTGCCATTAATTTCGCCAATGGATCTGAATAGATATTTTGCATCGGTTTCGTCGAAGAACAGACTACCTAGCTTTAAAGATTGTGTTTTTGGTGAATATTGTAGCTTGTCAGGTGATGTGCAGTTCAATTTAAGTGAGGTTAATTCAACTAGTGTAAAAAAAGCCATTTCGCGAGTTACCACTCGTGCAAGTGGCCTTGATGGCTTCTCAATTGAAGTAAATAAGGTACTTCAAGATATCCTGCTACCATATATTTTAGATATTTGTAATAATTCTATCTTAGATTGTGCATACCCTGCGTTATAGAAAATTGCTTTAGTTAAACCACTGCGGAAAGTGCGGCATCCGTCATCGCCGTCTGAATATCGCCCAATATCAATATTATGTGCATTATCAAAAGTGCTTGAAAGACTCATTCATGACCATATTGTAAAATACTTAAATGACAATGACTTATTATACAAAAGACAAACAGGTTTTAGGGAGCATATGGGAACTCAGGCTGTTGTCCTGCGGTTTTCGGATGACATACTTCTTTTTTTTGATAATAAAGAAATTACTGTAGCTGTCAACTTTGATTTAACGAAAGCATTTGATACTGTTGATCATATTTTGTTATTGCAAAGACTGCACAAACTTGGTTTTTCAATTAACACTTTGATGTGGCTCCATTCATATCTTAGGGGTCGTTTACAAGCAGTATATTCAAATGACAAACGCTTTGATTGGGTCAGTATTAATTCCGGAGTTCCTCAGGGCAGCATACTGGGCCGTTTGCTCTTTTCATTGTTTATAAATAACCTGGGAGAAAGTATAAAATACTGTTCATATTTATTGTATGCAGATGATTTAGTGATATATGTAAGTTCTAAGCTAGCGAATATTGTAGATTGTATAAAACGATTAAATGAGGATATTGAGTGTATATTAAATTGGTGTACTCAAAGTAATCTAAAATTAAATAAATCGAAGACTAAGGCCATGTTTTTCGGTAATCGCATTAGTATTTCTAGAATCAATGAACTTATTGAAGATAAAGAAATTCAGATTATTGTTAATAATACCTTGATTGATATAGTCTCTTCACATAAATACTTAGGGATTACCTTTAATAGTAATATGTCTTGGAATCAACATATATCTAACATTAAAAAGCGCTCTGCATTTACATTACATAAAATTAGAATGAACGATACAAATTTAAGCTTGCAACTTAAGCGTCAACTTGTTATAAGTCTTGGATTTCCAATTTAGGATTATTGCGCATGTTTATTTACGTGTTTAAAAGCAGAACTAGATAATTCTTTAACTATACCGCTGAACAATTGTGTAAGATTTGTTTTACGTGTGCGGCGAGATGTTCACATTTCAAGACATAGAAGGTGTTAAGGATGGTTAAGACCAGATAGTCGAAGAGCGAAATTAATATTGTGTAAATTTTATAAAATTTTATGTCTTATGAGACCTAGTTTATTTAGTTCAGATTTAAAATTAAGGCCTAATATTGCGTCGCGATGAAATCCAAACAGAACTGATACGCTGCAAGTTCCTTTTGCACGTACAAATACATACTTTAATTCTTTTATTGTAACAGGTTGCAGACTTTGGAATGCATTACCACCGGATATTACGTTATCAGAAACTTTAGCTGAATTCAGAGAAAAATGTTATTTACATTTATTAGAAAGAGAGAAGAATGGGCTAGATTTACTGAGTGATCTTAATTAATTAGAGTTGATGTCTGTAAGATTGAAAGTAATCATAATTATTACTATCCTATAAGTTAATCGATTATATTACAAGTTAACTATTGTTTCAAAATAACCATTATTATTATTATTATTATTATTATTATTATTATTATTATTATTATTATTATTATTATTATTATTATTATTATTATTATTATTATTATTATTATTATTATTATTATTATTATTATTATTATTATTATTATTATTATTATTATTATTATTATTATTATTATTATTATTATTATTATTATTATTATTATTATTATTATTATTATTATTATTATTATTATTATTATTATTATTATTATTATTATTATTATTATTATTATTATTATTATTATTATTATTATTATTATTATTATTATTATTATTATTATTATTATTATTATTATTATTATTATTATTATTATTATTATTATTATTATTATTATTATTATTATTATTATTATTATTATTATTATTATTATTATTATTATTATTATTATTATTATTATTATTATTATTATTATTATTATTATTATTATTATTATTATTATTATTATTATTATTATTATTATTATTATTATTATTATTATTATTATTATTATTATTATTATTATTATTATTATTATTATTATTATTATTATTATTATTATTATTATTATTATTATTATTATTATTATTATTATTATTATTATTATTATTATTATTATTATTATTATTATTATTATTATTATTATTATTATTATTATTATTATTATTATTATTATTATTATTATTATTATTATTATTATTATTATTATTATTATTATTATTATTATTATTATTATTATTATTATTATTATTATTATTATTATTATTATTATTATTATTATTATTATTATTATTATTATTATTATTATTATTATTATTATTATTATTATTATTATTATTATTATTATTATTATTATTATTATTATTATTATTATTATTATTATTATTATTATTATTATTATTATTATTATTATTATTATTATTATTATTATTATTATTATTATTATTATTATTATTATTATTATTATTATTATTATTATTATTATTATTATTATTATTATTATTATTATTATTATTATTATTATTATTATTATTATTATTATTATTATTATTATTATTATTATTATTATTATTATTATTATTATTATTATTATTATTATTATTATTATTATTATTATTATTATTATTATTATTATTATTATTATTATTATTATTATTATTATTATTATTATTATTATTATTATTATTATTATTATTATTATTATTATTATTATTATTATTATTATTATTATTATTATTATTATTATTATTATTATTATTATTATTATTATTATTATTATTATTATTATTATTATTATTATTATTATTATTATTATTATTATTATTATTATTATTATTATTATTATTATTATTATTATTATTATTATTATTATTATTATTATTATTATTATTATTATTATTATTATTATTATTATTATTATTATTATTATTATTATTATTATTATTATTATTATTATTATTATTATTATTATTATTATTATTATTATTATTATTATTATTATTATTATTATTATTATTATTATTATTATTATTATTATTATTATTATTATTATTATTATTATTATTATTATTATTATTATTATTATTATTATTATTATTATTATTATTATTATTATTATTATTATTATTATTATTATTATTATTATTATTATTATTATTATTATTATTATTATTATTATTATTATTATTATTATTATTATTATTATTATTATTATTATTATTATTATTATTATTATTATTATTATTATTATTATTATTATTATTATTATTATTATTATTATTATTATTATTATTATTATTATTATTATTATTATTATTATTATTATTATTATTATTATTATTATTATTATTATTATTATTATTATTATTATTATTATTATTATTATTATTATTATTATTATTATTATTATTATTATTATTATTATTATTATTATTATTATTATTATTATTATTATATAATAATATCATATAATAATATAATCATATAATAAATAATCATATATGATATAATAATATAATAATATCATCATCATCATCATCATCATCATCATCATCATCATCATCATCATCATCATCATCATCATCATCATTATATGTAACTTAATAATTGTAGATTTATGATCATATGGAGCAGCAGCTTCCTGATCGATAATTTAATAAATAAAAAATAAATAAATAAGTGACATTATCTTGGTGATTCTATTTAATCGTCATATTTACATCACAATGTACTGTTTCGGATCTGTTCATACTGTTACAGCATTCTTACATAAAAAATAGTTATATTTATTTTACATCGAAAAATTTCATCACATTTATGTAAAAAATTTTATTTTAAAATGATGTTCGTTTTTCGACGGCGTTGCGATAGAAAGGGTTATGAATAAAAAGTATGTATTTGTAATAATTAATATTTTTGCATTGTATTTATGTAAAAACTAATATTTAACACTGAAACGCTTTGAGGTTTATGTCGAATCGATGGAGTAAACGTTTTTATTAATTTATATAAATTTACATCTGTATCTTCATTTGCTTATAAATATATTTATTTTGTTATTGGAGATTTTCTCTGTTTTTTTTTTATTTTTATTGTTATTATTCATATTGATTAAATTAAATACAAATAAATTACGATAAAAATAATTTTGAAATAATTATTTACAAGCAGGCGGAAAAAATTAATAAAGTGTCTGATGTGAGTGCATGCAGTTGCTGCACAATAAATATTTGGTAGTTCAGGAATCCACCACTGAGATATTCGTGGGCGCGCAAATTATTTCGCCAAAGATACATGCGATCCACCTTTTATCCCCTAATCGAATGCACATTCGAGGTAACCAGTACAACGAATACATTTTTGTCGTATCGACCCATATAGGACGATACTTGAATAAAAACAAAATATTTCAGTATTGGAAAAAATAAACAAAAATAAGAACTTGGAGATTTTTAAATATTTATTAAAAAGAAATATACTTTCGTATAAAAAAATGTATGTATGTTTTTCAGCCAATAAATTAAATATTAATATCTCATATCTTTTCTTTATGATCTTAATTTTTTTTAATATTACAATTATAATTTCTAGCGCATCAAAGTGCTTTGTACAATTTAATAGAAAATGATGTCACTTAGAGATCACTGTTCTATAACCTCAACGTAAAATTTGCATTTCTTCATGGCTTCTATGTTATGTAAATATGATATTTAAGTAACATCACCGCTAAATAATCAATGTAACATGGACGTGACATTAATATCACATTTACGTTTACTATGTTACGTAACAATGTTACGTAAATGAGTGTGAAATTTTGACATACCTGTTATGAAGATTGGATGTACTTGTGACTTACGATTTTACGTAACCGAAAGTTTTCATTCTAGAAATGTGACATTCCTGTTACGTGGATGTGTTCACTGGGATATAAAGTTATGCCGATTGTCATTCGTGTAAAACAGTGTTATTGGTGGTGTTTCTTAATTACTTAGTGATAAAAACATTCATAACGGGCATAGTTATTTTATACAAGGATCAATATACATCTGTCTATATTATACGTTGATCTGATCAATATAATTATATGAATTACAATGTCGTGTAGAGGTTGTGAAGTTAAACTAGGAACTGCTACACAAATTTTTAATGATCGATCGAAAACAATTGAATTTATGATGCAACATAATGCAGTTTTTAATTCTATTACTTGTCCAAATTATTCGGAAGAATGTGTTTTGAATGAAAAACGTTATTGTGAAGATGTCAAAGAAGAACATCAAAAACTATAAACAAAAAAGTAATTGTTTCGCGTTGCTATTTCAAACTATCATTCCAAACCCGTGAAAAGTGAATCATACATGGCCATGCATGGCCGTATATGGCTCATATATGAAGCATATATGGTCATACGTGGACATACAAACTTTTTTAATACAGTTATAACGTTCTCTACTATTTCACGCGTCCCACGGCGGAGTGTGGTTGGCGCTCAATAGCCGTTATGGCTCTCCGTTGGTTGGAAAACTAAAAAATAAAATAAGACCAGAAACAAATGTCCCACCTGGAGATATCCTGAATCTCCCTGGACTAGCTGCTCTGCTCAGGCTGGGTTAGACAACCTAGTTGGGCGCCAGTTCGTGTGCCCCACGAACAAATTTAATTTGACAATCACAACGGAGACAAATGAAAATGAAATTAAAATAAATAACAGGATAGTGATTTCAGATTTAGGAATAAGGATAGCAAGAAAAGATAGCAGTAGTTAAAATAATAAAGTTAAATAAATACCGGGTTGATGACCATTTGTTTTTTAATTATCAATTAGTTAATTAATTAAGCCACTATATCGCATATTCACATAAATAATAGTCGGAACAATAATAGTAGCTCACTGACAAACAATAATAATACTAGTATGCGTATATAAAATTCAAATAATAATAATACTACATAAACAATAAATGTATTATAAAACACATCTGGTAATAATTAATATTTCACTCGCACGTGAACATAAGTAATTTCAGTTAAATTATTTCCAGTAAACTTTCGCAGTAAATTCCACTGGTGAATTTACGGTATTTCAAAATAATATTATTCTGGACGCAAATAATAAAATAAATACCACGTCTTGGGTAAAATAATTATGAATGGTATTTATACCTTGATCACTCTCGCGTGATAATTAAATAATACCTTAATAGTTCAGACTAAAATTAATAAAAATAATAACTCAAGTTGACAACAACCAATCCTCATACTAATAATAATTCATAACTCAAATTAATAATAATTCATCACTCAAATTAATAATAATTCATAACTAATACTCAAATAAATAATAATTAATAACTCAAATTAATAATAATTCATCACTCAAATTAATAATAATCCATAAATAATACTCAAATAAATAATAATTAATAACTCAAATTAATAATCATCAATACGCAAATCACTAGCAATTCATAACCAATACGCAAATAAATAATAATTAAAACTCAAATGAATAATAGTCAATACTCAGATTAGTACTTAATAACTCAGCATTCTGTAATACATGTATATATACATAAATGACTATCGAAAACCCAGTCGCATATGTTTTGTCATCACGTGACATAAAATAATAATTATAGCAAAATATTTCCAAAATAAATATTCGGTATTCAAAATAATAATAAGTATTTGCGATCAAAAATTAATCATTCACTGGGCTCGATTATTACTCAGTTCATTATATGCCTGTAAAATTCTACCAATAAACACTCATCAACTACGTGATATTCACACGCTTACAAATGGCCACCAACGCGGGACGGCAAAGTTACACGCCAATGAATTACCAAAGGTACTTACAGTCGTCGTTGGATAATACCCGGCGAACAGGATTCATCGTTATTATTAACAAATAACGAAAAAATCAATTATTAATTGAGTACACTAAGGATGCCGATTCAAATGGCACTGTTAATTAAATATTTCTGCACTAACTCAACTAGCTTTGAAAAATAACTTGTATTATGCAGCAGCACACCTTGCCCGTACAATTGTTTATCCACGTCTGACCATAGCAGCACGTGAGTTTCATGCCGGCCCCTCGACCGGCCATATTGTATATTTGCATCTCATTTTAGCCAATGGAAAACTATCTCTGTCTCATGTTAATTTCAAATAATACCAACGACCACGTACCCGATGTCAATTTTGTAACTTCGCCAATTCCCGACGTCAAATGCCCAGTTACTTCTCATTTTAATAATTAACAGTAGTATAAATTGCCAAATCAATTAATGGCTTATGCATGGTCATTCTAAATTTTATTTATAATATAATAAATTTGTTGATGACAACTGTTGCGTCGCCACGCATGCGCCGACCAACCATAATAGCTACAAGCATATAAGTAAAATGAATAATTATCGCCCAGCCTCATAAAATATACTTGTAAAATCAACATGATCAGTAATTTTTGCTGACTTCAGCGCAGTTTTCACCTAATAAATTAATTAAGTACAAGTAGTGTAATAATTAAAATAAAATTTTACATATAAACAAAATAATCATAATATTAATGAGTGTAGAGACGTGTGAGCAGCGTGTGCTGCCATCTGTTGCTCACCGACCTGATGTAAGACTGCCGCGATATTTAAATATCATGACACAGTCATACATGGCCATATACAGTCATACAAAACCATGTATGGCCATAAATAGCCTTTTATGACTGTATATGACCATATATGACTTATATGACTATGTATGACTGTATATGGCCGTGTATGACTGTATTAAAAAAGTTTGTATGTCCACGTATGGCCATCCATGCTCCATGTATGGCCATATATGCTCCATGTATGATTGATTTTTCATGGGAATGCACGCCTCCAACGCTCATCACGTAAAAAATGAATCATACATGGCCATGTATGGTCATATATGGCCATGCCTGGACAATTTTCATACATGGCCACGTATGGAGCATTCATACATGGCCATGTCCCAGTGAACACATCAACGTAACAGGAATGTCACATTTATAGAATGAAAACTTTCGGTTACGTAAAATCGTAAGTGACAAGTACATCCCATCTTCATAACATGTATGTCAAAATTTCACACTCATTTACGTAACATTGTTATATAGCGGTGATTTTACTTGAATATCATATTTACATAACACAGAAGCCATGAAGAAATACAAATTTTACGTTGAGGTTATAGAACAGTGATCTCTAAGTGACATCATTTTCTATTAAATTGTACAAAGCACTTTTATGCGTTAGAAATTATATTTGCAATATTAAAAAAAAATAAAATCATAAAGAAAAGATATGAGATATTAATATTTAATTTATTGGCTGAAAAACATACATACATTTTTTTATACGAAAGTATATTTCTTTTTAATAAATATTTAAAAATCTCCATGTTATTTTTGTTTATTTTTTCCAATACTGAAATATTTTGTTTTTATTCAAGTATCGTCCTACATGGGCCGCTACGACAAAAATGTATCCGTTGTACTGGTTACCTCGAATGTGCATTCGATTAGGGATGAAAGGTGGATCGCATGTATCTTTGGCGGAACAATTTGCGCGCCCACGAATATCTTAGCGGTGGATTCCTGAACTATCAAATATTTATTGTGCAGCAACTGCATGCTCTCACGTCAGACACCTTATTAATTTTTTCCGCCTGCTTGTAAATAATTATTTTCATCGTTATTTATTTGTATTTAATTGGATCAATAAGAATAATAACAATAAAAATTTAAAAAACCAAAGAAAATGTCCAATAATAAAATAAATATATTTATAAGCAAATGAAAATACAGATGTAAATTTATATAAATTGATAAAAACGTTTACTCCGTCGATTCGACATAAACCTCAGCGCATTCCAATGTTAAATATTAGTTTTTACATAAATAAAATACAAAAATATTAATTATTACAAATACGTACTTTTTATGCATAACCCTTTCTATCACAATGCCGTCGAAATACGTACATCATTTAAAAGTAAAATTTTTTACATAAATGTGATGAAATTTTTTGATGTCAAATGGATATGACTATTTTTTTATGTAAGAGTGCTGTAATGGTATGAACAGATCGGAAAAATTACATTGTGATGTAAATGTGACGATAAAATAGAATCACCAAGATTACGTCACTCATAAGTCGATTTTGTTACGTAATTTTGGGGTAATATCTAGAATGTATAGCTAATGTTAGTATGCGATATAAATATAACGTCACATTAAGGTCACCAATGTGATATCACTCAGTCAGTAACATGCATGTAATCTTAATGTCACATTTATGTCACAAATTTGACGTACCATTTACATTATAATTTATATAATCAGCATGTAAAATTTACGTTGACTTTGTTACGTTACATGTTCTATAGATGTGATATCACTGTTACGTTGGTGTGTTCACTGGGGTATGATTCATTTTTCACGGGAACTCATACTTGGTTTGCAAACGTACGACTCACCCCAGAAAAATGTTGCTCATTTATAACACAATATCTGTTGTTAAATCCGCCTCACCAATAATATTAAATTGATGAGTTGTATATAGCATCAGCAACATTTTGTAATTGGAGTGGATTCATACGAGAAGTTTGAGAGTACTGTGTGTATGAAAATACTTCTACGAAAATCAGCGGCCGCAATAAAACGGTTAAAATTGACGAGGCAAAATTTGGAAAGCGCAAATATAATTGGGGTAGAGTCATCGAAGGGCCGTGGATTTCTGGCGGAATTGAGCGGGAGTCAAAATCATTTTTCATGATTCCAGTTCCAGATCGGAAACAAGAAACTCTTTTGAAAATAATTAAAGAAAAAATTTGACCTGGGACTACAATTATTTCCGATTGCTAGAAAGCATACGATTGTCAAGAAAAAGAAGGTAAATTAATTTTATTGGTTTTATTAATTATAATTATCTTTACTTTATTCCAATTAGGTCTTAAACATCTGACCGTTAATCATTCTTTGAATTTTGTTGATCCAGAGACGTCAGCTCATATATACAAAACGTAGAGTGAAATTGGAGATCAGCGCGTCAATCGATGCCAACATCTGATAGACATGAAGAAAATATGTCCAGCTATATCGCTGAATTTATTTTTCGATCCCGATTCCCAAGTCACTGCCAACGTTTACATGTTTTTTTTCAAATTTACATAAATTTTATGATCAATTAATTAATGAATAATTTGTTTTTGTTTATTATTATTTTATTTTTGTTAGTTATTTTACGTAAAAGTCAATTATTTCAATAAGGCTATTAATAACTAGTCAATCAATTAGTAATTTAACTGATCTAATTAGTTAAAAATTATATATATTAGTTAATACCGAGTTATTAAATATTCTGTTTTTGTTAATTATTTTACGTAAAAATAATTTGTTAAAAACTGTTCCGTTTTTATTCATCTTTTTAATAAAATAAAAACAATCAATTTTCACGTAAAACAAATTTTTTGATAGTGAAGCGATCTCCAATACTTTGCATTGTGAACCGTACAATATCTAATTATTTTTAAGAAAATATACCAACACACAAAAAAGTGCGAAAAATAGCGTCTTTTTTTAACTAATTTTATGTGTGTGAAATTAAGAAAATTAAAAACTAAAAAAAAAAATAAAAAATTTTATCATTTTTAATGGCAGATTCATAAATCCGCCGCGAAGAAGAACAATCATGAAACAAAAAGTTCCCGTTATTTCCACTTTTGTAACTTTTTCAACCAATAATTTTTTATGAGATTTTAAAAAACTCGAAATTTTTAAAAGACTATAAAAATATTCAAATTGTGATATTGAGACGTTTTTTTTTTTTTTTTTTTTTTTGAATTTGTTCTATTTTTCATCTTCTCTAAGAAAACAAATAATTGAAAACTCGCAAATATTTTACCACGAAAATTTTGATAAAAAACCAGAAAAAAATGCTTTTTTCATACTTTGAAACTATAAACACTATAAATATCAAGATTCTATAATAAATGATAGCAGATCTATAAATCCGCCGTAGAGAAGAACAATTTAAAAAAAAAAATTTTTCGATACCTTCATTATTGGATTTTTTATGTTTAAAAATAGGTGGAGCAACACATCTAAACACTTACCCGAACTTATTTTCTCCTAGTCGAACTCTTGATAAAGGGTATGTTATGATTTCAGATGAATGTGAATGTAAATTAATAAAAAAAAAAGGTAAAGTTGGAGCAATTGCAACAAGACAAGAAAAACTATACAAGATGAATTTTAGTGTAGATTTTGTGAATAATTCTCAAATTTCTTGAAAATCTCAAGCATTTAAAGTTGAAAATTTGAAATTATGGCATGAATAGTTAGTTCACTAAAATTATGGACAAGTTAAGGAAATTTCTCAAAGAAATAATGTTGAGTTTCGGATTATGATGATATTAAGATTTGTGGAGATTGTATCAAAGGCAAGCAACATAGGATGCCACATTCAAAGAGTCAATCACGTGCTACAAAAATAGGTGAATTAATTCATAGTGACTTATGTGGATTTTTTTAAGTCGATTTTCTTGATGGAGCAAATTATTTTTTATTGTTGAAGGATGATTTTTCGAGTTGTAGAAATATTTATTTCTTATAACGTAAATCTGAAACTAAAATGTATCTCTGATTAAACAAAACGATTTGTGACGATTAAAAACAATTTAAAATTAATTCATCATTAACCGTCTTCAATCGTCACAATCGCCATGGATTTTAAGATTTAATCGTCCCAAATCATGAAAAGGCGGTTGGTCCAATTCAGATAAAATTTCATACCTTTTGATGTCTTCAAGAAAAATTCGAAAAAATTGTAAAAATTACCATTCATAACAGAAAAAAAATTGATTAAACATGATTTAATGCCTAAAATAAATACTGTATAACGTAGATATATCAAATGACTTGAAATCTGTGAAAAACACAAGACATAAAAAGATAGAAAGAAATGATTTGTACGAATCCTATACTTTCCTTCGTTTGTATCGCACTCTTTTATCCTCAAATGATCTCCGTTGTGGATTTCTCTTTCGTTTACGATTTTATTCGGGTACTTCTCTTTTTAACATCCAACAAAAATCTGCCATCAATTTCCTTGGTATCTACTATCCATTTTACTGATGTCTTGGTGAAAACATTCTCCCTGTCCTTCACTATAGTCTCCACAATTGTCAGGGAAGTGGTCAAGATGAGAATCTAAAAAGTGTAATTTGAGATTCATTAAACAACCCAAATTTTTGTAGTTTTCCAGCAATGCGTCAGCTAAAGTGCTGTAATCCTCACTTCTGTTATTCCCCAAAAAGTTTTGTAAAACATTTTTGAAGCTTACCCAAGCTGCTTTTTCTGTGTCGTTCATTGTTCCTTCAAAATTTGCATCCTGAAATAAAGATCGTATTTGGGGTCCATCAAAAATTCCCTCTTTCAATTTCGCATCACTTATTGCAGGGAACTTTCCTCTCAAGTACGCAAAACAATCACCATCTTTATTCAGAGCTTTCACGTACTGTTTTATGAGTCCCAACTTGATATGCAGTGGTGGCAGAAAATATTTTGAAAACTGAATTAAGGGTGGTCGTATAACGTTATGGGAACCTGGATTCAATGCAGATCTTGATGGCCATTCTTTTTTGACATAGTGATTTTTCCGGTCTCTGCTATCAAACAAACATAAATAGCAAGGATATTTGGTGAATCCCGATTGCTGACCTAAAAGAAGTGTTGCAATTTTGAGATCTCCACAAATTTTCCAATTATGCTTTAAATATTTCATTTTTTCCAATACAATCTGTAAATTTTCATAAGTTTCTTTCAGTTTTTTCGAATGAACTATTGGAATCGGCGCAAATTCATTCCTAATATGAAGCAAAACAGCTTTAAGACTTCGTTTCGATGAATCGATAAAAAGTCTCCACTCATCGTCCTTATACGTGTTCGGTTTCAATTTATCAACTAAAGCTTTAACATCTGAACTCTTCATCTTCTGAATATTCTTCTTCCGAACTTTTTTCAACTAGCGTATCGTCTTCTTCTACATCTATTTCTTCAACCGTATTAATTTCCTTGACAACTTCTATTTTTTGATGAAACATTGGCGTATACAATTTTGTTTTTTGTATTCCAGGTGAACCCGATAGTATCTGTCATACAGATATAACAATTCTGTAAACCAGTTAGTGAAGACCATATCGTTAGTATTATGAATTTCAAGTTGTCCTGTTTCTTGTTTTTTTACCATCGGGTTAACATCATGTTATATCGACTACAAATCGTATGTGGAACCCATGATGAATCCAAATTAGTAATTTGGAGACCAAAACATTCTTCATAAATTTGTTTGATCTTATCAGATAACGATCTTCGATTCCTTTCCTAATTGAATTCTCCACAAATGTAACAAAATGAATCAGGACTTTTATTACACAGATGAGAATTACTTCTTGTAATAGTATACTCTCCAGTAACCAAGTTTCCCACTTCTGAAGAGCTGCAGTCGCTTGATGACGACGCCTGCGAGCCTGCTTTCTCACCCTGACCAGACGCCGATACTGGGTAGATACCTTAATCGTAAAGTACTTATCGCGTGGAGGTGCCCTGGTTACAGTCACAAGCAATCAAGTCTTCAAAAGTCAAAAACGAGAGTAAAAAAACCAAAAAAATTACTTTTTTCGAAATTTTGGAGGGTATGTGGGATTTTTTTACATTTTAAACGGCTCGTGGTCTTAATAAAGTTTCGATTCATATTTAGCTGATCAAAATACATGAAAATCACGCTTAGTTTAGTTCCAAAAAATTTTTTTGTCATTACAACTGCCGATTTTCATCATTTTTACGGTTTTTCGAAGTTTTCTCGAAATTTCGAGGGTGTAGGGGTCAAACTGACCTCGAATTCGGATTTAGCGGACCAAAATACGCACCCGTAGGTAGGTCCGGTCAAATGCATATTCTACTTAATTTTTTTTGTGTGCCGGTGTTATGAAAAAGGCAGCTGGTCATTTAACGTCGGGAACTGGATAAATTACACGGCCAAAGTTATGTATTATGTTGGTGGTACTGTAAAGAAATAACATGCGACAGTTATTATATATCTCCATTGGGTGAAGTGAGATATATAACAAAATGGCGCCGGCCTAGGTGCCGGCATGAGATTCACGTGCTGCAATGGTCAGACGTGGGATAGTCTCTGTAAGGCTAGCGTGTGTGCTTCTGTTACATTAAGATAATTATACATTTGACGCCATTTAGTAATTTGAGGAGATAATATAAACCTATCGGCATTATTTGAGTATTTTGGTAAAACGCATAACGGAAAATACATTTACCGTATTAGCCTGCAACCAAGGGAGTTAAATAATACATAAACTGTAAGTACTTTTTTGGCTAATACATTGGCGTGAAATTTGGTTTCCGAGTTGGTGATCATTTGTAGTCTCATATGAGTGAGAGCGAGATAGTACATTCTGAGTATTAATATTTTTCATAAGCATATGATGGAATGCGTGATTATATTGTTCTCAGTAAATACTAATACAATAAGTATAACTATTCAGTATTATTTTATCATCACCAAATATTGATTGTGATAAATATTTGGTTTTCTTTCTTTATTATTTACTGCTATAATTATTTATTTAGTTTATGATTATTATTGATTCTAATAATTATTGTTATATCTATTATTTTCTGATAGTACACTGAAAAAAAAAATACTTTTGTTAAGAACATTTACTTGATACAAGAACATATATTCTTGATAATTTTCAAGAATATATAATTTTGTCTTAAGAATTCGTAGAATTGAAGGAAATAATTTTTATTTAATTTAAGTAAAGCTATTCTTTTGTTTACTCATAATATAATATCAAATTCATATAATAACAAAAATAAATTTGATGCTCTTTTCTCAAGAAATTGATAATTAATAATAATAAAATAAATATTTTGAACGGATTTCTTGAACCAAGAAATTATTGTTTCGAAAATAGTACTTTTTTTCTCAGTGTACTATTATTATGAGTACTGCGTAATAGTCACCAGTGGAAATTTTACGAAACTATTTACTGGGAATATTGGAAGATTAGTTTAAGAATATTTTTTTTTTATTTTGGAACATCACGTGCCAGTGATCTGATAATTTACAGGTATTAAACTATTATTTTGTGATTATTATTTCCAAGTATGTATATTAGGGTGATTCGTTTTGAACGAACATTTTTTTTTTCGCTCCCACAGCAGAATATCATTATACACATAAAAAAAAAATCCCTGAAAGTTTCAGCCCTTAATCTTACGTCTAAGTACTTTTATTTTGATTTTGAAGTTTTCCTATTTAAAATACATAGGAATATTAGGTTTTCTTTTTTAATTCCCTATAACTTGGCGGCATTTCATGGCACTATAATGCCCATAGGGGTGATTTCTAGATAATTAGCTGCACTTTAAATGTGCTCACGACAATTTTATTATAACTGGTATATTTCAGTTTTTATGCGAGATAGAAGTCATATTTTAAAAAAAATACTATATTTTTTGCACGTAAAGACTAAACGGTTAGAGTTACGAAAAAAAAGAAAATAAAAATTTTGTAGGAAGTTGAATTCTCTACAAAAAAGGTCCCATTCATGAAATCCATAAAATCCATAGGTTAAAAGATATAAAATATTTAAGAATTTTTTTATTAAATGTTGAGAGAATAATAAATTTTATGTGGTTTAAACTAAAAAATTATGCATTTTTTATTATTTTCTCATGTTTATATACAGCAAGATAATAATTTGCGTGAATGTTTTGGTGTGCACTTTCCTCTTTTATTTTTGGCAATGAAAATCTATACTACATAATAGCTAGTGCAGAGATTGGCAAGTCAACTCCTTTTTCGTCTAAGAAGATATGAAATTCTAAATTGAAATCTTGCAGAAAGGAGGCACTGCAAGCGCACCGCTGTTTGACCTTGAATTTTTTTATAATTATTCACAATAGAGGCGCTTTTGATTAATCGCTATGCACTTGAGCTTTCAATAAATTAAATTTCTTCTTGAAGGTCCTTACTATATTGACTATATCTTCAATTATATTATTCAGTTTTTGAGGTTACTTTTTGCTGTTAATTGCTGTGCGTGCAGATAAATATTTTCTCTAGGTAAATAATTAAAAAATCAACAATATTATTTGTTTACGTAATATATTAAAATAATTCATTCATACAGTTAAAAAAATACTTAAATTATGACGGAAAAAATTAGTATTAATAAAATATACAATTAATTAATTGGATTCGAGTCGAGTAAACTAAATGAAAATAAATTACCGACTTATCGTGATATTATATATGTTTTTATGTACAAGCATCGTTATTTGAATTTTACAATTCGACAAAGCTCAACTGAAGTAATTAATGATGTGCACGGTATATGGAACAAATTTTGTATTCCGATCGGTCGTATACAACATTACATAAAAAAATTTTATAACTTATATAAAGAATTAAAAGTTAATCGCAACAAAAAAAAATCACCGACTCAACAAAAAATAATCAAAAGTTTCAATGAAAAATTAGATCAATTTTTCGATATTGCTGAATACAAAGAAACTGAAATTTTGCCAGATCATTTGCGTAAATATCTAACAGAATGCCGTGAAAACAATAGGAGTTATAAATCTGCACCAATTGAAAATAAGTTACCGGAAGATTCATCCATAGAAATGAGTCAAAATTTATCACAGTCTTTGATATCAGATATTGCCAGTAGTCAATCGTCAAAATGTAGTAATTTTAAGCGTGCTCATTCTGATTATGAGGATGAGAGTCCTCCAGCTCAGACTAAAAAAATAAACATCATGACACCGGACCTTGTTTCCACATTAGATTGTAACGGGGTAAAATCATATTTACCGCGTTCAAGTAAATTCAAATAAAATCTATTATGCGCACTGTCGGTCAGGTGATATTACCACTCCAGGTATTCCGGGTAGGTAGCGACTAGTCGTCCGGAAATGAAAATTTCACTTGCTCGACCGCCGACCCCACCTAGAGTTAAGTAGGAGAAAAAAAAGGACAACTATAGTCAAGAGTGAGCGAGCAATTATAAACGGGGACCGGAACGAGAATCGGGCATTAACCATCGGGACGTCCGAATAGAGAGGTGGAGAGAACAAAGTGACGAGACAACCGACGAAAAATAGACGCCGAATTTAATTATAACAGGTAATTAATTAATTAATAGCTTGAGTTTATTGTGGAACCAAGCGATGGAAATTTCAATTATTTATAACAAATACCAGGCAGTTAGCCGGTATTTTTTATAAACATCACTGATTGCGTCTGATTGTAACAGGTTGAAGGAGAGTGAGGAGAGAGAGAGAGAGGAGAGTAAAGAGAGAGAGAAAGAGGAGAGTGAAGACAGAGAGAGAGACGGAATCAGATTAGACCAAAACGAGAACAAGGACAATTAATCAGACAAAACCCGGACAGAGACACGACAAGGAAAAGATCTGGAGAGTTTTTAACTGGAGAGGTATTTATAAAATTTATTCCAGGCAGGAAGCCGGAAAATTTTATCAAATACTTAGTATACGTTTGATATCGTCGCGTCTAAACAAAATTCTCGCGAATTAAATAATTTCGTAAAGAAAATTAATAAATTAAACTCGGACATAATAAAAAAATTTTAGTAATTAATTAACTCCAGGCAGGTAGCCGGAGCCATTGCGTTAATAAAATATTTCCAGGCAGGTAGCCGGAATTGTTTTAGAAGTTTCCAGGTAGGTCGAGTGACTCGCGCACCGGAACTGTCGAATTTAGTCGTAGTCGCTAGTCAATTATTAATTAATTATAAGTAAAAATTAATAAAAATAATAAAATAAATAAAATCAATTAAAATTGTCTCGAAAAAGATAAGAAAGGTCTGCGGTCGAAGTCGTCATAAAATTAAATAGGAAAATTAAGCAATTAAGGAAATTATAATTAATTAAAAAGAAGGCATAAATAATATAAGAATAATTATCGTGGTGATAAAAGTACCTAAAGAAACGTGTCATTAAATTACTGAGTCAAGGTCGTGTTATTATGGAAATAAAATAAGTGATAAGAAATTGAAAAAGGAAATAGTAATCAATGAAGCGATAAAAGAAAAATCAATTAATAAATTAATTAATAATTATATAATTCTCTAAATTAATTAAATTATTAATTGCGGGAAAATCAGTTTAAATTAAGTGTGTGTAAAATAAGTCCAGGGGACAGAGTGAGTGTGTGAGTGAATTACATAAGAAATTAAGGAGAAATATTAGTAATTAAGTATCGCGAAGGTTAAGCGATTTTTAACTATTGTAAGTGTGAGTGTGGTAACGCCAAAGGTAGTTGGCTGATTTTATTAAATAAATTTATTGCGGGTAAATAAATAAAGGTTATAAGGTTAATTAAGATTTAAGGTTTATAAGGCATAATGTTATAAAGGTTCTAAGGTTTAATGTAATAAGGTTTATATAAGAAGTTATAAGGTTTATAAAAGTTATAAAATATAAGGTTTATAAAAAGTCATAAGTGAAGTTAAATTATAAAGGTTAATTAGGTCATTGGAAAATAAAAGGTTTAACTTGTGAATTGAAAAAGTAAATTATTTATAAGTTATCCTTCATCATCCTTCTCTTACAATTAAATAAAATTACACCGACCCTGAAGATTTAAGATCCGGTTCTGGGAGGCCGTTATCACTTCCAGTGGCGCCCTTGAAAAGGTAATTTAAGGACGACCAGAGTAACAGCATAGCCCTGTTATAAGATCGTACACAAACCAGCAATAGGCAAGCAATGTACATAATCGCTTCGGTACTCGGCAGTCTTGGATTAGATATCGTTGATTTTAATCTAAGCTATTCAACCATTTTTAATGCTCGTAATAAATTCAGAATAGATATTGTGGAGGCATTAAAAAATGATCATAATATCGCTAAGTGTCTTGTCGTCCATTGGGATGGAAAATCACTTCCCACTGTTTTAAGCAAAAACAAATGGAACGACTTCCGATTGTAGTCTCCGGAGTTGGTACTGAACTACTTGGCGTTCCAAAACTTGACAATGTAACAGTATTTAATCAATCTGAAGTTATTCGTGAGGTGTTGAACGAGTGGAATATTATTGATAGAGTGAAAGCAATGTGTTTCGACACTCCCAGAGTTAACACTGGTAAATTATTTAATTATATGAACAGGAAAAAAGAAGGCTCGAAAATTTATCACTTGGCAACATATTTTTTACTTTGAATTCATATTTATATACTAATAATTTTGAAACAAGGCCATAATTTAATAAAAGATAGAATTTTCTTTTTATCAAAATTTGGAACATATAAGAAAACAAACTTCATGATTCGCTACAGTTAATTTGATAAATATTACTTATTTGATTGATGTATGTCATAAATTAATTAGATTTCACACTTTAATTATCAATTGATATCTAAAATCAAAGATTTTTATTTACTTTTTAAGATAATTCATAGTAGTAATTTTAAATTCACAAAAATGAATAAACTAATTTGCATAGAATATATGAAAATACTAATTAGTGATGATAAATTCCGCTTCTAACTATTTCGTATTAATCTTCGAGATTTATTAATTATTGACGAAAAATATCATTTTTTGCTTTTTTCTATAAATTGTTTATATTCTTTTTTTTCGGTATAGAATTACTTGTTTGTAAATTTGTAAATTAATGTTGTTTCGTAAAAATATGATGCCACTTCAAAACATTTTTTTTAATTTTTATATTAATCTTAATGTAGGTCTTCAGAACAGAACATGCACTTTATTAGCCCAAAAATTACAAAGAGATTTATTGTATCTCGCATGTCGTCACCACATTTTTGAAATAATTTTACGCAATATAGTAGAAGTTGCTTGGCCATGTTATGTCCGGTTTTAATTAATTAATAATAATTAATTTATTGGGAATGGTCGCGTGGGCCTCAAGTGGGAGGTACCGGGCAAACAGGGTGATTTTCCTAGAGGATTAGCTCTAGGTTTTATTTTTTTATTGTGAGAACCGAACGATAAACCCCGTGGGGGCCTCTCAATAGTTTCGATGCGGAATTTGGGTGCACTAAGTTAGTGAAATTGGTACTTCCACTTACCTTTCGTCGTTCGCTGCTTACTGGCAAGTTGGTTTTTGGACTGCAACTCTCGTGAACGGTTTCTGTTGGTCTCTGGTCGAAAGGTGATTTGGTCCAGGGAAAAGGGATGTGATTCTTAGTATTAGAAATAATCTAATATGCCGGTTTTCCCAATGATAGATGTTTATTGAAATATTTCCCTATGGGCTCGCCGTACTCAGTTCACAAGATGTTATATTGTTCTTAACACTAAAGTTCTTTCTTTAACTTAAATCTCTTGGATTTACACTTAACTATTAGACTTAATTACGGCTTTTACACTTTGAATTTATTGAGTCTTTAGCTCATATGAGTTCGGTCTGCATCTCCGACTCCAGCAATTCACTCGGACGAGAATCGCTATTTTCACACTTAACAATTATTATAAAAATCACTTTCCGTGAGGTGGTTTTGGAATAAGAAAGTATATTTTGGAAAAGACAATTTTGAATAGAAATTTTAACGGTAACAAGCAACCTGCCACTCCTCCTCGAGTGCAATATCGAGACGATCTTTCCGTGGGATTTTATAGTATACTTGACTGGTTAGATTTTATGAATGAAAATGAAACTAATCAGTTTAAGAGAATTAGAAAATAGAAAAAGGGTTTGCCTAAACGTAACACGGTTTAGAACTCACGCGGGCCAGCAAGGAAGATACATTAACTTCTCAAGCGTCATAGGCTGCCGCACCTTGGTGTTCGTTGTTTTTATCACCTCGGTTCGTGGTTCTGGAGGGAATAATTTAGAATGCATAATTGGATGAATTCAGAATACAGACAAGTGTAATTTCCTGATTGGAGGAACGTTGACGACGTGCAACGAGGTGTTGGCCGAGGTTGCTATCCCTAAAAGTGTTAACGCTGCACTTTACAGCGAGCGCGGCAAAGAGGCCCCTTTAAATATACGGCAAGCCGAATATAACAGCACCCCCCCCCCCCCCAAAGGAAGGGTACTTTCAGTGACCTTTCTTAGTACACTGGGGTCTCTTGGATTCGCCCGCTGGAAAGTTCAACGTCAATTTTTGACTTCAGTTAAATTTCTATGATATTTGTTGAGTACTGCGTCCCTTTACAATAAATGCTAAGACTATTCTATAAATTCGTTTGCTTTGAGCAATATACTTATGTTTGTACGTCTATAATCTAAATACTAAACTGTGACGGGGTGACCTGGTGTTCGACTGCCAGGTCAGCAAAAATTAAATTTCGCGCTATTTTTATTTTGCGCATCCGCCCTCGCGCGGGAGGTGTAGTCCCGCAGAGTGACGACAGAGGAGTCGATCAGGCACTCCTCGTCGCCAGACGCCAGAAAAATAATTATAACTTAGAAGCTGAGCTGAGCGATCGTTCAACCTACTGGACTAAGCGTTTTCCTTTGTAAACCTATTGGTGCAAAAGTTTATTATTGTCAGGCAGACGCCTTTGTTAAGTTGCTTTTACCAAAGTTTTGGTCTTGTTTTTCCTTCCAATTTGTTCCAAGGGAGGATTCGAGAAATGGCTCAACACCTGGGACAAGTCGACGTAAGTTCCTCAGAGTAGAGGTTAAATTTTTACTTCAACAAAATTTGTCAAACACGTGAGGGAATTTTCCTAAGATAATTATCGTCTTTTATAAATTTAATTTGCTTAATTAATTTCATTTATTTATTATATTTATTAAATTGATTTATATATTTTAATTAATTTATCCAATTGCTGTGCATGCCAACTCTTATTTATCGTTCGTATATTTCTCGTCATTACACGAATAAAAATAAATTAAGTTATGCTAATGTTAATTTACAAATATAAATTTAAAATAATAAAATAAAATAAAGTAAGATTTTAACATCCAAGCAAATCAACAGGCCCAACGAAAGAGTGTGGCACATGCGCAGTGAGACTCGGGTTGGTCCCTGCAGTAATTAAATTTATAAATTTATTTTCTAAAACTAAAATTCCAACTAGTGATTATTAATTAAGGAACAATCAAGTGCAATAAATTTACTCTATTTATATTTATTTATTCTTTAATTATTTCAACCTATTTTTCACTATCCTAAATCGAGCCGCGTACTCGGCTACATCAGGCATTTACGAACCCGGTGCTCGACCTCCACACGAGCGTTTTCCCGAAGGGCTGTTCGAACCTCCTGGTACGGGGAAGTAAGGGCAGACCCTTACAAAACTTAATGTTCAAGCTACATAGTTTCATAGTGTTCTACAAGTATATTCAGTATAATCTTATAATTGTGGTGGTTTTTATGTTTTTTTTTTTTTTTTTTTTATGTTTTTTTCTTTTTTTTTTACGACAGTTTACAAAATTCTTTTTTTTTTTTTTTTTTTTCCAGAATTATGATTTTTTTTTTTTTTTTCATTTGAAATTTTTTTTTTTTTTTTTTTTTTTCGTTTTTACGTAAAATTTTCAAAATTTCGAGATTTTTTTTTCTTCTCTGAAAAAAAAAAAATTTTGAGTTTTTCAAATTCTGTAAATTTTCTGAAACATTTCCGATTTTAACGAAAATTTTCAAAATTTTGAGTTATTTGAAAAAAAAAAGGAAAAAAAAAAAATTTGAGTTTTTTTTTTTTTCTTTTTTTTTTTTCTTTTGAGAAAAAAAATTTTGATTTTTGATTTGTTGAAGAGGGAATTAATTAACTATATCTTTAAAATTTTTATTATTTTGGTTTTGCAAAGGTTTTCGAAATCTAGTTGCCGAAAAGGAAGAGAGGAGAAAAAAAAAATTTTTTTTTAATATTTAGACTTCGTGGAATCATAAGTTGCACTTGATTCTGAAATTTATTCAATCTTGGATCCTCCGTGCCAAAACCCACGTTGTAATGAGAATTCTGAATTTTTATAAGTGTGTGTTACCTGTAAATTCCGCTATATTATTTTATAATTTAATGTGTTAATCCTCTATTCGCCGAGGTTTCTTTATTATGCTTTTTATTCTCATTGGAATAATATTATTTTTCCTCTCGCTCACTCTAATGTGTGGAAAAAAAAAATTGCTCTTAAATCGTGGAAACATTGTAGCTCTACGATCTTACCACACATTCTTATGGATCCAATTACTCTTTTCGACAGAAAAAGTCATTCGTCTTGGAGATTTTAGTGAGTGAAGGTACATTTATATTTTTTTCTTATTTGCATAAACCCCTTTTTCCAAGGATTAAAATCCGCGAAAGGAAGATTTATTATTTATTAAGTAAAATTAAAGTGTTTAGTGTGAAGTTTAATTGTTTTTTTTTTGTGATTCTAAAACAGACTGTAAGTGAAATTACTCTCTCAAGTGTGATGTTAAATTATTAGTGTTGTGTATAATAAAAATTCAATAATAGTTTCCTTGGGTTTAGTTTAACTTGTATCATGGAACGTGGTGCACTTTTGGAGTTGCTCCGTCCAATACCTGGGTTTTGGGTGACCCCTAAGGATCCTATTTGGCATTTTTGCAGCTGGAGGATCCACGGTTATTGGGTGTGGGAGGTAGTTCCCGCTGAACTACCGCTTGATTATTGGGGCAACACCTGTCATAATTTTTTGGAGGTAAGATTTTCTATAATTTTTTTTCTTTTTTTTTTGTTCTTATCATTACCTCGTTATTTCTCCTTTTTTTTTTTCCTCTTTGTGAAACATTTTTTTTTTTTTTTTTTTTTTTTTTTTCTATAAAAACGAAATAAATTTTTACTTTTTAAAACTCAATCTAAAATCTTTTATGCAAAACTTCAAAATTTTGATATTTGAAATTCATATCGAAAATTCTTTCATGACAATTTTATAAAATTTTCTTTTGAATTAATTTTTTTTTTTTTTTTTTTTTTTTGGAACTTAAATTAAAATCCTTTTTGTGAAAATTTCCTGAAATTTTCTTTTTAAATAAAAATTCTCTCTGTGAAAATTTTATAAAATTTTCCTTTATGAAACTTAAATTAAAATTCTTCCTAAAAAAAAAATTTTCAAATTTTTTTTTTTTTAGTATCTTCTTTGTTGTTCCGACGAAGAATTTCACGACATCGTTGATACTTGTCCCTCGGACCTGTTGTTGAAGATCGTGCCGGAACGACAAAGGATTCTTCACAGACGTGCTCTCCGCTTCCTCAATGGCCGTTTACAGACCAATGATGCCCCTTATTTAATCTGGCGATTGTTCGACCCCAAGCCGCTGCGAACGGAGAACCATATTTTTCAGGAGTGTGGAGTATTTCACATCCGGAACGTGTTTTTCCATGCTAATTTCTACCTTCCCTAATTAAATTTTCTTTAAGTATTTTCTTATTTGTTTTATTTTACTCCATTTTCTTCCCCCCCTTCCTTTTTTTTTTTTTTGAAGGTTGACTCACGAGGCTCTCGTCTTTTAATTTTGTACTACCTGATGGGTAGCTATAATATTAAGATCAGGTCTCAGGAGTTGACAAGGAGTAAGTATGCCACTATTATCGTTATTATTTGATTTCTTATTGTTGTTGTTGTTTTCCTTTTTTTTTTTTTTTTTTTTTTTATCGTTATCAGATTTTATAGGCAGCTAAACGGATTCCTCTCTTTGGCGGTGTACGTGGTAATGTGGTCCGCTGTGGGGACGTCTGTTTCCCGAGTATGTTATCGGTCGAGAACGTCACCCTTTTTGATTTTGGATTTCCCAGGCTCTGTGCGATTGTTTGATCTACCGGGGCAGGTGAAGCCTGTTGGGCCGGTGCGTTCGTCTGAATCCCAACGCTCATTTTGTAGCTGGTCGAGAGCGACGCACCGCTCCCCTTTGGATTATGGGAGACATCTTTAAATTCTGGTGGAGGTTCGACTATCGTGGAGGTAAGTTCGAATCCAATGTTATCCTCTCCGAGATCATTTTTCTCATTTTGTTTTTTCTTGTAGACCCTGTTTATATCGAAGGATTTCCGCCAAGGGTTCGACTTTGAAAACCCATGTTGCTTACAGGTGTAGATTACCAAGGCTATACACCATAGTGTGAGTAGAAAAATTAAACTTGTGTTTGTGGCGGTGATTGATCTGTGTGTTGTTTGTTCTTGTCTGTGCATCCCTATTTCTTCCATACGTTGGATGCTGCCTTTTAAGCTATCCCCCCATGGTGAATGTAAGCTCGATTCATCCACTTGCAGTTTTTGCATTTCCATAGAGGTGTTTACTGTGTTACCTTCCTTTAAGATTTCGTCGTCGTGGTTTCCCAAATCTATTTCTGGAAAACTGGTGTTGATACTCGTTGTGATTTCTTCTTCTACTCCTTTTATGTATAAGAATTTGTTCTCCAGTGAGCATCCTGGGTTTAAGGATAACAACCCAGAGCTGTTCAAAGCGTATTCTAGCCGGATGTTTTGCCCGCATTTCAAAATCGTTTTTCCCTGTTCGCAAACTGAGTACAACCAGGTATTAGCCTGGTACAGTTTGACGAATTGAGTTTCGCACGTTGGAAAAATCCTCACATCAAAAGATTCCATAGTGTCTAATGACGGTTTCGTGAATAACCGTGGTTCACAGTCCGTGGTGTCACTCATTTTGTGGATGGTCAGGTCGGGATGACATGTCAGCTCATCCGCTATTTCTTTGCAGGATCGTATGAACTCTTCTTCAGCAAGGAAGTAATGGTCTGTTCCTGAGTCGACTGCCAAAAATTCTGTTTTTGGTCGGACCAGTATGCTCCTTATAATCCCGCTGATAATTCGAGGTGTTCTTGTTGGAATCATTCTGTAAGATTCGAAAATGTTCTTGTTTAGCAGAGGTATAGTAATTATAGTCAGGAATACATCCTTTGATCTCGCTGCTTCTACCTTGGCTACTGCGCTGAGGGCTTGGAGGTTTATCTGGTCTAGAGGTTGTGGTGGGTTTAGCTCTGGAAACCGTTGTAAGACATCTCTTAAGGCTTTAGCGAATTGCTCCGGGGATAATACTCCTCCTGGGATTATTCCCAATTTTGAGTTATGAATAGCTTCTTCCGCCTCTTTCAGATAGCGAATTTGAGCGACTAGGCGACGTTCTCTTTCTTCTGAAAGCTTCATCAGGTGTTGACGAAATTCCATTTTCCTTTCCATCTGTTGACCAGCTCTAGCAAATTCATTAACTCTGTCGTTCAATAGTTTCACCGTGAGGTCTGTTTTCTGCTCATGTGACAGGATCTTGTTTATCTCGGCATTGATTATATGCGTGTTCTCACCTATTAAGTGTGTTATTTCCGCTTGATCTTTAAATAATCTATCTATTTCTTTTGAGATGTGTTCTTGATCATCCATATCCATGAGGCCGAAAACTTCTCTTGCTGCTTTGCCAATGAACCCAAACCAAGGAGCCCTGGACATTCGCTGATCTACTTGTGAAATTTTTGTGCTTTGAAGATTTTGTTTCAATCTGTTGACGATATCTATTTTATCTTGGCTTAACTGAGACAAGGTCTCATATTTCATGTATGTTAGACATTCTGGCCCGGTCAAAATTTTTATACAACTGTCTCTGGTT
Source organism: Microplitis demolitor (assembly GCF_026212275.2). NCBI lineage: Eukaryota > Metazoa > Arthropoda > Insecta > Hymenoptera > Braconidae > Microplitis > Microplitis demolitor. The sequence continues at coordinate 7,338,044 of NC_068553.1, forward strand.
TGCATGTTGTCTTCTATTCGACGTGAAGCTAGGTTAACCAGAGCGTCGATGTCGATAGCTGATATTACTTTCCATTCTCGTTCCACCAGATGTATTTTTTTGAATTTATCGAACGTTAATCCTGGATTGAATTTGCTTGGTGAAATGGTCAGGAATTCTGCTACTGCGCCATCAATAAGCCACTGCATTAGGAGGCTTTTGAGGATCCACATGGTTTTCGAGTTACCTGAAACAAAAACTTCGACAAAATTATTTCTATTACTCTAATGCAGGTTTTAATTTGCTTGGGTGTTTGATTATTTGTTTCCCGTTATGGAGCTCAATAACGAGGTTACCCTTATCGGTGATCTTAATGACTTCGAAGGGGCCCGCGTAATAGTTGTCTAGTTTATTCTTTCTCGCTTCGTTAAGCGAGTAGACAAAATCGCCAACTTTGAAATTTACGAGGTGTAAAGATTTATCATATCTTTCCTTCAAGACGACCTTGGCTTTGACCAAGTTGTTGCGAGCAATATCTCTTGAGGTACTTAATTTGTTAATTAAGTCCACGAAATATTCTGGGTACGTATCGATTTTTCCATAGTCAGGAAATTCTGTCGGGGCCCGAGCTCTTTTACCGAAGAGTAGCTCGTAAGGTGTAAATTTTGTACCTACATGAACTGAGGTATTGTAATTGAACATTGCCATTGGCAAGTATACATCCCAGTCGTGGAATGAGTCGATGAAAACTCTTAGATATTCCACGAGAGATTGATGGCTTCTTTCTAAAGAACCATTAGACTGAGGATAGTATCCTGACGTTGTTACTCTACGAATTTTCATAATGCTTGCCAATTTTGCCAGCAGTTTGCTTGTAAACGAGGTACCACGGTCTGATAATATGACTCGGGGGCACCCGTAGAGAGAAATGTAGTTTTGTACTAACGCTTCTGCGATAGTTTGGGCTCGTATATCGGGTAAGGCTACTGCTGCGCAGTGTTTCGTGAAATTGTCTTGTATCGTTAAGATGTGTATGTTACCATTCGGTGTCATGGGTAAAGGGCCCACGCTGTCGATCGAGATTTTGTCAAAAGGGTCGAACGGCGTATCAGTGATGACCATAGGCTACCGCGTTTTGATGCGTGATAGTTTCTCCTTTTGACAGACAGCACATCTTTTGATGAATTGATAGATTTGTTCTTTCATTCCAGGCCAGTAAAATTTCTCGCGGATGCGCCAATAAGTCTTGAGGACACCCTTGTGACCTCTAACTAAACTTTCGTGTTTTTCTTTAATTATGTCTAGTCGAGAACTTTCTGGAGGTATTTCAATTTCACCTTCGCAGAGGGTAACTTAAACTGGGCAATCGCTAAGTTCTTTTAATAGTAGGGGGCGGATATTTATGTCACCGCACCCATCACCGTTTTCGGCCATTCGTAGCGAGTGGATATCGTATTTGGCAAAGGCAAGGCGGAAACTCTGAAAGGCAAAAGAAAGTCGTTCGTTCTCGATTTTCTTACGAGCGAATTTCCCGACGAAAATGGAAAATATGTAGTTTTTACCAATTTTGGTAACCAGTACATCGCCTTCTTCTGGTTTAGCAGCCTTAAGATTTTCCGGGTTGATAAATTTCAAGTCTCTCAGCAATTTTGCAACAGGAGTCGTTATCTCACAGTCGATGGAGAGAAAGTGTGCTATGTGGTCCCGTGTATAAGTGAGGCCATCTCGACTAAATGAGATTTTTATGGCATATTCGGGGTTGTCGGTCAGCCGAATTTTTCGAGGGGTTGGTGTCGGTAACGACTCTTTTCCGGGAAGGTCGTCCGGGTCGATTATCGCAATACCCGGTTTCTGAGGTGTTATGTGGACCTGAGCGGCCGGTACTACTGTGTCTTCTATAATGATCGGCTTATCTTTACTAGCCTCAGTACGACCTGGTGGACTTGACCTTTTGTCAGCAATGACAGTGACTGGCTCAGGTGACCGAATTGTTATTGTGGTTTGTTGGGAATCAGAGAAGGGGTCGTTTTCCCCCAATATGGTGTCTCTCTTGTTTTCAGGTTCGGCAAACGTCACTCTTTTTCTGCTGATATTTGATTTTTCAGTGGATTTCTTTGACTGAGTTCGATTGAATGATTTAGGTGTTTCGAAAACTTTGCTGGAGCTGGCACCTGGGCTATCATCCAAATTTAGAGTGGGACAACCCGACACATGTTGACGCATTTGAGACAGGATGGTCTCGTCTGCAATTGGTCGAAACGGCGTCCACCCTTGATGATTGTTAGTATCGATAAGTTTTTTTGTTAATGGGTCCCACTTTAAGCCTCGAGTGTTAAGGTTTTCTAGCATCGATCTCAACAATGTTGGTGTTTCTGGTGCTAGACGAATTTCTTGATCTCTTGAAGATGGGGTTGATGCAGCTGTGACTGTCGGAGTGTTGGCCTTTTCTGTTTCCAACTGTTCGATATTTTCTTCGGTCTCACTTATGACGCTGGAGGTGTCCGTTTCTACCTCAACATCTTCTGCAACGAATTCCTCTATCATCTCCTCATCCTCTACTTCGTTATCGTCCGGGTCTCCCTGTTCGCCTTCCTCTCTGATTGTATTCTGGAACAAGTCTAATGATCGTTCAACCTCCCTAATTGTTTCGTCGTTAAGTGGCAACTTGGAAAAGGGGTGATATTTTCTTGGGTCGGGTTCAGTCGCAACTGAATCTTTTTCCAACTTTTTTGATTTTTCATTACACCATTGGTCGAATTTCTAAATAGATTTCCTGATGCTGGTTCTTGGTGAGTCTTCTTCAGGGATATCTTCATCAGAAAGGAGGTCTTCTTCATCCCCCCCGGGGGTTCTTTCGAAGTCTTCGTTTCCTTCCTCAATAGCGTTATTTCCTTCCTCACTTTCAGCGCTAGAGCTGTAGAAGCTAGCTGGACTTAACTCTCGAATTGTATCTTTTCTTCTTATGGTGATGTTTCGTGCTTGAGGTAAGAACACGTCTTCGTCGTCAGAAGTCAGTTGAACATCTGGTAGGTTTGTTGAATCCTCGTCAGAATCAACAGATTCTGGTTCCTTGTAGTTCAGCAAAGGCTTGTGTGAACCGCGGCGTAATTCTGCTCTTAGTCTGGACGCGATGGTTCCTCTTATCTCCGGTGCGCTTTTGACCCTGGGTTTATTCTTTACTCCTGGAGGTCTACCTCTTTTCTTTGGAGGTGGGTTTTGTTCGACCGTGGATTCTGTATTTATTTTGCCTATTGCGGGGAGAAGATATGAGTCCGGCGCAGAATTATCTTCTCGTGAAACGGTAGGGGCTGGGTCTGGACGCCCCACAGGATTATATGACAGAGCATCAGCATATTGGTCACCAACGTTTGTACGAATGGCAACCTTAAATTGGAATTCGTTCAATTTGGAACGCCATTTGCGTTGACGTGTTGTGAGGTCTTGGGTATCTCTTAGCCACGAGACACGCGCTTTTTTCGTGTAAACCGTGAACGGTCTTCCGTATAGATAAGGGCGGAACTGCTGGATGGCGTATACAACGGCCAGGCACTCTTTTTCATCTGGAGTGTATCTAGTTTCAGCGTCATGCAGGACCCTAGATTCGCAGGTTACGATTTTATCGTTTCTTAAATTTTTTGGTTCAGTTTTATTCGGAGTTTCGTTCGTTGACTCCACTTCTTGGCTAAGGATACCCGATATCCCCACATCAGAAGAGCTGATGGCCAGGATAAAGGGTTTATTTCCAACTGGATATGCTAGGGTCGAATTTTCGCATAAGGCTGTCTTTATGTCAGTAAAAGCTTTTTCGGCCTCTTGGGACCAGACGAAGGTCTTGGTTTTGCGAGTTAAATCCGTTAAGGACTTTGCCCTGACGGCGTAATTATCGATAAATCGACGATAATAGTTTGCAAGGCCAAGAAATTTTCTCATTTCAGTCTGGTTCCGAGGTCTAGAGGCGTCTCTTAGAGCCTGTATTTTTTTCGGGTCGGGTTTCACCCCTTCCTTTGATATGACATGGCCCAGGTAATCTACCTCTGTACACAGAAATTTGCATTTTTCGGGTTGCAGGGTCAACCCGGCATCACGTAATACCTGGAACAGTCTACGAATACGTACACCTTGTTCCTCTAGTGTTTTAGCGTGTAAAATAATGTCATCTAAATAGATAAGAATCCACTTCAGTGCACCCAGAGTATTGTGCATCATCCGCTGGAAAGTCGCGGGGGCACCCTCCAACCCGAAAGGCATTCGAGCATACTCAAAGTGCCCGTTTGGGGCGGAGAAAGCCGTTTTGTGAGCATCTGCCGGATCCATCGGTATTTGATGAAATCCACTGGCTAGGTCAAATACGCTGAAGAACATAGCGTCACCTAGTTCGTCTAGTAACCCAATTATCGGGGGGAGTGGATATGCATCCCCGAAAGACACCTTATTTAAGTTTCGAAGATCGATCACCATACGCCACTTTTTGTTACCGTGTGCATCTACCTTTTTAGGCACGATCCACACAGGAGAGTTATACGGCGATTTTGAATTGCGTATGATGCCCTGTTTTAACAAGTTCTCTACTTGTGTTTTAATTTCATCTTGGTGTTGTTTTGGAAAACGATATTGTTTCATATTTATTGGTTTATCAGTGGTTGTCGGAATTTTGCAAGTTGCTCTGTTAGAGCAACCAAGATTATCGCCTGGTAGATGGAAAATGTCCGAATATTCTTGGACAATTTCTTCAATCTGTTGTCGTTGTCTTGTGTCGAGGTGAGACATGGGAATTTTCGTTAGGATCTCCGCCGCTCTCTCCACGATTGATCTTGCGACTGGCGAAGCATCGTCGTTTGCATCGCTGCTGCTGGAGGGAGGGTCATCAACCTTGAAGTCGAATTCTTCTATGGTTTGAGGTTCAACTTGCGTGGTTATGGATTCGTCAGATGTATTGACGACCATACAGGTTGCACTCCCTTCTGATACAGTAACCAATGCCTCTCCCAAAAGAAGCCCTTCAGTTAACTGTATGCGGGGTAGATAGCCTTGAGTAAGGTTAGTGTTTACGATCGGGATGGGTATTACCATTCTCGTTCTCGGAGGCACCGTGAACAAAGGTGGTTTGACTATATCCAAGCTGAACTGGATTGGTTGGGAAGGTCGTGAGAGTACCGTAAGGGTTTGCTCGAAATATGAAATTTCGGCTTTCTCTCTGTCCAACCAATCATTTCCCAAAATACCGACACCCGGGACCGGCAGATCTTCTTGAGAAACTTGACATTGGACAATGGTGTTCAAGATTTTTAGTTCAATCGTGCCCATAGTTTCTACCGGGGTATTATTTATTCCTGCCACTCGGATTTTATTGTGAGGATTTATGTAAGCATTCGGCTCAAGGGCTGAGTGATTTACGATTGTGACGTCTCCCCCGGTGTCAACGACGAAGCGCTGGTATTTGCCCAGTAAAGTTGGACACGAAACGTCAATCTTAGGGCCGGCGCCAACCGCTAGAACCTGTGGTTGACACGACCCTCTTTTGAGGACAAATGGGACGGGTCGTGTAGGGCGACTTCTAAGCACTAGGGTGTACCAATAAAAGGAGATATTGGCCTTTTCTTGTGCTAGGAAGTCGTTACCTATGATCGCGAGGTAACCACCCAATGGTCGAGGTACCACCTTGAAGTTTATAATTTTATCAAAAACTTCTAAGGTGACAACGCCAATTATTGGTAACTTATTTGAATTGATCCCCCCCCCCCACGTGTCCCATATCTTTTTGCAGGAAGACAGTGTCTGGTGCTAACGCTGTTACACTGATGAAGTTATAATCTGCACCGGAATCGATTAAAACATCACATTGGCCACCGAGGAGCTTGGTTGATTTTAAAGTTACCACAGGTCCTTTTCCGGTAACCAACGCTATGCCATCTACTGCTTGTTCTTGCAGTAGTCTGCTGCAGTCATTGGTTGAGGCTTGCTGGGCTGGCTCACAGTCGCCTCTGGCTGGCGAGCGCCCGTCGAGTTTAAAGCCTGTTTCAGGGGGTCTTCTTCTTTATCTACAGTTCTCCTGGGGCAACCTGGACAGTTGCAAGGAGCTTTGCTTTTAATGTGGCGCTCTATTTGAATAGAAGCCAAATCTTGTGAATTCACTTGAGTAGCCGGTAATGGTTGTACCGGTGTTGGCGTAAGTTGGACTGGCGCCGGTTGGAGTGTAGAATGCTGGGTTGGTGCTGGGGCGTATTGTTGATATTGACGGTAAGGCCGTTGATAGCTTGAATTGTAATTTTGTTGATAGGTTTTACGATATGGGAAACGAGGCGGGTAGTTGAATTGACTTTGGAAAGGCACCGCCGAAAAAGCTAGTGCTTGGTCCGGTTTGTATTCAGGAACCAGGAACTCCTCAGCCTCCAAGTGAGGTTATTGGTATGGATAGCCAGGGAGGTTTTGGGAATCTCCCAACTGTCCATAGTAGTCTATGGGTTCAGGCAACACTCTGTATGCCAGAGCCCTGGGTTCTACGTAGAGTTCAGATTGAGGCTGTGTCGCCCAGCTGGGGCCTTGGACAGGTCCTCGGTTCTGACCCTGAAAATAGGATTGATACCTATTCTGCTGGGCCGGAGGATCGGTTTGGTAAGCTTGAGGTCTCGGTTTCGTTTGTTGTTGGCGCAATTGCGCATCATACTTTTTTGTTTGTTCTTTAATAGTTTCGAAGAGATCTGAGAGATTCTGATATTCTCGAGTGGACGTCACCTCGGTTCGTGGTTCTGGAGGGAATAATTTAGAATGCATAATTGGATGAATTTAGAATACAGAAAAGTGTAATTTCCTGATTGGAGGAAACGTTGACGACGTGCAACGAGGTGTTGGCCGAGGTTGCTATCCTTAAAATTGTTAACGCTGCACTTTACAGCGAGCGCGGCAAAGAGGCCCCTTTAAATATACGGCAAGCCGGATATAACAGCCAATTACAACAGGCCCAAATGTGCCTATTTTTAAGAGATTCCAAGACTTTTGGGAAAATATTGATCCACCTCAATTCGATATTGGAATTGATGACTTAGCAAGAAAAGACATTCTTAGTGAAACAAAAGAAGATAAACTTCGTTTTATAGAAACTCAACTTAAGGTATTAGTTATAAAAATTAAAATATTAGTTAGATAATGCAACATATAGAATACTAGTTTAAACAAAAATTATTTGATTTATTTTAAATGATTTCCGATCATTATGTCCTATGATTATTATCCTCAAAATAAAAATCCAGGACAAAAATATCCCGAACGAAAAAATCTGAGACAAATATAGATATTTTCAGGATTTATCCTGGTTGATCAGGGTTTTTTATTTAGGATATTTTTGTACGGATAAATGTGCTAAGATTTTATTATCTAGTATTTTCTTGTCTCGGATATTGTGGCCGGTTACCATTTTAAATATTTGAATAATAGTCAGTTTACAGTTATTAATAATTAATTTCATCAGTTTATGGTAATTAAATGATAAATACTATAAAAGAATTAATATCGATTGGTATTTCATATTATTTACAATTTTTTTTCATTAGGATCATTTACCAAGAGATGATTATCGTGAGTTTTTGATGCTTATTTATATTTTTTTGGGAGGTGTTCCCAAAAATGGCGTAAAATTTAAAGCTCCTGGCGCAATGCACCACGCGAGGTGGTTATCCAAAGCATTGTATTGTTTGAAAATTTATTTGTTTAGAAAACAATTTTCAATAAAAAAAAGCAGATGTTGACGCTCTCCGAGAAATATGTGTTTTTTTGGTTTTATTTCACCTTGAAAGCTGGTTTACTGCTATGGGTGCGACAAAAGCTCTGAATGGTGATTTGAAATTATTTCAGACTTTATTGATTTACAAGAACACGCATTCGAAAATTGTTGAAGCTGCTCTAGCAAAATTATCCCGTCATCTTCGGTACCTGAACGAACAACTTGCTTGTTTAGCACTGTTTGATCCAGCCGTATCACACAAACAAAAAGTAAAAATGGTAAATTCGATTAAAAATAAAGAAACACATGCTATTAAGGAAAACCCTCTCATTTTAAACAAAAATAAATTTGATTCATTGGCTACGAAAGAGATAAGTGATTTTGTTAGTCAGAAATCACTTTTCATTTTTAAACAGTTTGAGTTGTCCACTGGTTTTCTTGAAATCGATCCTGACTTATGGGAATCTAATGACGATTATAAAAAATGCCTAGAAACATTTAAGCAGCTAAAAGTTGTGAATGATACAGCGGAACGAGGGGTGGCATTGATCGAAAAATACAATCAATATCTCACACAAGACGAAGAACAAAGGCAACTAATTTTACAAGTAGTCTAAGACCACCGCAAAAAATATCCATCATGTAAAAAAGAAAATTATATGTCACAGAGCTCTTAACTAATTAATGTATAAGCATATCTTATTCTACAGTCAGAAATATACTGTAAACAAATGAGAAAATAATAAAAAAATGCATAATTTTTTAGTTTGAACCACATAAAATTTATAATTCTCTCAACATTTAATAAAAAAAATTCTTAAATATTTTATATCTTTTAAACTATGGATTTTATAGATTTCATGACTGAGACCTTTTTTGTAGAGAATTTAATTTCCTACAAAATTTTTATTTTCTTATTTTTCGTAACTCTAACCGTTTAGCCTTTACGTGCAAAAAATATAGTATTTTTTTTAAAATATGACTTCTATCTTGCATAAAAACTGAAATATACCAGTTATAATAAAATTGTCGTGAGCACATTTAAAGTGCAGCTAATTATCTACAAATCACCCCTATGGGCATTATAGTGCCATGAAATGCCGCCAAGTTATAGGGAATTAAAAAAGAAAACCTAATATTCCTATGTATTCTAAATGGGAAAACTTCAAAATCAAAATAAAAGTACTTAGACGTAAGATTAAAGGCTGAAACTTTCAGGAATTTTTTTTTTTTATGTGTACAATGATATTTTGCTGTAGGAGCGAAAAAAAAATGTTCGTTCAAAACGAACCACCCTAATGTATATTTTTCGAATATCACGGGCGAGTGATATCATTATGTACATGCGGTAAGCTATTGTGTGTTTAAGATATTTATCGACTCATTATTATTATTTTTTATAATTTGTATACGGGCACAAGTATTATTTTTGTGAGCGAACTATTATTTTTCTATTTTGATATTGTTATTTTGAAAATATGCGATACAACTGAGTATTTAATTTATTATTTAAAATATATTTGAAACAAATGGTCATCAACTCGGTAGTTATTTAGATTTTATTTATTTAAATTACTGCTTTTTCTTGCTTTTCTTTCCCTAAAATCTGAAACTGCTACCCTGTCATTTATTTTTGTTTTTTTCATTTTCATTTTCTCCGTTGTATTTTATTTTTAATTTGTTCGGGGGGCACATGAACTGGCGCCCAACTAGGATTTTCTAACCCAGCTTGAGCAGAGCTGCGTGTCCAGGAATATTCGGGATATCTCCAGGTGGGACTTTTGGTTTGTTATTATTTTTATTTTCAGTTTGTTCACCAACGGAGAGCCATAACGACTATTGAGCACCAACCACACTCCGCCGTAGGACGTGTGAAATAGAGGAGAACGTTATAATACAAAAATACGTTAGACTAGTTGAGAAAGAAACTGGTAATAAAATATCAATTGTTCGTACTGATAATGGATTAGAATGTATAAATCAAGAGTTGAAAGATTTTTCTGAAGAAAATGGGATTCGTCATCAAAAATAGTAGCGTATGCTCCACAACAAAATGGTCGAGCCGAAAGAGATATGAGATCTATTCTTGAATTAGCAAGAACATTAATTTATAGTAAAAATTTAGCCAAAAATTATTGGGCTGAAGCAATTAATACTGTAGTATTTACATTAAATCGCATAGGAACAAGTTCGGTGCAAAACAAATCACCCTTAGAATTATAGAACAGCAAACAAGTTGACATGTCTGTGTTTCAAGTTTTCGGCACTGAGGTTGCAGTACATATTCCCAAAGATAAACGTTTAAAATTAGATTCAAAAAGTAGAAAAGGAAAATTCGTGGGTTACAGTGAAGAAATTCAAGCCCGAGAAAAAATGTTTATATATAATCTTACATAATTATATACAACTATACATGATTATATATAGTTATATCTAATCTTGTATATATCCTTATATAATCATATATAATTATGTATCATTATATATATAATTTTACAATTACATATGAATAAATATACATAAGATTATATAAAATACTATTCCGAGAAATTTTTTGCATATATAATCATATATAATTAGACATAATTATGTCTAATGATATATGATTTTTAGGGTGTGTCATTTCAGAGCAACATTTTTTTTTTAAGTGCATGCGAAAAAAAATCATAGTTTAACACAAAAAAAAAAATTTCGCGCAAGAAAAAAAATTTCATGTAGTATCGGGAATGTCGTGGTATGCATGTGTATAAGTGTTTCTCTTTTTTTTTTTTCTCTCAGCCTTATATTTTTTTTAGTTAAAGTATTTTATTTTATTTTAGACTTAGAGTTTTGAAAATAAGACCCTGCGATGCTAGAGTAATAAAACCCAGGTCATGTTTTTGACACTCAAGATTTTTGTAAATTGTTTAATCCTTCACCATCTGTCGTTTTATTACTCTTGCAATTAGTGTGTAAGTTACATAAGCATAGACGATGGTCCCAGAAGGGACAAGTTTGGGTCTCGACCTTTGAAAAAAGGAAAAATAAGTTAGTTCCTAAGTCTTAACTCACGTGGATAGTTGTATGAAGAAAATCATCTCTTGTAACAATTATATTTTAAATAAAACTTAATATTACCAAATTACTGTTAACCTTACTATATATACCCGATATTACATATTTTTGGGGGCTCAGCCGGGTTATAGTACATCAGTTAATCGCGATTCATACATATTAAGTGAGAGTTATTTAAACATTGGTGCTAGTTGTGTCAGCATTGCTTGTGATCAGTGTTCAGTGTTAAGTTCAGTTGAAGACGTTTTGAGTGATAAGATTATAAGTAGTGGTTAGAAGAGCCGTAAAAGTTGATAATATTATTTGCTGCAAAACAAAAAGACTTTAATACAAAATGGCTGATCAAGCAATTGATGTTATTGCGCTTAATGTAGAGGAGTTAAGACAAAGATTAGGCGAGTTAGGACTTCCTATTGCAGGAACCAAGCCAGTGTTGAAAGAGCGGCTTCGTATGGTGCTCAATCAGTCGAATAACAATTCGCAAGGAGATTCGCGGCGAGAAAACCGTGTGGATGATCAAGAGTATCCAGATGATAACGACGATGAAGAGGATGATGATGGAGATGCAAGAAATAGTGATGATACCGAGGAAGATGCTGCTCCTGCACGACGAAGACGAACTACTCGTCGCAGAGATGATTACAAACACCCACTGCTTACATTCAGAGACGTTGAAGAATCTATGGAAAAGTTTAGTGGTGATGATCATGTCAACGTAAAAAGATGGTTAGATGATTTTGAAGAAATAGCTGAAATGTGTAAGTGGGCGGATATTCAGAAAGTAACGTACGCTAAACGTTTACTGGAAGGATCTGCAAAATTATTTGTCCGTTATGAAAAATGTAGCAAGACATGGATGAAACTAAAGAAAGCATTAAAAGAAGAGTTCGAAGAATCGGTCGATGGCTATCAAGTTCATCGCGAGTTAGCTCAAAGAGAAAAGAAACCAGATGAGAGCTACCAGGCGTATATATACAAAATGCTAGATATTGCTAATCAAGCGGATGTTGATATTCGTTCAGTGATTCAATATATTATTGACGGAATCCCTGATGAATCAAATAATAAATCAATACTCTATGGTGCAAAGAATATACGTCAACTAAAAGAAAAAATGTCACAATATGAATCCATGAAACGTAGCGAAGCTAAATTTAAAAATTATAAAAGTCAAGGACATAAGGACGATAAGAAGAAAAAAGCTTTTGATAGTGACAGAAAAGTGAAACGTTGTTTTATTTGTGGTGCGAAAGACCATTTAAATGATGTTTGTCCATCAAAAGACAAAGGAGTTAAGTGTTTCAAATGCCATGAGCATGGGCATATTGCTGCAAAGTGTCCCAATGGATCATCGAAAGCTGGTCAAAAGGAGACCAACATCATTTCACAGCCAAGCAGAAATAAGCATTTGAAGGAAGTTTCAATCAACGAGATTCAACTTATGGCGCTGATAGATGCAGGCAGCGACTTAACTCTAATGCGTAGTGATGAGTATATTAAAATAGGTTCACCTAGATTAATTAAGAATAATGTTAAGTTTGATGGTATTGGGTCCTCTGGTAATGAAACGATTGGCGAATTTGTAACTGACGTAATAATAGACGGGGTTAGTTTTAATATCAAATTTCATGTCGTCTCAGGTACAATTTTAAAGAACGCGGTTCTTATAGGTATTGATTTTCTAAATCAAATAGATCTGAACATTAATGCAGGTAGTGTAAAAATTTCAAAACTAGTAAATGGTTGCACCGATGTACCCGATATCTTTCAAATTAATGCCATTGAAAAAATTGACGCGTTAGATATAGATTTATCACAAATTAAAAATGTTGATGATCGTAAAGAGGTCGAAAACATCGTAATGAATTACAAGCCTGATAAGACGCGAGAAGTAGGTGTAACTATGAAGCTGATTTTAAAAGATGATATACCTGTTTATTCGCGACCGCGACGATTACCTCCGCATGAGCGAGAGGAAGTTGACAAAATAGTGAAGGAGTGGATAGAAGAAGGGATAGCTAAACCATCTGATTCTGAGTACGCTAGTCCAATAGTTCTTGTTAAAAAGAAAAATGGTTCAACTCACATATGTGTGGATTTTAGGGCTTTGAATGAAAAAGTTATTAAAGATAGATATCCACTACCGTTGATTGAGGATCAATTGGATTTACTCCAAGATGCAAAGGTTTTTAGTACAATAGATTTAAAGAATGGATTTTTCCATGTCCCAATAGAAAAAGATAGTCAAAAGTATACATCGTTTGTGACCCCTACAGGTCAATATGAATTTTTAAGAGTACCTTTTGGCTTGTGTAATTCACCATCGGTATTTCAAAAATTTATAAATGCAGTTTTTAAGGATCTTATAGCTAGACGAGTTGTTCTGACGTATATGGATGATTTAATAGTCCTTGCCGTAAATCAGGAAGGAGCAATTTCGAGATTAAAAGAAGTTTTGAATGTTGCTAGTCAATATGGCTTGATAATAAACTGGGGAAAATGTCAGTTATTACAAGACAGAATAGAGTACTTAGGGCATATTGTAGAAAAAGGGACTGTAAAACCGTCTGACCATAAAACCAAAGCGGTGGTCAATTTTCCAAAACCCAAGAATGTAAAAGATGTACAAAGTTTTTTAGGGCTCACGGGGTACTTTAGGAAATTCATTCCTAAATATTTTTTAATTGCTTGACCTCTAACAAATTTGTTGAAATCAAATGTTAAATTCAATTTTGGATACAATGAAATGGAAGCGTTTAATAAATTAAAATCCATGTTATGTAGTGGTCCTGTTTTAAAGTTGTACCGGCCAGGCGCTGAAACTGAGTTGCATACAGATGCTTCACGATTCGGCTATGGGGTAATCTTGATGCAGTTAGATGTAGACGACGGCAAGTTTCATCCTGTATATTTTGCAAGCGGCAAGATGACAATTGCCGAAGAGAGGTATACAAGTTATGAGCTTGAAGTCCTTGCTATCATAAAAGCATTGAAAAAGTTTAGAGTCTATTTATAAGTATTTCGTTTACAATAGTTACGGATTGCCAAGCGTTTCAAATGACCATGAATAAAAAAGATCTTTGTGTACGAGTGGCCAGATGGGCTTTATTATTAAAAGAATTCCAATATACTATTGTACATAGACCAGGCAGACAAATGTCACATGTCGATGCTCTCAGTAGGAACCCATTACCTTGTGTATTGCTACTGAATGAGTGTGATGAGACTATTTTAACTAAACTAAAAAAAGCACAAAATGAAGATGAACATTTGAAACAATTATGTAAATCAGTGCATAATGGCAGTATGGATGGATACGAGATAAAGAATAATTTGTTGTATAGAATTATAAACGATGAACCTTTACTAGTTGTAACGAAGTGCATCCAAACTCAGGTAGTCAGGCGGGCTCATGAGCACTGTCACTTTGATGTTATAAAAACTGAAACATTAGTTAAAAAAGATTTCTGGTTTAAAGGTATGCGTGAAAAGGTTGAAAAGGTCGTTAGAAATTGTGTTGACTGTATTTTAGCTGAAAGAAAGTATGGTAGGCAAGAAGGTATGTTGAATGTGATTGATAAAGGGAATATCCCACTTGATACTTATCATGTAGATCATTTAGGCCCAATACCATCAACCAAAAAATCATATTGTCATGTATTTGTTGTGATTGATGCGTTTTCAAAGTTCGTATGGTTGTATGCGACGCGTTCTACCGATACTGCAGGAGTATTAGATCAATTACAGAAGCAATCAACAGTTTTTGGAAACCCAAGACGGATTATTTCCGATAGAGGAACTGCGTTTACTTCGAACGCATTTGCCGAGTATTGCAAAGAAGAAGGTATCCAGCATATTAAGATTACAACAGGGGTCCCTAGAAGCAATGGTCAGGTAGAGAGAGTTAATCGCACCATTATTCCTTTATTGACAAAGTTGTCAGCTCCAAAACCTGAGGAATGGTATAAGCATTTAAATACCGTACAAAAATATTTAAATGCAACACCTCATAGTAGTACTGGACAACCACCATTTAAGCTGTTATTTGGGACAAACATGCACTTAAAAAACGATCCCGAAATACGTACAATTATCAAAGAAGAATGGGTAAAAATGTTTGAAGAACAACGTGACGAAATACGGAAAAATGCGAAAGAATAAATTAAAAAAAATTCAAGAAGATAATTTATAGGTTATTAATAATAACACCTAATGGGAAGAGAAAAGAAGCTACTGATTACAAAAAAGACGTTCTAGTGGCAATAAAACGTACGCAATTTGGTCCAGGTTTAAAGGTACACCCTAAATACTTTGGCCCTTATCGAATAGTTCGAGTCTTGCGAAATGATCGATATGTAGTGGCTAAAGTAGGAGAGCATGACGGTCCAAGACAAACAACAACTTCAGCTGATCATTTAAAACCATGGGCTGATGATGACCAAGACACTGATTCAAATTCTTATGATTTAAATGAAAGTGACTCTGAAAGTGATGTAAAGGACAACAAGCGACATCTGGGGTCAGATGTTAACCAGGATGGCCGAATGTAGTATCGGGAATGTCGTGGTATGCATGTGTATAAGTGTTTTTCTTTTTTTTTTTTTTTCTCTCAGCCTTATATTTTTTTTAGTTAAAGTATTTTATTTTATTTTAGACTTAGAGTTTTGAAAATAAGACCCTGCGATACTAGAGTAAAAAAACCCAGGTCATGTTTTTGACACTCAAGATTTTTGTAAATTGTTTAATCCTTCACCATCTGTCGTTTTATTACTCTTGCAATTAGTGTGTAAGTTAGATAAGGATGGACGATGGTCCCAGAAAGGACAAGTTTGGGTCTCGACCTTTGAAAAAAGGAAAAATAAGTTAGTTCCTAAGACTTAACTCACGCGGATAGTTGTATGAAGAAAATCATCTCTTGTAACAATTATATTTTAAATAAAACTTAATATTACCGAATTACTGTTTTTATTAACCTTACTATATATACCCGATATTACATTCATGTCGATTACAGATCTAGCTCATTGATAAAATCAATTTCCCGTTTAAATAACATGGGAAAATTTTATTTTCAACTTTGAGTATTTTTAACTCGTTAACTTATCAATAGATCGAATAGATTAACAAACATTTTTGGAGGAAATTGTACGCGCTACAAAAAAGGTCTCTTATTATTTTTTGATAAATCTATCTGTTCAAAAATTATTAGAGCTGGAATTCAAAACTATAATAAATTTCCAGATCTTTTTACTTTTTAAGCAAAACTATCAGACTTATCAAAAAATGTCCTAAAATGTTTTTTGTAGACAATTTTATTTCCTACAAATTATTTTCAATAAGTTTTTTTTAAATTCCGCATTGTTTTCTAGTTATTTTCATTTTAATGTTAAGTTCTCAGAATAGATTAGAAGACTATTATTTTTACGAGCTTAGCTTCAAAATGAAAATAACTAGAAAAAAATGCGGAATTTCAAAAAACTTAATTGAAAATAATTTGTAGGAAATAAAATTGTCTATGAAAAAGATTCTTAAGATATTTTTTGATAAGTTTGATAGTTTTGCTGGAAAAGTAAAAAGATCTGAAAATTCATTATAGATTTGAATTCCAGCTCTTATAACTTTTGAATGGATGGATTTATCAAAAAATGATAAGAGACCTTTTTTGTAGAGCGTTACATTCTCTATGAGCTTATGCTATAGACTTATTTATATGAGGTGCAAATGCCGAGCTAGAAAAATAAAAAAATAAAATATTTTTTTTTCCAATGTTATTTAAGTGGCAAATGAAAAATTAGAAATAGGCACCTCTAAATATTAATATTAAGATCTCTGCTTTTAACAGGCTTCTTCTCTCACCATCCTGCGAGTTATCAGCCTATTTTTTGGTTGAAAAAAAAAGGTCGCCTCAAAATGGCACACCCTAATCGTCATATATAGAAGTTGAGATGCATAAAATTTTCATATTCACTTTATGTATGCCCATATATTATTCTATATACCTATATAAAACTATATACAGGGTGATCCAGAATTACTTTCACAGCGAGAAAATTTAGATAGAGGGGGTCATTCTCATCATGAAGTTCCTTTGCCACTTTTGAAAATTTTGAGTAGTTTTTGAGTTATTCAACATTTTAATTGACCAATCATATGTGAGAATTGGAATTTAAAAGAAAGTAAAAAAGAATAAAGATTAAGTTTGGCAACGTCGCAATTGTTAACTTCAATTCATACATAAATTTTTTATTTAAAAAAATTCGAATTCTGCAAAAGTTCGAAGAAAGAAAACAAAACACGCAATCGCAACCTCAAATAAACTCTTATTATAAATTCAAGGTTTAAAATTTCAGTATTTAGATTTAAGTAAGTAACATAGTAGTAAGAGTACAATTATAGAAAAAAAATATTCTCTACAAAAAAGTATTAGGGTAACTAGTCCAGTCTGTGACCACTCACCAGTGAATGACCGGTATACAGAAGAATGATTATAATAATTTTAAAATTAAATTAAAAGTTATTATTTACTTGTAAGTGTAATCTTACATGTCTTTATTATTATTTAATCACAACGAATTGCAGTGATTTATATAATTATCATTAAAAATAATTAAAATTATATAGAGGATTGAAGAGTTACTAGAGAAATATTGAATTTGAACATAAACATTTGAAAAAAATCATTTTTAAAAACTATATGTTTCAATTGTAGTAATTGATTTTTTTTATAATACAGTAAATTTATAATCATCTATATAAGTAAATTAATTAATAAAATTGACTTTGAATACGTGAAATCAACGTAAATATTTTGTTTTTATTAATTTTATGTTGGTCATTCACTAGTGTACTTTATTATTGTACTAAGCCAGTAAATGATCGACAAGTCATTTACTCGTAAGTCCGAAATTAGTCAAGCACAATGAATGACCGTGTGTTTGTTTGTATTCGTTATTTGATTTTATGGAATAAGAGTGGCTTTTGAATTTAAGTCAACTTTTTGTTTCGTATTTTTTTTAAATTTAAAAGAAAAATTTTCAAAATCGGTTCATATCCACCGAAAATATAATCTTGCACCCTGTTTTCGTGCGCATCGACTAGACTATTTAGAATTAAAAAGTATTTGATATATAATTAAAAATTTCTAATACTGGTCTAATCATTCCATATCATGAACGGGGACAAAAGCTCAAATATTATTTCAGGATTAAAAAGTATCTAGAATGATTTACAATTTTTAATACTCGCCGAATCATTCCATATCATAACCAGTGGCAGAAATTCAAGTATAATTTCAGCGTTAAAAATTGTTCGGAATGAGTAAAAATTTTATGTTTTACATGATTTCGAAGGATTAAAAATAATTAAAAAATCAATTCTTCTTAATCCTATCAAATGATTTTGTTAAATCAGGGTACTGAGTGTCAAAAAAAAAAAAAAAAATAAGACTGTATAAGAATAAGATTCAATTTATAAAATCAAAGAGTTTTCCGTTAATTTTATCATTTTATTTATGAAACATATTTTTATTCTTTGAATTTTAAAAATTGCATATCTTTAACCAATTCAAAAAGTGGCAATAATAATTTAAAAGTGTTGAATAATTAAGTTAATAATTTACGTTAATCAAAATTTCTTAACTATATAAATATGATAATTAAACAAGCTTACTTTAATAAGTATTATATTATATTATACAGTTGAAATTGTTAATGTGATATTAATATAACTTACGAGTATTTTTCCGCATTCAAAATGATTATTTTTATAAAGACACAACGGCTATTTTCATCCATTAGTACTGTGATTATAAGGATTCGTTGAATGAAATAATCAAATTTTAACAAAATACTAAAATTGATGTTTTTTCCTACTTAAAATTATTAATTTATCGGTTGGATACAATAAAAGTTCCTAGGAGAATTAAATTCAAGTCAGAACTGAATTCGTCGGTCATTCATTGGATTATGCCCGGTCATTCAATGGAAGAAAGCAGTCATTCACTGGGTCGTTACATTTTACGCTCATTATATGTAATTTTATGAAAACTATGATGAAATAAATAAATAATCACGATGAATATCATAAAATGAATGATGTCGCAATGCAATTATAATAGTTTGACTGAGTTTCAAAGTTAATTATTGTTTTTATTAGTCAAAATATCTGCCACTACGAAAAATCGGTCACTCATTGGGTAGTTTACCTTAACCTAGACAAAGTTATGCGGTACTTTGGGTTAGAAATTTAAATTTTAGAGAAAATTGCAATTTTTCTTTCTTACTTTTTTAGGGGATTAGTAGAAAAATATTCTCTACAAAAAACAACTTGGATGCTTTTGGTGTCAGTCTAGCCTAATAGACAAATATGAGTAAGATCACGTCAAGTGGACCCCCGTCCCCCATTTTCCACTTGATCATGAAAATTAAGTCTATGAATTTTTTTCTTATATAATCACTATGAAAAATCAAATCCTCAAACGATTCTCCAAAATATTCATTCTAACAAAAATTTTTTTTTTTATAATGGAAATTTTGAGTACTTTTAATTGAAAAATAGATTCCAAAACAATCGTTAAGGATAAACAAATAAAATTTTAAAGATTTGTTGTCAAATATCTATATTTTATAAAAATAATTATAGCTTAAAATTCTTTGTTTATTATCCTATTGTTAATTAACTTTTAAGTAAACAAATGAAAATTTCATTGACTTCTCAGTCACCAAATGAAGTTTTTTTTCATAGTTTACATGCGTTATTTATTAAAGTTTAAGATCCTGAAAGAAAATTTCACTGCCCGCGATTAGTTTAAACAATATGAATTTATTTATCACCGTGCGCCGGTCGCTGAGCGCTTTCAATACAGTGCGCGGCCGAGCGTCTCAGGCTCTATTGCAGCTTTGGTCAATCATAATTCAAAGTAACATTTAAAAATATTATTACTAAACAAATTTTTTTTTTTTAAACAATATCATGAATATTACAATAAAATAAGTTTTTATTCGAAACAGGGAAAACGGACTAATAATTAAACTTAATTATTAATTAATAATAACTAATATAACGTATATATGATTATTAACTAACTAATAATAGATGAATTATTTATTAAACAATAATCAGGGAAAAATAACCCTGTTCAAAAAATCTTATAGAATCCAATAGTTTCTTATAAATTCCCATAGACATTTTATAAGAATGAATAAGTTCTATGAGAAGTGCTATAGATAAGTATAGGGCCTTATACCTTGGCTATAAGATTCTATCGGATTTTTTAAGCAGGGAATTAACAATTAAACTCAATTATTTTTCCCTGTTATAGTGTAATAATAAAAATTTATTTTATTGTACTATTCATGATATCCTTAAAAAAAAAATCAAATTTGTTTAGTAATAATGTTTTTCAATGTTACTTTGAATTATGACTGCCTGGGAAAAAATGATCAGACCTGATCAGAGATGAACAGGCATGACTCTTCAGGCCTGGCCAGACATGTTCAGGTCTGATCATGTATGTTCATGTCTGTTCAGGCCCATCCGGGTAAAAAAATGATAAATAAAAAATGGCCCTAGATAATTATATATAATTTTGGGTAACTATATTATACAATTATAAATAATTATTTCTATTAAAATAAACAAAAGAAAAATTCGGGCATGTGCAGGATTCGAACCGTGGACCTTTCGCCCGGAAGTTTAACCCGCTACCCGTTGACTTAAGAGATTGATTATAAATGTATTTTGATTTGAGTAAAAATAAAAATAATTTTTCAAACAAAACCTAAGAAATTGACTTGAAAGGTTAGTATCGTATGAGCTTCAAGTAATAGAAATGTTATACGTGATAGATTCTTAGTCATTAAAATGTTACTTCTTATACATGATACATTTTTAGTCAACAAAATTTTATATCTGATTTCTTAGTTATTGATTAAAAGCTATATGAAATTCTATATCAGTTATATATAACTATAACTACGTTGGCTAAATGTAATTATAACTAAGGTAGTTATATTTAATTATAACTAAGATTTTAAATTTAATCCCATATATCATGCTTGATCAGACATGGACAGGCATGATCAGGCCTGAGCGTATTCAACGCTTCAGACATGAACAGGCATGGACAGACATGAACAGGCATGGTCAGGTCTACTTTCAGGCCTGATCATACATGAACAGGCTTGGTCAGGTCTTATCATTTTTTCTCGGGGAGAACGCTCAGCGACCGGCGCGCGGTGATAAATAGATTCATATTGTTTAAACTAATCGCGGGCAGTGAAATTTTCTTTCAGGATCTTAAACTTTAATAAATAACGCATGTAAACTATGAAAAAAAACTTCATTTGGTGACTAAGAAGTCAATGAAATTTTCATTTGTTTACTTAAAAGTTAATTAACAATACGATAATAAACAATGAATTTTAAGCTATAATTATTTTTATAAAATATAGATATTTGATAATAAATTCTGAAAATTTACATACCAAATAGTCACCAAGTTATTCAGAAGACAATGTTCGGTACCGAGTATAGCAGCTAGTACAATCAAGAAGGTCATCGACGACCTATTTCTGCAGCATCACCGAAGACCACAGCGTGGACTTAAGCTACCCAAAGAGACTTCTTTTTTCTTATCAGAAGAACTTCAGAAGAACTTCAGAAAGCTACATAATTACTTAAGTCTGGCAAAGCACCAGGCTCAGACGGCATACTAGCGAACTAAATCATGATCATTGCTGACAAATGTCCGCAAGTACTGCTGTCATAATATAACGCATTATTCTCAACCGGAACCTGTAAAATGTGAAAACGTCAATGACTAGTTCTCCTCGACAAAGGGAAAGGCCTGCCAATAACCTCCTCATCAGGCGTTTGTGCACGCTCGATGTCACTGTGAAAATTTGTTAAAGTACGACTCATGAACAAAATATACAAATTTGGCGGGCTTTCAGTAAACCAGTATGGTTTCTGTAAAGGGCACTCGACGATCGTGGCCATATAGCAAGACATGAGCATCGTCAGAAAAGCATGGTCGAGACATACTTGCACTTGTATAGTGTGCAACTTTCTTACTTTTGACGCCAAGAATGCTTTCAACTGGATGGGATAGGAAAATATAACTAATAAATCGAAAGACGACTTCAACATGGAAGAATCTTTTAGCATTAGAAAGGAGAAAAATACACCAACTTCCACTACGGAACGAATCAGCAGAGGGCAAAGAGTCGCCAAAAAGCACTGAAATTATCTCACGATTCGGAGAAGTATTAAAAAAGTTAGTTAGAGTAAAAACACTTTCTATTACAATAGTTTTTAATTTAGTTATAACTCAAAAACGATTTTATTCAATGAAACAGTTTTCAATGTATTAAATTTTCAACGTAGCCACCTTCTTGCTCAACACACGTTCGGAGACGTTGCAACAAGCTGCGATGATAATTAGCAATCATCTCAGGCGTGACTGTCTCCAAAGCTTCTTGGAATCGCTGCTGAAGTGTCATTTCATTGTCAATAGCATGACGATACATTTTAGATTTCAAGTAGCCCCATAAAAAGAAATCAAGCGGGTTTAAGTCGGGTGATCGTTGTGGCCAATCTAAAATTCCTCCTCGACCAATGTATCAGTTGGGAAAATGGGCCCAAAGACAGGCTTGTGCTCGGTACCTCACATTTAGCATCCCATAATGAGTAATTGCAATTTTTTTTTTGCAATCGTTTGATGGTTGTTTGATGGTGTATGATAGTCCAATATTATGGTTTGTTTATTTATAAAGTAAAAAATAAAAATTGATCTAATTTTAATTTTTTTCAGCACCCCATTTTTCAAGTATGCCTTTTTTTTAATACAATTCGATGTAAAATCGTTTGATGGTGAATGATAGATAATCAATTATACTTAATTATTGATATGAATTGAGTAATTGAAAAAAAAAATATAAATACCCTGATATCACAGTTTACTTGGCAAAAGTTTACTTTACAAAAGTTTCCTTGAATTTTTCGTCAAATTTCCGTCAACTTTGGTCTTTTCCATTTTTTACGACAATTTGTATGCCACTTGCTATTAAATTTGACATAAATTTACTGCCCAAATCAGAATGCAATTTCACTTCAAAAGTTGACTAGAAAAAAATTGTCGTCAATTTTCAGGCAAATTTGACTTGAAAAATTGTGAAGTATTTTTTTACCGCCGAATTGTAGACAATTTTATGTATAAATTCGCTTACTTTCTGAAATAAAGTTATCTTATCATAAAGTTATCTTTTAGATCTCGATAAATCGATATCCGTAAAAAGTTGTCAAAAAGATAACATTTGTCTGGCCTCTAAAAGATATCTTTTTTCAGATAACATAATGATGCCTTTCTGACATGGATGCCGAACGGGCAGAAGATGTGATTAAGAGCCATGTTCCGATATTGTACTGCGAGCACTGTTCAGTGCTCTTAATGCATGTCGGAGGTCACACCTTACAGTGGTCACAGTGTATATCGGAACATAGCCAAGGTCTTGAGATGGATGGCCACATTCGCAAGAAGGTGAGTCGCAGAGGTTTTATCTGTATGCACTGTAGTTTAAATTGTAATGGTTTAAACGCATACGACAGAAAGAAACGATGGCTGGTCTTGTTATGTTTAATTTTCGAAACCAAGGTTTCTTGAAACCCTGGTAAAAGTTGTCGAAGTATATTTTCCCTTTAAGTCGGCCTCTCAGACGCAGGAATTTGTCGGTGGATGAATTGATTTGGATTGTGGAAATGTTTATTAGATCTGAGTAAGGCAGTTTGATGCTTATGGCAGAACTTGACCATTTAATGATAACTATTTTTTAACACTTTTTATGTTACGTTATGTTAACATTTTTTGGTATTCTTAAGATAACTTTTAAAAGTTGACTTTCCAAGAAGAAAAAACTATTTGTCGTCATTTTATTAACATTTTGGAATAGGAGAAAGGCACCCGTTCCGAGTCAACTTTCAAGAGTTATCTCAATGTTATCAAAAAAATGTTAACAAACCGTAACATAAAAAATGATAGCAAATAGTTATCATAAAATAACTCTAATGCCATGGTTTGCTTAGCACAAGTTTACTTGAACTTTTCGTCAAATGGCTGTCAACTTCGGGCTTTTCCGTTCTTGACGACAATTTGAATACAACGTGCTATATAAATTGACGTAAATTTGCTACCAAACTTTGAATGCAAAATTCACTCCTAAAGTTGTATACAAATTGTCGTCAAAAACGGAAAAGCACAAAGTTGATGGACATTCAAAGCAAAAATCAAAGGAACTTGTATTGCGGTTTTTTTTTCTACTAAAAAAAAGTTACCTTTAAATTGAAGAAAAATTAACGCCAAATTTTTCTTTCCAACTTTTGCTGTCAAATTGTCGGCAAATTCGGGCAGCAAATTTCGATAATTTGAATTGTCAAATTACCAAAATTTCAAGCTAAAGTTGCTATTAGGGAAATTAACAAATGATGACTATTTAAAGATACACAAAAGCAACCATTTCAATGCTGACAATGTGTCATCCAAAAATGTTAACAAAATATTGAAATTTTTACGTTATTTAAAAGATAACATCGAGTTTTCAAAGTTGTATTAACTATTTAAGGTAAACGTATTGTTATATTTTTATGTTATTTTTTTTGTAGGCGGACAGATCCAAATTACGGTAAATTTTCATAATTTACCGTTTTTTCTGTAATGTACCATAGAGTACGGTATTTCATCGACAGATCTGCTGTATGTTATAGCAATTTACCGTATTGCAAATTTGCTGTATATTACGGCAGTTTACCGTCACGTATTG
The DNA here is from genome assembly GCF_026212275.2 of Microplitis demolitor. Taxonomy (NCBI): domain Eukaryota; kingdom Metazoa; phylum Arthropoda; class Insecta; order Hymenoptera; family Braconidae; genus Microplitis; species Microplitis demolitor. The sequence continues at coordinate 7,362,608 of NC_068553.1, forward strand.
CTGTAGTTTTCGGCGAATTACGGTAAAATAGGAAATTGCCCGTATTTGGCGATATTTTTGCCGTAAGCACCGTATACTTTTTTATTTTTAGAGTTTTTATAGAGCAATACTTTACTTTACGGTGAAATACCGCAGGCTTGTCTCAATTTTTTACGGTAAATTGCCGGTTTTCTATTCAAAAGAAAAACGATTTGTTTATATCCGATTGTTTATAACTGATTTTTAGGCGCCAGGTTCATACAGATAAATAAACAAGTGTCCGCCAAACAATTTAAATAAACCAACAAACAATTGCGATAGAAAAAAATCATATCGGTTATAAGTACCCTGATAGCCATCTTAACCGTAAGTTAAATTTAAGCTACAGCTGTTTTCTGAAGCAAACTTAAAGGAAAGTGTTGGAGAGCAAGCAGTTACCTTTAAGTTGACAGTAAATTGTCTGTAACTTGAGTTCAAAATTTGACTACAAATGTTACTGTTAGAGAATGACGTTAAATTGGTCGAAAGTTTCACTTCAAATTGACGTCAAGTTCTTCTGTCAAATTACATTCAGATGACTGCAGTAAATTTGCACCAATTTGCACGCAAGTATTATCCAGTCGAGGCTTACCAGAAACTTGTCGTTAAGTTAGCTGTTGATGCTTTCCTACAGAACTTGCTAAGCAATTATATTTAGAGTGTGGCAATACGGACTGATAACCCGAGTACAAATTTTTTTATCATTTACTCTAAAATTACTCTAAATTATCCATATATAAGTATAACTAATTATCAATCATTCACCATCAAACGATGTTAAATCGAATAATAATAAAAAAACCGGCATATTTTGAAAATGGGATGCTAAACAAAAGAAAAAAGTAGGTCAATTTTTAATTTTTATTTTATAAATAAACTAATAACCATCAAACAATAAAATTAAACTATCATAAACCATCAAACGACCATCAAACGATTGCAAAAAAAAAATTTGCAATAACTCATTATGGGATGCTAAATGTGAACCGTTCTTGTGCTCCCCCAGAGGTGTGAGCTGGTGCGCCATCTTGCTGGAACCACATTTGATCATACTGCTCTTGAGTGATCCCAGATCGCAAACATAAATGATGTAGGCAGCGGTCCAAAAAATCCGTGTAGGTATTTTGATCCAGATTTTCTTCAAATTGAAAAGGCCCAACCTGCAAATACGAATTGAGAAGACACAGAGCATATTTATTGAGTAACTATCCAATCAATAGATCAAGTATTTACTGAACTTGAAATAGACATACCAAATATGGACCTGCCATGTATAATCCTGCCCACATATTCATAGAAAATCTACGTTGATGACCTCTTTCGGCTGTTTGATGAGGATTCTCTCGAGTGTACCTTTGAAAATTTTTTGAATTCCAAAAACCTTCACGCTGAAAAGTGCACTCATCAGTTCACAAAATATTATTTAATATTTGTGGGTCATGTTCATGCATGTCCAACAGCCGCCGACAAAATTCTAAGCGAACAGGGTAATCTTCTGGTTGCAGTGCATTGACCCGAGTGTAATGGTATGCATGGAATTTTTCTGAGCTTATCGTACGTCGAACAGAGCCATACGATAAACCGCGGAGTGCCTTTACACCTCGAATGCCGATTTCAGGATCTTCTTCAATAAGTCTTATGATTCTCTCTTCATTTACAGGATTTCAAACCCGTCTTGGTGCCCCAGCTAAACGATGGTTTCGTAAGACGCTGACGGTTTCCGTGAGACGCGCAAAAGCACCAAGAATAGCGTGAGCATTTGGATGTCGAGCATTAAGATATTGCGCGCGGTAGAGACGGACAGCTTCATTAGCGTTACAATTTGCTCTACCATAAAGGAGTATCATATTTGAGTACTCTCGCGACGAGTAGTCATCCATTTTTTTTTTTTTTTTTTACAGAAATTACAAAAGTAGATATACAGATTTAAGTAACTAAACAATTACTCAATTCGCGTTGATAAAATATAATATTTGCAAGTAAAAGAAATATAAATTAACGATTGAAATTCTAACAATAATTATTTTCAGAAAATAATGCAGGACATAAATGACAGATGGGTACTAATTGACTTTAACGAAACTAAAAATAGCTACTAATAAAAATGTTTGGGAAGAACAAAAGAAATCAACTTAGTTCTGCTATATATTTTATAAATTCATTGAAAATTAAAAAAGAATAAATCCAACAAAATGGGATGAACATATTTGTCAAAAGCCGATAGTTAGATCAAAAATGAACGAAAATACAACTTTCATGTTTATTTCTAAAAGGAATTTTAGAAATAAGTACAAAAAAATTAATAAACAGCACCTTTTATTTTTTAATTTAATTGAAAAAAAAAATTTATTCGATGATGATCTATTAAATTTTGGTTGTTATTTTTTCATTTTGTTTTTTTTTTTCCGTTTAGAGGTTCACTAAACATTCCAAAATTTTATCGAATTTTTTCACCAGGCATTTCGAAGCATTAGAAATAAATAGGGATGGATTTGTGTCCAAATTTCAGTTATTTTTAATTATCATTTAATTAATCTACCGCTAAATTCAATTCGATAATTGATGAGATGCCCTGAAGCAACGACTTTTTTTATTGATATCAAAATAGATATAAAAAATTTAGAATTTTGTCGAATTTTTGTACTCGACATTTCGCAGCATTAAAAATAAATAGGGATGGATTTGTGTCCAAATTTTAGTTATTTTCAATTATCATTCAATTAATCTACCCCTAAATTTAATTCAATAGTTGAATAAGATGCCTGGAAGCAACTACTTTTTTAATTAATATTAAAATGTATATTAAAAATTTAGAACTTAGTCGAATTTTTGTACTCGACACTTCGCAGCATTAGAAATAAATAGGGATGGATTTGTGTCCAAAATTTAGTTATTTTTAATTATCATTCAATTAATCTACCCCTAAATTTAATTCAATAGTTAAATAAGATGCCTTGACTACTAATTTTCTAATTAATATTGTCACGTAATGATTCAAATTAGTTAATTTTAATTAGTTTTAAGTTAATTATTTTAATTATATTTGAATTTGAATCGTTGCGCGGGCATTCCGCCATTTCGCCGATGAGACGGCAGTCCGTGCACGGTGCTCGCGCATGCGCGAAGGGTATGAGAGAGCACATGTGTGATTTAATTTATTTTTATAATTTATGATTTGAAACACAAACGCGTGACTTTTGTTTGTTTTAAGCATTTATTCATAATTTTGAATTAGTTGGGATGCATAATCTAGCGTTATATTATGCCCCAACAATTGTCAACATATTACTTTGTTTAAACTTGTCATCCAACTGATGACGTCAAGTGATGTTTATTATTTGGGCGATTATTATTTAATTTATTATCCGATACGAAAGATATAGATAAACAGATCATATATTTAATTAATTAATTATGTATCATTCAGATGTCTGAGGATTTATGTTTTATATTTTATATTTTTAATTTAAGTAAGGCCCAGGGCTGACAAAAGTAATTAAAATAAAACTTAAGGGCGACGGTGGTGCCATGTGTGCGACGACCAACAGGTGGAGGTTTAGATAATTAAGCTAGAAAGATACGGATAAGCATTGTGTACGGACGCGATTTCTGTGACATTGGGTTTTATTTTTTTTGTCGCTAAGCAATAAAGTTTTTTTTTGGAAAATAAGTAAAGTTCACCGGGTGAATTAATTCGAATAATTGATATTATTATTCCATTATTATAAAATTTATTATTATCTCGCTGATTTGCTGATTTTGAGTAAGTACTCGGTATTTATTTTGCTGGATAATATTACTTTCACGTGTTAGCCTCTCCCGGTAGTTGTTGGTCGCCGCGGAGAAAATTATTTATTTGTAGTTATTATTTATTTATTGAATGATACATGAGAGAATTATTATTAATTATCATTAAATATTATTTCGTATGTTGGTGAAAATATTGGGTAATCAAATATATATATATATATTGATAAAGCGTACGCGACGTCGTAAAACGTTGCCGCTACACATATATATATATATATATATATATATATATATATATATATATATTGTAACATGATGGAAAATTCGACATCGACTCGTGGTTTGAATTTATTTCAAATAAGAAATAGTTACCGGATGAGCAAATTTTAGTGACATCTAGAATCGAAAATTTCGACTTCGACCGACTAATTGATCCAACCCATGGATCGTGATGGCAGATCCGGACTAGACGCCGTACTGAACGGTCACGTTTTACGATTCGAGAAATTCGACCCGACCAAACGAACAATTTTGATTACGACTCTTGAACAACGTGAATTTTGTTCTATAAGAACAATCCGAGTGATTAACGAACAATTCAATGCGATAAGTAAATTTTTTTTTACAAATAACCGCCGTCGTGAACAAGCGAATAAGCCGAAGCCTCGGCACGAGGACTGATCAAGTGTACGACCGATTGATTTGGTTTTATGAACAAGTGCAACGCGATTTGTGGAAATAATAATTAAATTAATGATTGATTGTACGTCCTAACTGTATGATAGTGAAATTTCACGCGTTACCGAAATAAAATATTATTTTATATTTTATTTTATTCCAATCGAGCAATTCCGAGAATTACGGATTATCTCCTCCTCATTCGTTGCGGCAGCCGAGTCTTGCCATGTAAAAGACTCTGACGTCACCGGTCGAGTATTTCGTTAAGAACTACGTCGAGTGTGTTGATGAAATAAACGACGAGTTTTTTTTTTCTTTCGACAATTGACTGTTATTTTTTTTGCAAAACTGACTGTTTCCGATCAACTACGTTTTGTTGTACTTTGGTTTATATCGAGTCAAGCCGACAACGGCATTTATTATGTTTGTGTAACCGACAATTTGTGTGAAACCGATCAGTTATTTTGTCTATTGAATATACGATTAATTTGTTTAATTCTGATCACTTATTTTATCGTAATTTTAACTGCCTGACCTTTCCCCGATCCGCCACCCTGAGCCGAATTTTTTTTTGTTTTGATAATTATTTATTTGGTGATTATAAAATCACCTGGCGCCCAACTTTAAAATTTTGAACAAGGTTGTCAAATAGTAAGTGTACTCGGACTTCACTCCGGTAGATCCCCGGTGGTGAAAAACCCGTTATAATATATATATATATATATATATTAGTAGTATATATAGCTATACAACACACGCAGTACTTGAAAATTCCTCAAGTCTGATCTCATGATTTAATCATTTACTCGAAGTATTTGAAATATTTTTTTTTGGGTTCTCACTAAAATTATTATTATCGTAAATTATTACCATTGTCTAATAGTATTATTGTTTTATTTTATAATATTTAAAGAAAGTAAATAGTTTATTATTTTGGATTTATGTACCCCAGCGGTAAAAATTATTAATGAGATTTTTATGCTAAAATTATAATTTAACTTTATATGTCATACATTTATAAATTGGTAATACCGAGGAATTTATCTTTTTGAGTGTGAGTGAGGAAAAATTCCGTGTCTTTCTCTCTCTCAAGCGTGTCGAGAGATAAAATAAAGTAAAATTATTATTATTATTCTTTTTTTATTGTCTGGAAAAATTTAAGTAAAATAATTGGTTTCTTTTATTTAATATTAAAATTAACAGTGTTAATTTAATTAAGTTATACCTACCTTGGGTTGAATTTATATAACGTTATTATTTTTTTTTTAACCACCGAGTGTCATTACTGTGGTTAATTTAACAAAAACTAATTATTGTAAAATATTATTAATTATATTGTTTATTGTTTAAAATTAAAATACGGAAACCAACAGCTGTCGGGGAAAATTTAATATTTATTTTCCCTGGATCTTTTCCTACTACTTAATTTCATTTTTCTGATTTATTTATTATTTGTAATATAATTATTTATTATATATTTACTATTTTTCTTTTTCTTATTATTATTCATTTTATTTTATTTTTCTCAATTGTTTGTCCGCTTTGTCGTGAATCACTTGCTCGGATTTTCCCTCGCAGATTTCCCCCTGAATTAAATTTCGTCCGTTTTAGGATAAACGGTCTGGCGCCTGCGTGCACTAACCCAGCCTGAGGAGCTGGTTCAGGCACACCAAGAATTTATTATTTATAAATTTATTATTGTTTATAACTTATCATTTGTTTTAATTTGAAGGAAACATTTAAAATCATTTATTAGTAATATTTATTATTATTTATTATTATTATTTTAACACGTGGGTGACCGCATACGGTTTACCGGTTGATCCGCATCTCCGTCGCGGAAATTAATTACGGTATACGTTATAATATTAAAATAGATATGAAAGATTCAAAGGCTTAAAGGAAGACAACACGAAGGATAAAAAGTAAGACAATATTTTAAATATAAAGTTAAAAGAAATTTGAAAAAAGTAAAACACAATTATTGACTGAAATTGAGTCAAAATTTAAGATTCAAAATGAGACACACTTCAAGGCAAAAAGTAAGAGGAAATTCAAGACAAAAAATAATACTAAATTTTTTACGATTTATTTCACTCAGGAAATTTCGAATTCATTGATAATAGCTTTTTTTTTCTCTTTTTTAGCTATCTTCAGATTGTTTTGAATCTGACAGCAACTGTCACTTTATTATTCCACTTTTAATATCAACTGCTTAAAACAGAATCGTTGCTTTCGTTTATCATTTTGTGAAAAATGAATTATTTAGTTTTTTGGAAATGCGACAAATCTGTTAGCGTGGTCGATTCTTCATGTATTAATAAGCGCTCCGAAAAAAATTGCGTAACCGTTCGATATGGACGTAAATTTTTCGCTGCAAGAATCATTGTTAAAAACTGTTCCTAATAATAGTGATAATCTGCGTTGTCGTTCCGTTTCTGGTCAGGGTGTGTGATGGTGATGCTAATGGTGACTTCTTAAATCACTCAGGTCATGATGGTGATAATGATGTCGATGACGATGCCAATGATTATAACCATGACCGTGATGATGACGATAAGAATATTGATGTTGATGATCGCGATGATGATCATGATGATAATAATGATGATGATCATGGTCATGATGACGACGATGATGATGATGATAATGATGATAATGATAGTGATGATATTAATGATAATGATAGTGATGACCATGGTGGTAATGAAGATAACGACGTTGTGAGAAATTCCAAGACGGAACTCGTTCAAGGAAGCAAAATCTTTGTTCAAACTGAATTTCTCGACTCTCTTAATAAAAAATATGAAAATAAGCCGAGAAGAATGATTACTTTACTGCTGTTAAAGTTGGTTGGGCGCAAAAATTTGGAGGACATGACATTAAAAGGCAGAAATGGAAAATCTGTACTAAAAAATGTCCTGAAATGTGTCAAAAGTAATTTTCTTTATCATTTTGTTTTATGAGTAATTCAGTCAAGTGAAAAATACCTTTAATATTTGTTCTTTAATTTTTTTCCTTCTAGAATATGTGTTAAGGAAAACTGCTCCAACTAATCAATTAACTGAAGTTGCATTCAATCGTTGTGTAACTCTCTTTCTTGGCAATTAAAAACTTCGAAAAAAAAAGAAAACGAGTCGTTTAATTAAAAAAAATTCAAGATTATGAAATTAATTAATTAATTACTTCTTGATCTATTTTTTTTTGTACTTTTGCCATTATTAGCTGAAAGACCAGTTATCTTATTTAATATCAACTTTGTATTTTTCTCCATTATTGCTTTACTACTTTTGATTATATCCTAGTGGATCCAAATTAGGTAAATTACCGTAATTTACGGAAAAATACCGTATTTTACCGTAAAATACTGCAATTGACTGCAAATTCGCCGCAAATTACCGCACTTCACCGTATTTTGTGGTAATTCTCCTTAATACCGAGAATTACGGTAAATTTGAGGTAAATAACCGCAATTTTGTTGTAAAATACCGCAGTATTGCCGCAAATTTGCCGTAAAATACGGTATTTTACCTAGTTGGCCGAAATGACCGCAATTTGCGGTAATCTACTGTAACATACGGTTAGTTGAGGTAAATTACGGCAATTCTTCCGAATGCCGTAAATTACGGAACTTTACGGTAATTTACCATAATTTAGAACTGCTAGGGTACTATCTAACACAATCAAATTGTCCATTCACACTTTGTTTGCTTTGTCTTTTGGTCGTTGCAGGACTTAATCTCACGATCACTTAATAAACCCATCATCATCATCATCATTATTATTATTTTGTCCGGATTTAATTAATTGATATTAATTAATTTATTGGGAATGGTCGCGTGGGAGGCACTGGGTAAACAGGGTGATTTTACTAAAGGATTAGCTCTAGGTTTCATTTTTATTGTGGGAACTCGAACGATAAACCCCGCAGGGGCCTTTCTGTAGTATCGATGCAGAGTTTGGATGCAATACGCTAGCGAAATTGATAATTTCACCTACCTTTCGTTGTTCGCCGCTTACTTGCAAGTTGGTCTTTATGAACTTTGGACTGCAACTCTCATGAACTGCTTCCGTTGGTCTCTGGTCGAAAGATGATTTGCTCCAGGAAAAACAACTATGACAACTATACCGGGTTGTAAGAGTTCTCAAGGGAGGCAGGGCCCCGGGCCCCGACGGTATCCCCGTTGAGGTATATAAGGCTCTTGTCCCCCAGCATGAAGAACTGCTACTGAGTACTTACAACTCGTGTATTTCAGTTGGAGTTTTTCCTGCGCGATGGAGGCTGCAAAGGTTAGTCCTGTTAGACAAAGGAAAGGGTCCGCCCTACACTCTTTCGTCCTACAGGCCACTTTGCATGCTAGACGTTGCAGAAAAAATTTTCGAGTCGTTAATTCGAAATCGATTGAGAATCGAAGTGTCGAATGCCGGTGGCTTAGCGGAAAACCGACATGGTTTTTGGCTTGGTCGCTGCGCAATCAGTGCTATTTCTGAAGCGCTTTCATTTGCCAAAAGAGCTTGGACGGAAAACCATCGGTCACGTCCAGTATGCATTATGATGACATTCGATGTCAAGAATGCATTTAATTCGGCACGATGGCCTGACATAATGAGGGCGCTTCAGAAATTAGGTCTGTCCGAGTATCTCATTCGGATCATAGATGATTACTTACGTAATCGTTTCTTGATTAATGAGACTACTTTTGGCGAGATGATGAAGAAGCTGACTGGGGGAGTGGCTCAGGGTTCGGTTTTAGAACCAGAACTCTGGATCATCCTTTACGATGCTCTTCTACGTCCAGATCTACCGAGCGAGGTGATACTGGAGGGGTTTGCTGACGACGTGGCGGCGCTAATGCTTGCGCACTCTTACGAGAGTGCACAAAGATTAGCAAGCCTGGTCGCGACCAAAGTGGACACCTGGCTAGATGACCATGGTATGGCATTAGCTAAGGCGAAAACGGAGGTTATAGTGCTCACAGCCCAGAGGTGGTTTCCGAGTCCTTTCCGGACTCTCGTCGTGGATCAACACGTCGAGAGTGGAAGTTCTTTGAAATACCTTGGGGTGACGATCGATACGAAACTTACGTTTCGTGATCAGATTGTCGGTGCGGCTACAAAAGCGACGACGTTGGTCGCAAGCCTTTCTCGGTTGATGCCTAACGTCGGAGGATCGAGAAGCAGCCGTAGACGAGTTCTCATGAGCGTCTCACAAAGTAGAAAGTTATCGCCGACGACTGGCATCCGTGCAACGAAGAGGCGCGCTGAGGGTAGCTTGCGCTTACCGTACGGTTTCGGAAGCAGCCGTTATGGTCATCGCGGGTGTGATTCCGATCGACCTTTTGGGTTTCGAGAGAAAGCGCATCTGGGATGCCCGTAGGGCTGGGGAAGAACCGTTGGAGAGTGTAAAGGCTCGAGAACGTGAGGAGACCCTGAAACTCTGGCAAGAACGATGGAAATCTGCGGAAACGGGACGTTGGACATTCAGGCTCATTAAAGGAGTCCGTGATTGGATAACAAGAAAAGGGGGGGGGGAGTAGATTACTATCTCACCCAGCTTCTGTCCGGTCATGGACAGTTTAATGAGTACTTGTATCGCATGGGGATCCGAACTGATCCTTATTACCAACACTGTCCGAACGTTGTCGATTCTGCCGAGCACACTTTCTTTTTCTGTCAGCGTTGGTCTGAAATACGGCTGCGTTTTCAGAACGAGAAAGAAGTGCCAAATGTCGCTGACCTGGTGATACCTTGGATGTTGGCGACGGCAGACAATTATAGAACGATGACAGTGTTTGTGAAAGAGGTCCTGAAGGAGAAAAAGATGGAAGAACAGACGGAGGGGTAGCTGCGAGAGCAGCGGGGTGCCTAGTACTGCGAAGTGATGCTCACGCAGTTCCGCAGTACTAGGTATCGGAGAGAATGAGAGTGAGGTTTGTAGCCGGTAGGGCCCCCAAAGATACAGTCATTACTTACTGTCATGGTAAGTAATACATCTTTGGGGGAGGAGTCCGGCACACGGAGGACAATACTCATACGGAGGGCAGTTTATGCTTTCCGTATGGGTATTGTCTTCTACGGTGCGTTACAGCATTTTTCCCTCACTCGTCTTTCTAGAAAAAAAAAAAAAAAAAAAACTATTACTATTACTATTACTATTACTGTTACTGTTACTATTACTATTATTATTATTATTATTATTATTATTATTATTATTATTATTATTATTATTATTATTATTATTATTATTATTATTTTATTGTCATTAACTACAAGCTATCAAGTATTAACAATCAACTTAATAGGTTATTTTTATTTGAAAGTTCCATTAAACTTGATAACCTCAATAATTATACTCTAATGTTCAAGTTGACTTCTATTTCTCCGGCTGTAAGCGCAAAAATCAACTGGTCTCATCGGACTACAAAAAATTTACATTTCTTTAAAAGTGAATGATTCGGGGCGAAGATAATATCCTATGTAGATTATAGTTAAGATAAAGTGGATTAAAATAAAAATTCTATTTTTTTATTGGTGCGTGGTCCAGTGACTTAAATGAATAGTAGATGTCAATTGAATGTCATTGGATCACAATGAAGCCTAAGTTTATTTAGGAATCGAATTTTGTCTTGAATTTTGTCTTTTTTTTTATCTTGAATGTTGTCTTACTTTTTCTCTTGAATTCCGTCTTAATTGATGTCTTGAATTTTCTTAGTTTTGGTGTTGAATGTTGTCTCACTTTTTGTCGTGAATTTTGTCTTGAATTTCGTCTTACTTCTTCTATCTAATTTTGTCTTACTTTTTGTCTTGGATTTCGTCTTGATTTTTGTCTTGAATTCTGTTTTACTTAGCGTCTTGAATGTTATCTTCCTTTCTGACTTGAATTCTGTCTTACTTTTTTGTCTGTAATGTTGTCTTACTTTTTTATCTTGATTGTTGTCTTGAATTCCGTCTTATTTTTTTTCTCGAATTCTGTCTTGAATTTTGTCATACTTTTGGTCTTGAATTTCGTCTTAATCTTAGTATTGAATATTGTCTTACTCTTTGGCCTTGCATTTTGCCTTGTAGTTAGTCTTATTTTTTGTTTCGAAATTGTCTTACTTTTTGTCTGGAATTTTGTCTTTTCTTTATCTTGAATGTTGCCTTACTTTTTGTCTTGAATATTGTCTTACTTTTTGTCTTGAATTTTGTCTTATTTCTTGTCTTGAATTTCGTCTTACTTTTTGTCTTGAATGTTGTCTTACTTTTTGTCTTGAATTTCTTTTTAATCTTTGTCTTGAATATTGTCTTGCTTTTTTGTCTTGGATGTGTCAAATTTTTTCACTTGAATTTCGTCTTGTAGTTAATCTTACATTTTGTCTGGAATTTTATCTTAGTTTTTGTGATGAATGTTGTCATTCTTTTTGTCTCGTATTGAGTCTTACATTTCGTCTCGAATTTTGTCTTAGGGAAAAATAATTGAGTTTAATTGTTAGTTATTTTTCCCTGTTTATTGTTTAATAAATAATTCATCTATTATTAGTTAGTTAATAATCATATATACGTTATATTAGTTATTATTAATTAATAATTAAGTGTAATTATTAGTTCGTTTTCCCTGTTTCGAATAAAAACTTATTTTATTGTAATATTCATGATATTGTTTAAAAAAAAAAAATTTGTTTAGTAATAATATTTTTAAATGTTACTTTGAATTATGACTGACCAAAGCTGCAATAGAGCCTGAGACGCTCGGCCGCGCACTGTATTGAAAGCGCTCAGCGACCGGCGCACGGTGATAAATAAATTCATATTGTTTAAACTAATCGCGGGCAGTGAAATTTTCTTTCAGGATCTTAAACTTTAATAAATAACGCATGTAAACTATGAAAAAAAACTTCATTTGGTGACTGAGAAGTCAATGAAATTTTCATTTGTTTACTTAAAAGTTAATTAACAATAGGATAATAAACAAAGAATTTTAAGCTATAATTATTTTTATAAAATATAGATATTTGACAACAAATCTTTAAAATTTTATTTGTTTATCCTTAACGATTGTTTTGGAATCTATTTTTCAATTAAAAGTACTCAAAATTTCCATTATAAAAAAAAAAATTTTTGTTAGAATGAATATTTTGGAGAATCGTTTGAGGATTTGATTTTTCATAGTGATTATATAAGAAAAAAATTCATAGACTTAATTTTCATGATCAAGTGGAAAATGGGGGACGGGGGTCCACTTGACGTGATCTTACTCATATTTGTCTATTAGGCTAGACTGACACCAAAAGCATCCAAGTTGTTTTTTGTAGAGAATATTTTTCTACTAATCCCCTAAAAAAGTAAGAAAGAAAAATTGCAATTTTCTCTAAAATTTAAATTTCTAACCCAAAGTACCGCATAACTTTCTCTAGGTTAAGGTAAACTACCCAATGAGTGACCGATTTTTCGTAGTGGCAGATATTTTGACTAATAAAAACAATAATTAACTTTGAAACTCAGTCAAACTATTATAATTGCATTGCGACATCATTTATTTTATGACATTCATCGTGATTATTTATAGATTGCTAGCTCAAACGTCGAAATCAGTGAATTAGTTCAAAAGATATCGGCGTTGAAAAATCTAAAAAATAACATTTTATGTTATTTTATCCGGATAAATTCTAATATAATGTACTGAAATATGTCTATGTGTAAAATCATCCCAACTTTTCCTCTTTATGGTTTTTTCGATCATCATATAATGACATCTAACTTGTTTTTTAGTTTAAATTATATCATCAAGAAAAAAATTGAATACACGCAATTTTTTAAATTTTTCTCGGATATTTCATATTTTATTGTTTCTGACATAAGTCAAAACTTGTTTAAATCATGATTTTGATCCCTGACATTGATTTCTGCCTCAATACACTAATTTTATTGAACATAATTGAAAATTAAATTTTAAAAACCACTTGTTTATTAATGAATTTCGATTCTTAAACTTTCAATCTTTAGCATAAAACGTAATTTGTTAGAGCTTGAGAGATCATAAAAAAACAACCGCATGTGATACCAAATACATCTGAACTAATATTTTTTTTTATTTATATATATTTTTTTTGTTATTAATCGAGATATTTTCAGTAAGTTCTTTTATAATTATAAAAAAAATACTAATATAATTTAAAAAAAAAATTTTTAATAAAAGAAAATTGTATATATTTTAAATTTATTCGTGCTTCCCGCCATTTTTTTTATAATTATTTCATTATTCCATAATAAATGAAGATTATGAGTCATGCACTTTTGGATTGTCAAAATGTTTTTTGATTATTAAAAAATATGAATTTTTAAACTTTATTAAATAAATTTTTAATTTCCCGCTCAGAAAATCGACGATTTTCAAACATTTCGGGAAGTTATTGTTTTCACCCGATTTTCGAAAATCGAGTTTTCATCAGATGTCGACGTTTTGAGGTCCTAGGAAGCTATTCTGACTATTTTCAGAATGATGTCCGAGTGTGTGTGTGTGTGTGTGTGTGTGTGTGTGTATGTGTGTGTATGTATGCATGTAAACTCTTTGTAACTTTTGAACTAATAAATCGATTTGGACGGTTGAGGTGGCAATCCAAAGAGCTTGTTGGCAATCAACTTTCCTGGAGATTTCAGATTATTTGATTGAATAGACTCGAAGATATTTGCGAATTACGAAAAAAAAAAATTTTTTTTTTTAGTTTTTTATTGATTTCTCAAAAACGGCTTATACGATCGACTTCAAAATCTAATCAGCTCTAGTACTCAATAAAACGCGATGATTGCTACCTCAACTATCAAAATCGATTGATTAGTTAAAAAGATATCGGCGTTGAAAAGTTAAAAAAATAACATTTTATGTTATTTTTTCCGGATAAATCATAATATAACGTACCAAAATGTGCCTGATATCATACCAACTCATCTTTTTTATGGTTTCTTTTGATCATATAATATCATCGAACTTGGTTTTTAGTTTAAATCAACAAAAAAATCGATAAAACGTAGTTTTTAATATTTTTATCGGATATTTCATATTTTATTGTTTCTTACATGAGTCAAAACTTATTTAAATCTTGATTTTGATCCGTGACATTGATTTCTGCCTCAATACACTTATTTTACTGAACATAATCAGGAACTAAATTTTAAAAACCGCTTCATTGATCATTTTCGATTCCTAAATTTTCAAACTTCAGCATAACAGGTAACTTGTTAGAGCTTGAAAAGATCGTAAAAAAACAATTGTATGTGATAGCATTTTCGAGCTCGAAGAGCTCGAAAATATATCTACACTAATGTTTTCGAGCTCTTTGAGGTCGAAAACAGCGGGAAGTTTTGGGGCTGGCCCGCAGGGTCAACCGACGCCCAGATTTTTTTTTATTTTTAGTTAAGTTAAGTTGAGAAATCAATCAATTTTGTGAATTGAGAAAAGGATCCTTTTATCTTTGATTATCGATATCTCAGCAACCAATGATCACACAGAATGTTAATGGTGGGTTTCAAAAACTTAAATAAATTCCCCGAATGATTAGCCATTGTTTTTTCGTAGAAAAAATTTTTTCCTTTCGTCACATAAATTTGAAAATGCAACAAAAAAAGGGCTTCTGGTGGTTTTTTGGAAAATCAAGTGCTGGATCGAAAATATTGTGGATATTAATAATACCCTGGTTAAAAAAAAAGAATTAAAGAGAATTAAAAATTTTTTTTGATCCTTTTTAATTCTCGTCAGAGAATTAAATAGAATTAAGGAGAATTCATATTTAGAAATTTTTAATACTTTTTTATTCTCTTCAGAGAACTTGATAGAATTAAAGAGAATTAATGTTTCGAAATTTTCAATACTTTTTAATTCTCTTAAGAGAATTATATAGAACTAAGGAGAATTCATATTTATGTTACGTCCTGGTTGATGTTTTGGCGCTGGCGTGGTTGAGCGGTCGATTTGAATTAGACGTAATGAGAATTTACATATAATTATAAATAATTATTTAGTAGGGGTTAAACAGCCACCATTCGGTGGTTGAAATAAACTGGTTATTATTTTATATCTCAATCCGATTTATTAAATTGTAAAAGAATAATTTCAATAATGTAAAAATATACAATTGAATCAATTTATAAATTGTTAAAGTTCGTCTAACAATAACTTCGAAAGGGTGAGAAAGAAGTTTAGTATTTAGTATTGAGCCTGACTGCTCTCTATGATTCTGTATTTCAGACTGAATTCTCTTGATGGAGAAAAAATAGAGTAAGTCTCTTATCAATACGAGGCGCTTGGGCATCAGGCCCGCGCATCGTTCGATATAGAGGGGTGGATCGTGATAAGCAATATTCTCGAATAATCCATTCTCTGTTCTCACGCTTTCTCCGTTTTTATTATTAACAAATGAGTCACTTATCTATGAACAAAGTTATCATAGAACAAAATAGATGTTTGTGCAGCTGCACGTCTCGAGGATTTACTCGAGGCGTCAGCGTTTATTTGTACATAACAAATATTAAGAGAAAAATAACTTTATCAATATGTTTCAAATATTCTAAATAATATCATATTATTTTATATTATTATGTTATGCTATATTATTACATTATATTATATCCTATAATATAAAGTAACTTATTAATTATGCAACTTGTTAAATTATCAATATACATCTTAATTAATTAGTTAGGTCTCAGATCGGTCTCTTAATGATTAGTATTTAAAAATAGTCAGAGACATCTGACGAGCAGGCTGGGACGTAACACCTCCCCACCCGGTAGACAAGCACCCCACTTGTTCTGGGCCTTAGCTCTTGTTGTAAATGTAGTTTATTTTCTTTATTGTTTTATTTGTAACTCTATTTTACCCATCTTCGAGTTTAAGAAATCTAAGTACTGACCTTTGACCTACGACTCGACGCCTGCCTTTTAAGTGGCGACATTAAAAAAAATCCATTCTCTTTCTAATCCGTCTGTTTGTAAACCATGGTAAACATTTTTGTGGTTTCATTTTAATGTCGATGTTCTTTTTTTTCCTAATCCTATTTGTTTGACGATTGAGATAAATTATGCGTCACGTATGCCGCATCTGTGGCCAAAAAAAATTATCTAAAAATTTATATTTTTTTTTTGTAAAAAAAAAATATTTTATATATTCATAAAATTATTTACCGTGTTTTTTTTTTCTTTATTTAATTTAATTTTTTTTCAAATTATTTAAAAGTAGACTATATGCGTATATAAAAAAAAGATTTTACGAATAGGACAAATTCATAAAATTTTCTTGTAAAATTATTAATATGTTCTTTTTCAAAAAAAAACTTTAAGATATAATGTTTGTAAGAAGTTTATGCTAAGGAAAAAAGAAATTCCAAAACCTCGAACTATTATTTGAATGTGATTTCTTTTCGGTCTTCTTGATGTAATTATTACTATGATTTTAATTCTCTTTTAACTGTTTTAAATATATTACTTTATCGTAGGTTATAAAAATTTCTTCATTGCTTTCTTTTTCTTTCTATTATTTAGTTAGTTTTTTTTTTTTTTTTTTGAGTTTTTAGTATTGTTTTCTGAATTTGTTTATTAATGTTAATAAGTATTATTATATTATTACAATGATGTATCTATATTATATCTAAATATTTGTATATATTTATTTCTTAGTATTACTTACGGCTTTTCTGCATTCATGTGCTAATTCTGTATATTTGCATATAATTTTTTTGTTTTCCTGCACTTTGCATATTTTCTTGTTTATTTTTTTTTTTTTTTTTTGCTTAAAATTCTATATACATTTGTATTAAAATTATCTATTAAATAATAAATAAAGAAAAACTTAATCTACGAATTCTTAATTTTATATTAAAATTCTATTTGAGTCTATATATTGTTAAAAAAACATTATTTTTTTTTCTGTCTTTTTTTTTTTTTTTATTTTTAATTTTTTTATGAAAGTTTATAGACTGGAAGCTTATTTTTTTTCTTAGCATTATTACTCAATTTCAATTCATAGCAGATAATATTGGTACTATCATTCTTATTAAAATTTCTGTATAGAAAGTAAATTTATTCATTAATTATAAAAGTTATTAACATGATGTTTTTTTTTTTTTTTATATATATATATATTGTGTGAGAAAGCAAAAAAAAAGAAAAGAGTAGAACAGGAAGGAAAGAAATATGAGAGGTACAGATTTCAATGTATCTACAAAAAGACGCATGTGTCTGGGAGGAAAAAAAAACCTATTTATTTATAAGCAATTTTGGCTCTATCACAATGAATGATTTTTCTCTTTCCCGATTTATATTCGATTTCTATATCATTTTTATCAGGAAATATTTCTGTAACTTTATACGGACCTAAATAATTATCATCAAATTTACCATCTCTCTGATTCTTTACTAAGAATATATTTTGGCCTATTTTGAAATTTACTGGATTAATTTTTTTATCATACCGTACTTTGGATCTTTGCTTTGAATTTTCTCAATTTTGTCTTGCTTCTTTCCGTGATTCTAATACTCTAGTTGCAAGTTCCTTAACAAAATCTGCGTATGTAGAAATCTCGTCTAGATAGGAAAATTCTGATGGTAATCGTGCTTCTTTACCAAAAACTAATTTATACGGCCTGAATTTCGTACCTTCATGTACACTTGTGTTGTAAGCAAAAGTGGCATGAGGCAACCATTTATCCCAATCATCGTGACTTGTAAAATGTTTAATATAATCAGTTAAAACTTGATGACTTCTCTCGAGAGAACCATTTGATTGCGGATGAACAGCTGTTGTCTTAATTTGTTTCATTTTGAAAATTTTGGCTACGCAACCCATTACTTTACCTATAAAAGCTTGACCTTGGTCTGTTAAAATTACTTTCGGGCAACCGTGTTTTAATATAAAATTCTCGACTAATGCTATCGCGATATCTTTAGCCGTCATAGACACTAAAGGTATTGCAAAACAGTATTTTGAAAGATCATCTTGCATCGTTAAAATATATGAATATCCGTTAGCTGAAGTTTTATTTGGTACTACTATATCTAATGCTAATTTATCCCATACTTCTGCGGATGTGTCTGTAATGACCATCGGCTGTTTTGTTTTTATTCTAACTAATTTCTTTTTCTGGCAACTAATACATTTCCTAACGAAATCTTCAACATGCTTTTTGATATTGTCCCAAAAATATTTTTGTCTAATTCTATTATAAGTTTTAGTTACTCCTTTATGTCCTGCTATTGAAGTTTCGTGATTTTCGGCTATTATTTTTTCTCTTTCCTCTACTGGAGGTATTATTATTTCATCTTTGCAAATAATTATTTTTAAATCGCTACCTTTGAAAATTTTAGCAATAATATTTTTAATTTTCGTCCAAACTGTTTTTGATAAATTGCTTCTACCTTGAGAAATACTAACTGATTTTATTTTTGATTTTTCCATATATAACTTTAAATTTTTGAAAGCTTTACAATAATCTTTTTCAGTTGGTGTATCTCGACTATCACTTTGAGTTACCAACGCGAGTACTTTCTTTTTAGATGTTCCCATTTTGATTACTTGACCTGTTTTATAATTATTTAAAGGGCTCAATTTTAAATATCCTGACACTAAAAACTGTTTCCCGATTTCGCTTGGTACGGTACCATCAGCGTTAATGAAACATAAATAACAATTTTTCTGCATTTCTAAGTTATCTCTTGTTTCGTGTACGTTCTCGTTACTGTAGTCGTTTGAAGTATTTGAAATTATAGATATATTACCGTCAGAGTCTATTTCCTCGTTAGGTAAATTGTCGTTTGCTATTATGATCGCATTGTCGTTTGATTTGTTTTGATTTCTGTCCGAATTTGATTGTGTCGAATTTTGTCGTATGTCTATTTCATTATCAGATGAGTTTATCTGTTCGATTTGGTCAAAATTTTGGTCATTATATGAATTTATTTGTTCTATCTGTTCGAAATTTTCGTCGTCAGCTGAATTTATCTGTTGATCGAAGTTCAGGTCGTTGAATGAATTTATTCGTTCAGGCGATTTTGAATTTCGATCAGCAGGTGAATTTAGTGCAGGGTTTTGTGATTCTCTACGTGATGTAGTTTGTTGTGAATTTTCTGGGCTTGTATTTTCGTTTATTATTGACAATCTATCATTAGTTCGTTTATTATTTAAATTTTGTTGACGTTTAATTGCTTTTAGAGTAACCATTATGTCTGGTAATTTGGGTTGTGAATTTTTATTATTTGGCTTTTTTGTTTTATTTTTTAAATTTTTCGCAAGATGTTGTATTTTATTCGGAATCTGTTTTTGTGTATGTGTATGTTCGTCGTAGTCTGTACAGCATGAACATGTTTTGAGTTTACGTTTTCTAGTCGATCTACGTAGTTCTGGTGTAATTTTATTAGTATGTGTTTGTTCTGCATCAGTACCGTGAGGTCTGTTCTTGTCTGCGTCTGTTAAATTTGGGTTTATTTTTGTAGTGTTTGTTTTTGTCCTTTCTGTATTTTCATTGGCTATTTTTTCCTGTGTTATTGTTTTAGTTTTTATGGTTTTTGTTTCGTCGGGTGATTCTACTGTCATGGGTTCAATTACAAAAAAATTTTCTCCTATGTCGTTAGTTGACATGTTTATGTTGTTTTCTGGTTCATTATGAATTACCGCAGAGACGTCCATAATTTTTGGATAATCGCCTCCTTCGTCAGAAGACCAAGGAATTGCAACTCCCATGTCTTTTTTATTTACGGATTTGGGTGTGATAGGAGTTCTTGGAGTGATAGGGATTGTTTCGACAGGTTATTCAGTACTAATGTCATTTGAATTTTCTGAATGTATTTTTGAATAAGTCATTTCTGTCTCGTCAGTGTTTGATTCGTCATCAGAAGTTTCTGGAATAATTATTTTTTCAATTTTCTTACTTTGATTATTTATTTTTCTACGTGAACGTATTGTAGGAGAGGGTGTAAACTCTGCCATTTTAGTTGCCCTTTTGATTTGAGAAGGATTAAATTTATTTTTATTAATTTTTACATTTTTCTTATCTGTCTGTATTTTTGGATTTGGGTGTGTAGATGTAGCTTGTGTTTGTACGTTGGGTGGTAGTGACAATGGAGTTTTCGTGGTTTACCACTTTCAACTTGCGGATTTGGGGATTGAGGTGTTGGTGTTAAATTACGTGAATTTTTATGTTTTGGAGAGTTTATAGAATTATTAGAAATATAAGACAAACCGAAATCTGTCATATCAGATTCGTCACTTAAATACAAAGGGTTGTCTTTAATGAGTTTTTTTCTCAGAGTTACAGCATCATACATGTCTCCTGATGACGACGATCCGTCAGAATAATCAGGAAGAGTTATTGATTTATCTGGTTCTGGATTTGATACGACTTTGCATTTAGAATTTTTTTTTAATTTTGCATTCTCGTTAGAATTACGCATGCGATTTCAATTTTCGTTAGAATTTAATTTATTTTTATTATTTTCATTTTGATTTTTAGAATTGGAGTTTTTATTTATTGAATTTGAATTGAGTTCTTGAGGATTATTTGTTTCTAAGTTTGTGAATATTTTATCATTTTTATTTTTACTTAAATCATCTTCGCTTAGTGATTCAGTGCTCGAAAATTTTTTATATGGATTATATCGTCTGACGTCAGATCTTTTCATTTTTAAATTTTTATTTTTACCGATATATCCGTTTTTATTATTTTTAACTAATCGCCGGTCGCTATGGTAGCTAATCCTATTGCCGTCGCTAGTAGATTTGACGACTGGGTCCATAGTATTGTTACTGACTGGCCCAACCGCTTGAGTTTTTGGCTCAAGAATTTGACGTTTTCCGACCGAATCTTCTAGACCGACCGCTTGAGTATTTTGCTCAAGATTTTGAATTTTTGAATTTATTTTTCTAACTCCGTCGACTGAGTTAGTCGCAATTTTATTTTTATCGCGAATTATTTTCTTACTTGGAGTAATTTCCTCTGAACTTGAATTATTATTTTTGTTAAAATTTTTTTTATCGTTATTCGAGCTAATTGACTCTGAATTAGTTTTGTATTTAGGTTTCTTTTTAAAGACTTTACCATCGTCTGAAGGATCTGAAGTCCTCAACCTAGCGATTCCGGGTTTTCCAGGTCGCCATTTAATTTTAATTGGATAAACTTCGCGGTTTTCAATTATTGGGTTACGCGATAAAGCGTCCGCGTTTGTGTTTATTTTTCCCGCCTTATATAACACGGTATATTCGAACTCTTTAAGCCGTTCTCTCCATCTCATTACACGCGATGTTGGGTCATTCATATTGTTTACCCACACCAGCGGTCTGTGATCGGTGACAAGAGTAAACTCTCTGCCATAGAGTTACGGTCTAAATGTTTTCATACCAAATAAGGCTGCGACCATTTCTTTTTCGGTGGTCGAATAATTTTTTTCGTGTTTATTGAGCACACGAGAAGCTGCTGCAACAATTGTGTCTTCGACAATTTTGCCTTGTGAGAGAATTGCTCCAACTGCATAGCCCGAAGCATCGGTCGTTAAAATAAATGGTTTCGAAAAATCTGGATACTGCAATATCGGAGCTGTACGTAGTTTATCGCGCAAGGTTTCAAAAGCTATCTGATGTTCAGGCGCCCATGAAAATCTTGCGTTTTTGCTTGTAAGATCGGATAGGCACTTAGAGATTTTTGCGAAATCCTTGATAAATCGCCGATAGTAACCAGCAAGTCCAAGAAATTCTCTCACTTGTGTTGTGTTTTCAGGTGTTTTGAAACATTTGATCGCCTTAATTTTATCGGGATCAGGCTTGACACCGTCGGCAGATATAAGATGGCCTAAATAAATTACTTCTTTTTTTAGGAATTCACATTTATCGGCTTGTAGAGTTAAATTCGCACTTGGCAAACGTTCGGCTAATTTTTCGAATTTAGTGTTATGTTCTTCTAGAGAACGTGCGTAAATGACTATATCGTCTAAGTAAACAAAGAGATCTGCTCCTTGTAACCCGCGTAAAACTAAATCCATTAACCTTTGGAACATTGCTGGAGCATTTTTAAGTCCAAATGGCATTCTATTAAATTGATAATGACCATGAGGAGTTGTAAATACTGTTTTGTGCTTATCTTTAGGATCTACTTTTAATTGATGAAAACCCGATTTTAAATCAAATACTGAAAAATAAATCGCACCACCTAATTGATCAAGAATATCATTTATCAACGGTAGTGGATATGCATCTTTAACAGTCTTATCATTTAATTTACGATAATCTATAACTAAACGCCATCTTTTATTGCCTTTAGAATCGGCTTTTTTGGGTACGATCCATAAAGGGGAATTATATGGTGAGGTCGAAGGTTCAATAATATCCATTAACATTAGTTCTGTTATCTGTTTTTCTATTTCGTCTTTCTGTGCTGGAGGGTGTCTGTATTGTCGAGTATTTACGGGAACGTCATCGATAGTGGGTATAGTATGAGCCGCAGTGTCTGTAGCGCGCAGTGGTTCTCCTGGAATGTGGAATAGGTCAGCGTATTTCTCTACTAGAGAAACTATTGCTTTACGCTCTTCCTCATTCAGATGTTTTAAACGCAAGAGTTTTAACACTTTCTTGACACGATTTTCCCCGGCCGTGGTACTTTTATCGTAATTGTCTGTGTCGTCATGCGTCAAAGTAGTATCCTCGTCTTCGCTTGTCCCGAATGGGTACAGAGGAATTACGGGTACTTTTACTTTTACATCTTTGTCAAGAGTATTTATTGCGTACAAATAAGCGATTCCGTTATTATTACTCACTAAAGCTTCGCCCACGTAAATACCGTTTTCAAATTCGATACGAGGTGTATAACCCTCTTTAAGTTTACTATCTACTCGAACAAACATTGCCGTTTTCGTTCGAGGTTTTAAAACGAAATATTCTCCTTCTGTTAATGATATTTGTAGATTATTTAAATGTTGAAATGTTACCGTATTGTCTACTAAATTTATTATTCCGCCGTGTTCTCGTAAAAATTCCATGCCAAGTATGCCCGTATAATCTAAAGGAAATTCGTCCGGTAGTATATGAAAATAAGTGTCCTTATTAAAAATTTGTATTTTTATTCTACCCAAAGTGATAGCCTCGGAGACACCGTTTACTTTGTAACAATATGATTCGTCGATTAATTTTTTATATTTTACTTCCCCGTATTTTATTAAATTTAAATTACATCCGGTGTCTACTAAAATTTTCCCATAGCTAGATATTATATCGTTGGATATGAACATAATTGACGTAGGTTTATAATCAATTGACATGGCACCCACGGAATAAGTTTTTGTCGGTATTCTTAGTTTTTGTTTAAATTTTGGCGCTGAATTGCTACGTTTCCCATCGGAGCGCCGACTCGAGGGAACGCTTGGTCGTTTCCCGTACCTGTACTCGGTTTTGCATTTAAACCGTCGCGTTTTCCTTCATTATAAATTTTTTTACGACAATTGTTTACTGAATGACCGTTCATTTTACAATAATCACATTGAAGAATATTTTTGTTTATAATTTGATTAGATTCAATATTCTTTCTTTGAATTAAAATTCTACATTCCTCAATATTATGATTGTTTCTTTTGCAAAAATTACAAAACTTATTTGGGTTGTTTCGATTTTGATTATTAACCTGTTCCGATTTTTCACGACTGTTTCTGTTATAATTTTTATTAAATTGCTGATAAGGATTCAAATTTCGAATGTGGTGATTATTTTGGTTAATTGTGTTGTGTGGGTTTGGGTCTTGGATTGCGAAACAATTTTTATTTGAATTATTATCGAATGGCTTGAAAAGTTTATTTATATTTTTCATTTGCTGTAATTTTTGTTCCACTTTAGTTGCTGCAGTAGCAGCTGTAGCAAGATCCGCGAATTCGTCATTGTGAAAAATAAAGCAAGTCTTGGTTCTAAACCTGAAATAAATGCTTGTACCGCGGTTTCTTTGGCCAAAACTATTTTTTCATCTTTACTATTACCGCCTGTATCCGCGATTTCTGAGCAAGTGTCCTGTAAATGTTTATTCACTCTTTGGTAAAAGTCCATTACGCGTTCACTCGATTTTTGCTCCAAGTCATTAAATTCTTTTAACCAAACTGAAACTTGTTTGCTTAATCTAAAATTTAAATTTAAAAATGCAATAAATTCGTCTATTGTTTTTACGTTTGACCCGCTTACTCTAATTAAAGGTTCGCCTTTACATTTGGATTTTAATATTCTAACGAGCGCGTCCTCGTTTATTTCTCTTAGATATTCTTTCGCGTCTTTGCATGCCTGTATGAATGATTGTAATGGATAACTTATACCATCAAAGTCTGGTATAGTTTTGAAAAATTCCTTGTAATCGAATTTATTATTTACAGTTGAATTATTCGTTAAATTAAGATTGGGAGGTAGTTGGTGTGAAGTACCCACGGGTGGATTTCTTTCGAAATGTGTTTTTAATTGTTGAGCAATAGCTGCTTGACAATTTTCTTCAAATTTATTTTTCATATCAAGTTTTTCTGCTAGTAATTGTTCGATTTGAGCTTTTAACGCTAGTACTTCATTTTGGGTTTCCGTAAGGGAAACTTCCATTTGTTCAAGACTCATTATTGTTTATATAGATATTTCGAAAGTCAGAAAAAAAAACTTTTAACAATATAATTGACTTACTACTTAGTTGTTTACAGGTTTGAATTTCAGATGAATCGGTAATTGTAGTTGATATAGAGATCTTCGTTGCCGTCGGAAGGTTGATGGAAACACGTTGAGCAGAATGTGTGATGACTGTAGATTTCTCAGCTGTAGTTGATATTGACCTGCGTCCGTCGGGCGTCGTGAATGATATTGGTAGTTTTATTTTATTTTAAATTTTATTTCTTCATTAACTTCACTCACTTGAATTTTATTATGAATTTTATTGTTAATTCACAAAATTTTATTTTTTTTCTTGATGCATATGATTTTTATAAATTTATATACTTTTTTTTTGTTTATTAATTTATTTGAGAGCAGAAAAAAAAAATTTAATTTCAGATCTTGGATAATAAAAATTCAATTTTCAATTTAAATGTTCGACGAGAAAAAAAAAAATTTGTTATTTTATCTTAATTATTATTTTTTTTTTTTTTTTTTTAATTTCAATTATTTAGATTTTTATTATTATTTATTTCACTCACTTCAATTCTCACTTAACTTTTCACTTCTGTTTCACAATTTTACTTCTTTTTTTTTCTTTATTTAGGAAAAAAAAATTTCCGATGTCGACAAAAAAAAATTTGTAATATTTTTTTTTGTGTTGCTCAATTTCACTTTGAGAACTTGATGTTAATTTTTGTAAAAAAAAATTTTCGGATTTTTGAGATTTTACCAGTCTATTCGGGGGCTGTTCGAATCCGTCGCTGCCACCAATTTTAATTATATAATAAGTTGTTACGTCCTGGTTGATGTTTTGGCGCTGGTGTGGTTGAGCGGTCGATTTGAATTGGACGTAATGAGTACTTACATATAATTATAAATAATTATTTAGTAGGGGTTGAACAGCCACCATTCGGTAGTTGAAATAAACTGGTTATTATTTTATATCTCAATCCGATTTATTCAATTGTAAAAGAATAATTTCAATAATGTGAAAATATACAATTGAATCAATTTATAAATTGTTAAAGTTCGTCTAACAATAACTTCGAAAGGGTGAGAAAGAAGTTTAGTATTTAGTATTGAGCCTGACTGCTCTCTATGATTCTATATTTCAGACTGAATTCTCTTGATCGAGGAAAACTAGAGTAAGTCTCTTATCAATACGAGGCGCTTGGGCATCAGGCCCGCGCATCGTTCGATATAGAGGGGTGGATCGTGATAAGCAATATTCTCGAATAATCCATTCTCTGTTCTCACGCTTTCTCCGTTTTTATTATTAACAAATGAGTCACTTATCTATGAACAAAGTTATCATAGAACAAAATAGATGTTTGTGCAGCTGCACGTCTCGAGGATTTACTCGAGGCGTCAGCGTTTATTTGTACATAACAAATATTAAGAGAAAAATAACTTTATCAATATGTTTCAAATATTCTAAATAATATCATATTATTTTATATTATTATGTTATGCTATATTATTACATTATATTATATCCTATAATATAAAGTAACTTATTAATTATGCAACTTGCTAAATTATCAATATACATCTTAAATAATTAGTTAGGTCTCAGATCGGTCTCTTAATAATTAGTATTTAAAAATAGTCAGAGACATCTGACGAGCAGGCTGGGACGTAACATTTAGAAATTTTCAATACTTTTTAATTCTCTTCAGAGAATTAAATAGAATTGAGGAGAATCCACATTAAGGAATTTTCAATACTTTCCAATTCTCTTCAGAGAATGAAATAGAATTGAGGAGAATTCACATTAAGGAATTTTCAATACTTTTTAATTCTCTTCAGAGAATTAAATAGAATTGAGGAGAATTCACATTAAGGAATTTTTCAATACTTTTCAATTCTCTTCAGAGAATTAAATAGAACTAAGGAGAATTCATATTTAGAATTTTCAATACTTTTCAATTCTCTTTAGAGAATTAAATAGAATTGAGGAGAATTCATATTACGGAATTTTCAATACTTTTCAATTCTCTTCAGAGAATTAAATAGAATTGAGGAGAATTCACATTAAGGAATTTTCAATACTTCTTAATCCTCCCGTTAAGAAAGAGGATTAATGAGAATTAAAAATCAATCGTATCCTTTTCAATTCTCCACAGAGAATTAAATAGAATTAAAAAGAATTCAGTATTATTAGCTTTTCATTCTATTCAATCCTCCTTGGAGAATTGAAAAGTGTTAAAAAGAATTTACACTTGCAATTGGCAATACTTTTTAGTTCTCCGCCTAGAATCAAAAAGAATTCAGCATTATTTATTCTATTTAATTCGTCATGAAGGATTAAATAGTATTGAATTGGATTTAAAATATAAGACTTTTAATACTACTGAACTCTCTACAGAGAATTAAAAAGTATTGACAATTTCTAAATTTGAATTCTTCTTGATTCTATTTAATTTTCCACAGAGAATTCAAATGTATTGAAAGTCTTTACTCTTAGATCCTTTTTAATGATATTTAATCATTCATGAAGGATTGAATAACATTAAATACGATTTAAAATACAAGACTTTCAATACATCTGAATTTTCTGTAGAGAATTAAACATTATCAAGAAGATCAAATGAAAAAGTGGTAGTACCTAAGAGTAATCAAAATTTATCAATGTAAAAACTTTATTTATTAATGCCCTTTATAAATATTGAAGCAGAGTAAAAGTTGTTATTTTATTTATTTTTGTCATTTCCGTCATCACTTTCAGATTCTTTATATAAAAATTGCCGATATTTTTCTTTTATTCCTTCATCCACCTCATTTTCTTCTTCATAACTTTTATCATCTTCGATATTGTCATTGTTTCCACCTTTTTCATAGTCTTCTCCTTCAACATTTACATCTGTTCTGATATCTTTATTTACTTTTTCTTTAGACTGCTTCTTTTTTTTAGGATTATTTGTTTTATCTTTAAGATTTCCAATATATTTAGATATATGTTGTCTCATTTTTCCCACCTCTTGAGTTCTTTCGAACGATTTCAATGATTTCGTAAAAATAGAATGACTCAAGTAATGTTTAAACAAACCTGCAATAAAAATTGAAGAATTCAAATTTGAATAATAAGTGTTATAAATGATAAGAAATTTAAAAAAAACGAAATCGTACATTGTGTGACCATGGATGAAACAAATCGATTTCAGACTCGGGTGAGGTTGGCTGCCCGAGCCGTAGGCTCGGGCAGACATCACCCGCAGTCTGAAATCGTGTTTTATCCTGAGTCACACGCTATACTATTTCCGGATCACCTGTATCGGAACTTTAAAATTCTGCGTCAGCAGCCAGTAAGAAACAAGTTAATTTCAAGCCGATGATGCGGAGAACTGTTAGAGAATGAGAACTCTGTGATTTACAGTCACTTATTAAATAGTAAATAAGATAAAAATATTATTTTCACTAATTTTTACTAATTATGTATGGCAACTTAAAACTGTTACTTAGAAAATGGAATGAGTAAACTGAAGTGACAATTAAACAAATGAGAGTAATAAGGCTGCAAATTAACATTAAATATAACTGACACCGGGCAGAGACAATTGTGTTTCTATCCGCTGTATGAAAGCATTCTTGAATTATGAATTCGCTAGCAGTCGTATGCAGCATCGGCTTGAAATTAACTTATTTCGACGCGCTGTAGAGACACAGAAGCTTCAAGTATCGATGCTGGTATGATAAAAATATTTTTAAACAAACGCCACTTGACGTTCACAATAGAAGTAGATTTCGTTAACAGCTATATTTTGAAAAAATTTACTTGACGAGATCCTGAACTTTTACCTAATTTTATAACTTTTAAATGTATTTTACATAAATATCAAATGGTTTTCTTTTCATAATGTGAAACAAATTATTTAAAATTTTATCTTTATATATATACCTACTCATATTATCGAAAAAGTCAAAAAATTCTAGTGATAGACTAGATAGATAGATTGTCATAAATTCTCATAGAGATTTTATGAGAATGAATGAGTTCTATGAGAAGTGCTATAGTTAAGTATAGGGCCTTATACATACAGCTATAAGAATCTATTGGATATTTTAAGCAGGATTGCTCAACTATGACGTGTCGAGAGTTAAGCATAATCTTTACCGCTTCGCGGTTTCAGGCGTGAAAAGTAGCTCCGTTTCATAATAATTTGCCTACCTGACATGGTAAGCAGAATATTTTCATCTAATTGTTTAAGCGATTCATCATTTTTATTTTTAGTTCAATGGGAAGTTTGACCAGTTACGGAACTTTCAAGAAGCGTCTTTTTGCTAAAAAAGAAATCAGCTGCTCGGTTAACAAACATAGTTGGTTTTGTTGCTCCCATTAATTGGTCAAAAATTATCTGTGGGATCCATCGATTATTTCCAGCGTATACCTGTAAGTAATATATAATTTATATCTTTTCTGGTTTTTATAATTAAGTCTTGCTAAGATTACTAACTAAATTTTTTAACTTCCCGCTATGAAAATCAATGATTTGCGATAATTTCGGACGGTATTGCACAGTAAAAAAAATTGTGTATCTGTGTTAAAAACGATCCGTGTTAAATTTTTTGTGTTCATTATCTTATGTCAACACAATTTTCTGTGTTACTTTACAATTTTTAATCAATCTACTAGTCAACACTTTAAAAGTGTTACCTAGTACAAAAATCAATAATATCAACATTTATTACGTATTATTTTAAAATCAACACAAAGAAAGTGTTGAAGCGACAGTTAAATTGTGTTAAGGAAATTTCTTAGTTCCTATAAGTTTTAATAACAAAAAACATGATCCTGAAGTTAGCAGACAATTAAAAATTTTATGATTTTTTTTTCAACAAATCAATAAAAAAAAAAAAAAACTAAAAATATGCACATGTCGAAGATTTGAAAAACTGCAAGTGCAATTTGTTCGAATTTTTTTTTTTTTAATTTACCGTCTAAAAGAAAATTCAAAAATTATTAGACCTCGGCTAACTTCAGTATTTTCAAAAAATAACATAATTTTTCTTTAAACTAAAATTTTTTATATTAAATATTTTACCTTCAGTTCCGAGGATTAAACCTTTCTACACTGAATCGCCATAATTAAAAAAATAATACTTCATTTTGTCGTATTTCTCCGGGTGAAACTTGTGAATATCTTTCACCGGTACCGCTACTTTCGTATTTTTTTCAATCATGATACCTGCCCAGGAAGTATCGTATTTTCCTGTAATTGTACAGAATGAGAATTGCTAATTCTATTTTTATTTTAAGTTTTTTTTTTACAAAATAAAAAAAGAAAAAAAGGTGATGTTGAAGTTAGCAGACAGTTAAAAATTTACGGATTTTTTTTTTAACCAAATTAATTTAAATTAAAAAAAAAATTTTAAAATTAAAAAAAAAAACTTTAGGTTCAAGTTTTTTTAAACAATTTTTTTTTGCTAATGTGTCGTTTTCAAAAATGATAAAAAAATTACTAGACGTCGGCTAACTTCAGTATCATGACAAAAGTTTATAAAATTTTATACATCACTATTGCCGATAAAAAGAAAAGAAAATGTAAGTACTTACTTGACATTCTAAAGCAAATGGAACAAAAATATGAAACGATATTGAATTAGAAGTATTTTAATAATTGCCCGATTAAAACCAAATGACAATTACATTTACAATGTACGATAAAATTCACGATTAAATGCACGTGTTAAATATCAATTATTTTTATCCAAAATGGCTACTTAGACGATATATGTTTGAAGGTCACAACAGCTAAAATCACAATGACTTAATTTTCATGTCCATCAAATATCAAATATGGTGGCACACATATGAATAAATCAATAAATGTGAGTTTCGATAAGAAGTGTAGAGTGCGGTAGACTGTGTGTATAGTCTCCACAGTTACCATAACATGATATTTATAGTTACCGATGTGTAGTTTTAGGACAATGGTTCAACTGTACAATTAATCACTAGATGACGTTGAATTAGAGAGAATTAAAGAGAATTAGTTAGAATTATACTTTTTCCAATACTCCTTTATTCTCTCGAATCCTTTGCGAGAGCAGAAATTGAATATTATTTTAGAATTAAAAAGAATTAGTTAGAATTAAACTTTTTCTAATTCTCTTTTGTTCTGTCGAATCCTTTGCGAGATCAAAAATTGAATATTATTTTAGAATTAAAAAGAATTAGTTAGAATTAAACTTTTTCTAATTCTCTTTTGTTCTCTTGGATCCTTCGCGAGAGCAGAAATTGGATATTATTTTAGAATTACAGAGAATTAGTTAGAATTATACTTTTTCCAATTCTCCTTTATTCTCTCGAATCCTTTGCGAGAGCAGAAATTGAATATTATTTTAGAATTAAAAAGAATTAGTTAGAATTAAACTTTTTCTAATTCTCTTTTGTTCTGTCGAATCCTTTGCGAGATCAAAAATTGAATATTATTTTAGAATTAAAAAGAATTAGTTAGAATTAAACTTTTTCTAATTCTCTTTTGTTCTCTTGGATCCTTCGCGAGAGCAGAAATTGGATATTATTTTAGAATTACAGAGAATTAGTTAGAATTATACTTTTTCCAATTCTCCTTTATTCTCTTGAATCCTTCAAGAGAGCAGAAATTAAATATTATTTTAAATTAAAAAGAATGTTAGAATTAATCTTCTTCTAATTCTCTTTTGTTTTGTCGAATCCTTTGCGAGATCAAAAATTGAATATTATTTTACAATTAAAAAGAATTAATTAGAATTAGACTTTTTCTAATTCTCTTTTGTTCTCTTGAATCCTTCGCGAGAGCAGAAATTGAACATTCTTTTAGAATTACAGAGAATTAGTTAGAATTAAACTTTTTCCAATTCTCCTTTATTCTCTCGAATCCTTTGCGAGATCAACAATTGAATATTATTTTAGAATTAAAAAGAAGTAGTTAGAATTAAACTTTTTCTAATTCTCTTTCGTTCTCTTGAATCCTTCGCGAGAGCAGAAATTGGATATTATTTTAGAATTACAAAGAATTAGTTAGAATTAAACTTTTTCCAATTCTCCTTCATTCTCTCGAATCCTTTGCGAGATCAAAAATTGAATAATATTTTAGTATTAAAAAGAATTAGTTAGAATTAAACTTTTTCTAATTCTCTTTTGTTCTGTCGAATGCTTTGCGAGATCAAAAATTGAATATTATTTTAGAATTCAAAAGAATCAGTTAGAATCAAACTTTTTTCAATCCCCTTTTATCCTCTTGAATTCTTCGCGAGATCAGGAATTGAATATAATTATAGAATTAAAAAGAATTAGTTAGTATTCAAAATATTTAATCCTTTTTTATTCTTTTTAATCCTAAAATGATAAAAATTTGGAGGAGAATTGAAAAGGATTCATTTCAGTTTCGATCCGAATTCTCCGGAGAATTAAGAGTATTGGAGAGTATTAAGTAGTATTAAAAATGTGTGCTTTTTTAATCCTTTTTAATTCTCTTTTTTAACCAGGGATAATAAGTGTGTATTATACAGTTCAATATGCCCACAAAAACCTTACAAAGAGCCAGATTAATCTATCTAGCCATTTTTTTTGTTTCACTCGATCGAATTTTTGAATAAATTAACGGATCAAGTTTTTTGCTCTGAAAGCTGAGGTCAGAACGAAATTTTTGACCCCAAAAAACAAGTTTCAATTTTTTTTGATTTCTTCGATTTTTTTTGACATTTTTTGGAAATTTTTCGTTTTTTTCTCTTTCCCTCATATTTACTGAGTTACCAATGCAAAAATGGAAGAAAAGTAAAAAAAAAATTATTTTTTCATTTTGATTATGAATGTACAATTAAAGGAACAAAACTTGTTCCTTTAATTGTTTAGCAAAACTTTGATCGATCCCCCCAAAAAACGGCTTGATAGATCAATTTAAAAATTTATAGGGTTATTGAAGGTACATTAAGCTAAAAAAATCCCTAGCAAATATTTTTTTTATCAATATTTGCAGAGTAGCGGTTGATTTACTAAAAAACCAAAAAAAGTCATTTTTTGTACTTACTTCTAAAGGATTTTAAAAATAAAAAAAATTGTTTTTCTCAAAAAAATTCTGAACGGGTCTTGTAGAGGATTCAGTCAAGTTTTTAACGCCACCCTCAAATTTACCATGCAATCATTGGTACCTGAAATATCGATGATCAAAGCCAAAAGGATCATTTTTTGTTTGAAGGCTGATATCTCTGCTACTAATTATTCTACAAGGTTAACAAAAAGGCCAAATTGAAGCTGAATAAATATGCCAAATGACCTATACATTGGTTTAGTTGACAAAATTTTTCCACGGTCCGTGGGCTCTTTGGAAAAAAAAAAAATTCGAAATTTTTTGTCTCGCGATATTTCTCATGTTAGCGTAAGAACCAGACCTTTTAAAAATTTTGATAAAAATGCACCGAAACTAGAAATTTCAAGCGATAAAATGCTTTTTTTAAAATCTCTATAGGATTATTTTTCACAAAGTTAATTATAAAATTTTTCTGTTTCTTTAATTTCTTGCGTTAGAGTATATGTATCATCGGGATCTGAATCATTGAACATATGTATCATCAAATATATGTGTTATAAAAATTCGAATAATTGGGATTCGTGTCATCGGGATTGATAACATGTCATTGAGTAATTGATACATATGGGTAAACGAGATATGCGTGAAAGACACCTACCCAAATAGGTTAGAACGAGCATGTGTTTTAATTAACATCTTTACCAGTAAATAATAATTGTTGGTTTCAGACATCGTGATAGCTCATTGTATTTATTTATTTTACTAGACCGTGTTTGTTAATGCACTATGACAAGTATTTATAAAATTGACATTGTTAAAACGATTATTTATGATATGCTTTCGTATGACTATTGTTTTAATATTGATTGTATTTTGTAAATGATGGTTGTGGTACATTTTTTCAGAGTGTCTGAGGAAGGCTCAATAAAAGCCGGAACGACGCGAATGAACATGAGTCTTAAACTTATCCTGATCCTATTCCTCTGAAGTTTTTTAAATATTAAATTTTCACCAAGGACCGGAAACATCATCATAATAATATTATTTTACATATGCCCATGTATGACTATATATAATCATAAGGGTGGGCCGAAAAAATCGACTGTATTTTTTTTTATTGTATACTCTGAAAAACAGGTTGGTAGACACCTCAAGAAAATTCTTTCCAAGTATGAGCTCTTAATTTTAATAGGAAAGGCCTCCGTCTCTCAGGTTTTGATATTTTTCTTAGTATTAGAAAGAAAAATTCATATCTCGGCATTTACTATTTGGAAAAAATATTTCGTCTCATCAAATTATCGGAAATTGAATTCTCTACAAAAAAGGTCTCTTACAATTTTTTTGTCTCACCGTTCAAAAGTTATAAAAGGTTGAAGTTTGATTATTTTCAGGCAGATGTTTTTTTTTTTATGAATTTTATAACTCGTCAAAAAAAAATTATTATGGTATACGCACCTAATGGATTTATAGAAAATTCAATGCTCTACAACAACGGTCTCTTATGATTAGTCGATTAGATTAACCGTTTAAAAGATATTCATTGTTAAACTTCAATGCACACTAATTTTAACAGATTTTAATTAATAATTTGAACAATTTTAATTTAATTTATGAGCTTCGGGGAAATTCGTACAAACTTGAGTTTCTGTCAAGAAAGTAACTACTATAAAAGTACTCTGGTGGAAAATTTATTTGTAATTTATTATTCTTATAATATTTTCATAAATTTTACCTTTATTTATTTGAAATCCCGACCGTGTTGTTAATTATTTTTGACGTTTGTTCAGAGTATATTTTAAAACTTTTTTCCACAGAATATACAAAAAATTTTTTGTTCGAAAGGATTTTTGTTTAGAATATCATCGCTTCTTTTGTTTTTCTTGTCAAACTAACGCCACCTATATTTCCTATTCTCAACTGATCTTCATTATCTACCCGTTTCATACTGCATTCTCGGTGTTTTTAAATGTCATCACCTTGCATACCTGATGGTATAATTTATTACAAATAAGTCTTAGAATCACCATATAAATTTATTTACCGTTATAGTCAGATTAACGAACTGCGTTTCGGATATTTTCGGATTTTGACTTCCACCAGTTAAATTTAATACCTGAAACGTGCGCCTTAATAGAAAAAAAAATTAATCCTTACGCCAAGCAAGCGCGATAGATACCTTTGTAAGCAGGTGTTTCTGAATTTTGACAGCCACGTGGTTAATTAGCCTAAGAATAGAAAAATGAAATAAATTATGATAAAACGGTTCATATTTTTTCTTTTTTACTATATATCCAACGATTTACTTGATTATTCATTAATATAAAACGTTACATACTTAGATAAAATCATTCTGCTATTGTCAGAGAAGTCATTTTTGTAAGAGCTTTAGTTTCTTCACTATGATAAAAAGAAAATTATTCCTCAATTTGACTTTGGACCCGCTTTTTAATAAAGATTTAAAATAAATGAATAAATACAAGTTATATTCAAAAATAGAAATTTTATTGAAGAGTTCTATAAACATCAACATATACTAATATTATTTATTAAATTATATTACATTTCTGCAATCAATTCACCAGGGTTGATTGTTGCGTGGGTGGTCAACTGTTAACAAATTTACTAAAGCAAGAGGTGTATAGCATCGAAAAAGTCGTGCAACACCATTTTTTTTAATTGTTATTCGATTATTACGACCCACGTTGTGTGAATTAAATAGAAAAAAGGATTTACGGATTGTTTTTGAAATTTTGAATGAGACAGTTTTAAAGTGGCCGATAGATAAAACACCGCAGTTTTTAAGCTTATTACTCTGTCACATAGCGGTTCAAACGTGAATCGCTGCGCGCGCTTTTCCATCTCGCCGTGAGTCTAACAACACCTCCTAGCTGCTATAAAGCGCATTTATTAGTAATATTTTATTATTATTTAAATATTTACATTATTTTAATTAATTATTTGATGATTTATTTATGGATTATTAATATTATTGTTTTTTTTTATATTGATATTATTGTGTATTATCTTTATATTTATGTTTTGATAATTACTTTGAATATAATGTACTTAGGGTAAGTCTGGATATTACTGCGGTTTTTTTTATAGGTCTTACTTCAAAAGCAATTAATTGAAGTTTATTCCAAGATATCGATATTTTTTTTTATACCCAAGCTGTACTTCTTATTAACTTAAAAAAAAAAATCAACAATGAGATAAACTAATATTTTCTTTAAATAATAAGCATTTTAAAGACATGCCTATATGCATGTATTACGGCGGGGCCTAAAGTGGCTTGCCCCTAGTACTGCGTGCCAATTACCGCGAATGACCCAATTACTGCATATCTATTACTGCGGCTAAGTCAATTACGAAAAATTTCGGGATCAGACAGAAAATGAAATAATACAAGTCTGAAAGATAATTATTAGCTTAATAAAATAATTAATAAAACTTATTAATATAATGACAGATTTATATTAACTTATAAAAATAAATATGACAAGTAAACACCGCACAGTACAGTCTACTGATGACGACTTCGGACTCATATGAAAACTCCAATTTCATCACCATTAAAAATTCTTGTATATTCGATTGTTGTAGTCTTCATCAGTAGGAAACTCAGTGAAGTAGTTAATAATACTAGTGAACCATCCTCGTATCTAATCTCTGTTAACTTAGTCCGGGTAACAGATAAATTTTCAAAAATTCTTTCTGAAACATTTGGATGACGTTTTAACAAACTTTCAAGCCAAAACCTTCCTGGTTTATTATTAGGGAATGGGGTTTTCCTATTATCATTGTCTCACAGTATTTTTAAGTTTTCAACCGATTTATTTTTTTTTACTGGGTTACCTTGATTACAATAGTAAACAATCCATTGAACTAGTTCATTTTCTTTTTCATAACTATAAGTACGGTTGATGGTCCAGGTGGTTTGTTACTGTATTTGTGAATTTTTCTTGCTCTTATCGTTGATTTCGGTATATTATATTTCCTAGAAACTTCAATAACTTTCGTGTCCCCTAGAACTTCAGCTGAAGCTAATTTTACGTCAGCTTTATTATAATTATATCTTGTTTTTTTTATCACTTTAGATTAATTTTTTTTATTAACCTTCTGTTTATTATTAACTATAGGCATTGTTGATTTTTATCCTGTAAATTTCTCTGCTATTTTATAGTTTAAAAGTATTCTTTTATTATTTATGACATTTCAATCGTCCCTGTCCATCCTATCACTAACTGGTATTGTCATCGTAATAGCGATTATAATTATAATTTCATACTAATTAAATTTTCTATAGTCTAAGAGCCGGACCTACTTCGACCTTCACCGATCCTGCAACCTGATGAGATATATTTTTTAAAACGCTTAAATAATAGTTCAATACGCCTATAATAGCTTGCCTATCAAAATCCTGACCAGGCTATTTTTAAATAAATTAATAAAAATTAAATTTTTTTTTAATTTTTTGCTGTTCTTGCAAATAATGCATAGAATATGCCGGGGTAGCCTTGCCTATCCATTTCTTGACCAAACTACCTGGCAAGCAGGTATAAACAGGTAAGTCAATATAAAAAACGCCACCGACCTATGAACCGCTTGAATTTTATACCAAAATGTAGTTAATTTTATAACAAACACGATGGTATAGGATTGCCTACGTAACTTTTATTAATTTATTTAAAAATAGCCTGGTCAGGATTTTGATAGGCAAGCTATTATAGGCGTATTGAACTATTATTTAAGCGTTTTAAAAAATATATCTCATCAGGTTGCAGGATCGGTGAAGGTCGAAGTAGGTCCGGCTCTTAGACTATAGAAAATTTAATTAGTATGAAATTATAATTATAATCGCTATTACGATGACAATACCAGTTAGTGATAGGATGGACAGGGACGATTGAAATGTCATAAATAATAAAAGAATACTTTTAAACTATAAAATAGCAGAGAAATTTACAGGATAAAAATCAACAATGCCTATAGTTAATAATAAACAGAAGGTTAATAAAAAAAATTAATCTAAAGTGATAAAAAAAACAAGATATAATTATAATAAAGCTGACGTAAAATTAGCTTCAGCTGAAGTTCTAGGGGACACGAAAGTTATTGAAGTTTCTAGGAAATATAATATACCGAAATCAACGATAAGAGCAAGAAAAATTCACAAATACAGTAACAAACCACCTGGACCATCAACCGTACTTATAGTTATGAAAAAGAAAATGAACTAGTTCAATGGATTGTTTACTATTGTAATCAAGGTAACCCAGTAAAAAAAAATAAATCGGTTGAAAACTTAAAAATACTGTGAGACAATGATAATAGGAAAACCCCATTCCCTAATAATAAACCAGGAAGGTTTTGGCTTGAAAGTTTGTTAAAACGTCATCCAAATGTTTCAGAAAGAATTTTTGAAAATTTATCTGTTACCCGGACTAAGTTAACAGAGATTAGATACGAGGATGGTTCACTAGTATTATTAACTACTTCACTGAGTTTCCTACTGATGAAGACTACAACAATCGAATATACAAGAATTTTTAATGGTGATGA
The DNA here is from genome assembly GCF_026212275.2 of Microplitis demolitor. Taxonomy (NCBI): domain Eukaryota; kingdom Metazoa; phylum Arthropoda; class Insecta; order Hymenoptera; family Braconidae; genus Microplitis; species Microplitis demolitor. The sequence goes on from NC_068553.1 coordinate 7,401,245, forward strand.
AATTGGAGTTTTCATATGAGTCCGAAGTCGTCATCAGTAGACTGTACTGTGCGGTGTTTACTTGTCATATTTATTTTTATAAGTTAATATAAATCTGTCATTATATTAATAAGTTTTATTAATTATTTTATTAAGCTAATAATTATCTTTCAGACTTGTATTATTTCATTTTCTGTCTGATCCCGAAATTTTTCGTAATTGACTTAGCCGCAGTAATAGATATGCAGTAATTGGGTCATTCGCGGTAATTGGCACGCAGTACTAGGGGCAAGCCACTTTAGGCCCCGCCGTAATACATGCATATAGGCATGTCTTTAAAATGCTTATTATTTAAAGAAAATATTAGTTTATCTCATTGTTGATTTTTTTTTTTAAGTTAATAAGAAGTACAGCTTGGGTATAAAAAAAAATATCGATATCTTGGAATAAACTTCAATTAATTGCTTTTGAAGTAAGACCTATAAAAAAAACCGCAGTAATATCCAGACTTACCCTAAGTACATTATATTCAAAGTAATTATCAAAACATAAATATAAAGATAATACACAATAATATCAATATAAAAAAAAACAATAATATTAATAATCCATAAATAAATCATCAAATAATTAATTAAAATAATGTAAATATTTAAATAATAATAAAATATTACTAATAAATGCGCTTTATAGCAGCTAGGAGGTGTTGTTAGACTCACGGCGAGATGGAAAAGCGCGCGCAGCGATTCACGTTTGAACCGCTATGTGACAGAGTAATAAGCTTAAAAACTGCGGTGTTTTATCTATCGGCCACTTTAAAACTGTCTCATTCAAAATTTCAAAAACAATCCGTAAATCCTTTTTTCTATTTAATTCACACAACGTGGGTCGTAATAATCGAATAACAATTAAAAAAAATGGTGTTGCACGACTTTTTCGATGCTATACACCTCTTGCTTTAGTAAATTTGTTAACAGTTGACCACCCACGCAACAATCAACCCTGGTGAATTGATTGCAGAAATGTAATATAATTTAATAAATAATATTAGTATATGTTGATGTTTATAGAACTCTTCAATAAAATTTCTATTTTTGAATATAACTTGTATTTATTCATTTATTTTAAATTTTTATTAAAAAGCGGGTTTTTTTATTAATAAATTTATAAAATTTTTCTGTTCCTTTAATTTCTTGCTCTAATCTATAATTTTTATTATTCATAGCAGATATATTAATTTGATTATCCGCAATTTATAAAAATGTATTTTCTTGTAATTTTTATAGGTGGAGCCACAATATTCAAATTATTTTGAACTTGAAATAACCGTATAAAAAAAACATAGAAATAAACTTATCTATTCTAAATATAACAATTTTTCAATAAAAAATTGTTATTTAATTAATAATCAACTGTCTCCGTTAAATTAACTTAGTATATAGATCGGTGAGAGTATACAAATCTATGGAGAAAGTAAATATATATAGTGTTTTTTTTATTAATGACGACAACAGCAATACCCACGAGTACAAGCAATATATACAGGATGTCCCAAAAGTAAAGGTACAAAAAATTAGGCATATACATCTCGTAAATCTGAGTAGGAAATCCCTTTGTCATTTCTGCATCTGAAGCAGCTGTGATTAGTTATATAACAGGGCTATGCTGTTACTCTGGTCGTCCTTAATTTACCTTTTTTAAGGGCGCCACTGGAAGTGATAACGGCCTCCCAGAACCGGATCTTGAATCGTCAGTGTCGGTATAATTTATTTAATTGTAAGAGATGGATGAGGAAGGATAATTCATAAATAATTTGATATTTTCATTTAACAATTTAAACCTTTATTTATTTAATTGACCTTTTATCTTTTGACCTTTATAAAATTTTATAACCTTATACCTTATCACTGGTATAAACCTTAGATACCTTTTATAAACCTTATACTTTATAACTTTTATAAACCTTATAATTTGTAATCTTATAAACCTTATGTTTATTAACCCGCGATATTTTCTTTAAACCTAATTTAATTTTCAACTAGCAATATTTTTTTTATTAAAATCGGCCAACTACCTTTGGCATTTTACACACCCACACACACAATTATTTTAAAAATCGCTTAACCTTCGCGATATTTAATTACTAAAGCATCCATTAAAATCTTCCATATTTCACTTACACACTCACTTAATCCCCTGGACTTTATTTTCACACACTGAATTTTTATAATAAAATTTTTCCCGCAATTTTTAATTAATTAATTAATTCGAGAAATTAAATAATTATTAATTAATTTATTAGTTGATTTCACTCTCCCTATAATTATTATTATTACGTTTTATCACTTCCCTATCACTTGTTTTCACTCCAATAATTTAACGACTTTTAACTCAGTCATTTCATCGCCACGTTACCAATTTATTCGAACTCAAAGTTCCGCCATTATAAATTATCCATTTTTCTCACATGCTCCTTTTCAGATACTTTTTCATCACAATAATTATTCTTATTGTATTTAATTAAATCCTTCAACTATTTCCTTGGTTTAATAATTTATTTATCGATCATTAATTAATTTAAATTTTCTTTTTCATCAGTGACTTTGACCGCGGACCTTTTACGATTTTTCCTCGAGACAATTTAATATTAATTTTATTTATTTTATTATTAAATTTACTTATCAGGTAAATGTCCCAATACCGGAACAAGATCCAATACCGGAACGATTTGATAATCATTATATTATATTTCAACTCGTACGCGATGAAAGTAAATAAAACTTTCTTTATTTAAAATCTTAATCTTTAAGTTAAAAAATAATATATAAAATAGATTTTAGAAAATATTTAAAATATGAAAAAAAAAATCTTAATTAGAGCATTAGTCTCAGATTCATGACTTTTTCATGTCTCTTAATGGTTTTGCTAAGAAATCAGTCAATGGTCTTAAGCTTGTAGAAAATGCATAGAATTACTTTTCAATAATTTTTTTTTGTATATGCATCTTGAATGACATAAAATTCAAGAAAACATATTAAAAATATGAAAAAAACAGTATTATTATATTAATTTGACTGTTCGTCTATTGGAACACCAAAATGAACCCGTGCCCAGTACCGGAACAGCCAATCATATTAATGTTATCGATAGACATTAACGGTGAGTTTTATTGACTGGCTAAATCAAGTACAATATTAATTATTACTGGAGCCCTAATATTTAATGCAGTATGTATGATTGTTATAAAAAATACATAAAATATAGATAAATTCTAATTTAAATTATAAAAAATAAATTTTTGTTTTTAGTTTTTTTTCTTTTAATTATTTTTCTAGTATAACCTCAAATGATTTATTTTGTTTCTATTCTTTAGTTCAAAATATTTATTTTCATTGAATATTCAATCATTTTTAAATTTTAAATACATTTTACATTATGGGTGTGATATAGCAGACATCAGACAAATTTAAAATTATTAATAAATCGAGTAAATTATTAATAATATAAAATTAAAAAAAATGCAAATTCAAAAAATTTTGAAATTAATAGTGCTTTTGTGTAAATATTATTATTTTAATTATTTATCTTATTTATTTATAATTTTAAAGTTCTCTGATGTCTGCTACATTCATACTCGTTTTACATTAATATTATTTAATAATCATTAATATTTTCACCATGAATAAATGCAAAAAATAACTTATTTTATTTACTGTTCCGGTATTAGGACAACCGAATTCCCGTATTGGGACAAGGCTATTTCAGCGTTCCGGTATTGGGTCTTTTGGTCGTCATAGAAAAAAATTTTTTTTTTATATTAAATTCAAGAAAAATGAACTAATTTGATTATTTTTGAATTGGTAAATGTCTATTTTATATGATGTAATAAATTATTTTGGTTTATAATTTATTTGAATATTTTTAAAACGATAAAAATCAGTCATATACCCTTCGTCGTTCCGGTATTGGTACATTTACCTTAATTACTTTGTTTTCCGACTAGCAATTGGTGACTAGATTCTACGGTTTCCGGTGCGTGAGTTACACGATCTACCTGGAAACATCTAGAATAATCGCTCTGGCTACCTGCCTGGAGTTAATTAATTACTTATTTTTATATAATTAAGTCCGTGTCTAATTTATGAATTTTTATTTACGAAATTAATTATTTAATTTGCGAGCAATAAATTTTCGAACGCTAAGACGCGACGCTACCAGACATATATGTGTATTTAATAAAATTTTCCAGCTTACTGCCTGGAATAAATTTTATAAATACCTTTACAATCAAACCACTCCAGTTCCTTTCCTCGTAGTTATCTTTGTCCTGGTCTCGTCCTGGTCAGGTAATTTTAATCGTTCGTCTCGTTCTTGTCTCGTCATCCTCCTCTCTCTCTCTCTTTCGTCTCAACAATCCTCATTCTCTCCTTCACCTGTTATTCAAACGCAATCAGTAATTATCAAAGAAATACCGGCTACCTGCCTGGTATTTATTAACAAAAATTGAAAATTCTATCGCTTGATTCCACAATCAAAACTCAAACTATCAATTGAATAATTACCTGATATAATTAATTTCACGGCGTCTGTCCTGGCGTCTGTTATGGCGTCACTTCGATGTTCGGGTCTTGTGCGTCTCGACGGTCCGGTCGTTCCGTTTGTTAATGCTCGATTCTCGTTCCGGTCCTCGTTTATAATGGCTCGCTCACTTCTTGACTTTGGTTGTTTTTTTCTCTCCTACTTTATTCTAAGTGTGGTTGACGGTCGAGCAATTGAAATTTCCACTTCCGGACCACTAGTCGCTACCTACCCGGAATACCCTGGGTGGTAATGTCACATGACCGACAGTACACATAATAGATTTTATTTTGACTTATTAGAACGCGGTAAATTCAAATTTGCCCCGTTATAGTTATTAATTGAAAACCATCAGCCAATTTGCGATCAGATCCAGAAGAATGTCGAGGAGTCGGAAAAAAGTAAGCAGCAAGATCCATGACCCTTCTTTAACTGAAGGTAACTGCTGCCTGTACTCAATAGACCCATAGAAAAAAAAAATTATTTGTAGGTAAAAAATTAATTTTTGTCACAAAATTTGGAAGCAAGGCTCCGATAAAATTTTTTTTCAAAGTTATTAATAGATTAAATGAATAAAAATTCCTCATTGAAGGATAAGTTTCTGAAGCTTATTAATTGCAGAAATTTTGTCAAAACGACATAGACAAAAAGTAATTTTTGAAGAATCTTTTTTTTTTCTAATACAATTGGTATAAAAAAAAAATTTTAATTGGTTTTATGAAAAGTAGTCAAACATTCATTTATTACAAGCAAAGTTTTATTTCTCAAAAATTAAAAATAAATCATTTTCATCGGCAAAGCGAGCTTTAAGACTCCAATTCCATCGTTCATACAATATTCGATTCTCGGAACAATTATGCGTCATTAAACAAAAATTTTACGTCTCAGCCTCTAATACTTTTAGAAGTAATAGTTTTCGAGTGATTGTAAAAAAATCAGATATATATATTTAAAAAATTTTTTCCTACCTTTCGGTAGGTCTACAGCCTTCATTAATTTTTTTTTAGTAATGGCACCTAAAAAGTCTTTCAGGTTGATTCCTCCTCTTTAGTGTGAAAAGTTCAGGAGTTTGGTACGATACTTTTTTGCTGAGTTATTGATATTCAATGCAAAAAATGAAGCTTTCGACATTGATAATTAGTTACTCGGCAACCAAAAATTGTAACGAAATTCATAGTAGTGTATTAATTACTTATAGCTATCCTCTACAAGACGTTTTTGTTAAAAAAAATTATTTTCGAGACAAAAAACTTCTGGTATCGAAAAGTAATCTATTCAGCAGTAAAGAAAAGTCACGTCTTATAGTTAATAGTTTAAAGTTTTTAATACCCCCTAGTGATTTTCTGGGTGATTGTTGGTTGTCATGTAAGTAATTTTCAAAGTCGAAAATGTCATTTTTGCTTCGATTACTGATAACTCAGTGGGAAATTATTGTACAAACCTTTTAAACCTCTCAAATAAAAAAGGAAGAATTAAAGTAGAAGAGTGTCAAACGGACATTTTTTCCTTATAAATTTGAGTTTGTTATTTTTAATCAAGTAAAATGGATTTCTTAAATATTGCTTTGAATAGTCAGAGGAAAATAGAAAAAATTTCTTAATTTGAATATTAGTAAATGAAGGTAGAGATCTAGGTTTATGTAGCCCAATAAATACATTGACGTAAATTTAACGTCAGAGTGACATTACGCTATGCCATCATTTACGTAAGACAAGTCATAAATGAGTCAGGTGTGACTCATTATTTCGCACTTTTCTACGTAATATTATGATGTAAAACTAATGACGTATACATGACGTAAATGTGACGTCTATGTGACATTCCATGACGTCAGTGTGACATATGGGCGATGTCAAAATCGTCAATCCGGAAAAAATATTTTTGCAAAAAAAAAAAAAAAAAAAATCAAATACCGAATTTTTGATTTGATTATTATCGCGCGAACGCATTACGAATTCAGAACCAAGATTTGATAGCAGTAAATGGTGAAAAAATCCTGGACGTTTACTGGATTCGAACACGGCTCCTCGTAATTGGTAGCCCTGAACGTTGCTCACTGATCACGAGAGTTCAAGTCTCATGCTTAATTGATGTATTTAGAGTGAAATGCCGGCGAAGACAGAGTCCATAAGTTTTCGTGATGGATTTTTACAAAATTTAAAACAACTCCATGAACTAATATGCAATTTTATAAATACAATATTTGTTGACCTCGATGATAATTATAAAAAATTATATTAAATTTTATTAAGTTTCTTCGAAGTTTTTAATTTTCTGTTGCAATGTAAAATTTTAAAAATCTTATATAAAATTTTGCAAAGCATTAAATAATTCTATAAAATTGTATGAAATTCAATCGATTGAAAAATTACAACACTAAACTTTACAATCTTAATATCAAAAGAGTTCAAACTGTCGTTACATTTTTTTTGTCATCCTCAATAATAAAGTTAATTTATTATGCTCACGCTTATGGTTTAATATAATACGTCTAAGTAATCTATTGTCGAGTTTATCGATTATTTTGGCCCCAAAAATATTTGACATTTAGTTATTATCTTTACATATTTACACATTCTTGAAAATTCATTCTATGATTGTTTTATTTAAATAAATACATGATAAAAAAACTATGACTCGGAAATTACATCAACATTGCGTAAAATACTGACTTGCCACTATTTATCATCATAAATATATGATTTTTAAATTACGTTATTATGATATACGGTAATGACTTTATTACTACGTAATAATGTGATGTAGATTTTATGTCACACGTATGTAATACATCAGTCATACAAGAGTCATGCTTACATCAATATGATGTCAAGTTTTTACATTATATTAAAGTCATGTAGAATGTCACATTAACATCAAATTTACATAAAATGCCGTGACATTTCGATGACCTACGTATGACGTCGAAATATGTTCATGTGTTCACTGGGAGGATTAACATTAACATGCGCTGGGAGCACATAAAGATCTGAAGGTAAAACTGTCAATGGTAACATAAAATTTTTCAAACGATCATAAAAGTTTTTTTGATTTTCCGTATAGATATTTTCTATTTTCGTTTTGGTGTGTTCACTTGGAACGCGAACGAAAAAGTTAGTAAAGACTAACCCGTGAATCCTATCTCTAGTCAATGTTCAAAATCGCTGATACCATATGTTGAGCAAAACATACTGGCTTGTGTTAAATTTAAGGTTGATAATTTTTTTTATAGCATAGGATTACAGGATGCCGAGGTTAAAAGATTTAAAAATTTTAATGTAGAGTTGTTTATGACATGTTGTAAAATCACATTTTAAATTTTGCACACCGACTTTTGGTTCTATCGAGATTTGATTCATTATACTCACAATAATAACAAAAAAAAAAATTTTTTTTGAAGATCTATAATAAACTAGCTGACCCGGCAGACTTCGTACTGCCTCAATCGATTGTAGAGCAAAATAAAAAAATCAACTCTGTTTAGGTTTCCACTATATAAAATTGGTGTATTATCGTACGATGGATGGTGTGGCTCAACAAGTTATAGATCAAATTGAATGGTATATAGTACAGTGCCGGATAGCTCAACTGGTAGAGCACTCGGCGCGATACCAACATGGTCTAGGTTCGATTCCCAGTTCGGGCTATCTATATTTATCTCAATTTATCTATGAATTGTCTTATTTAGAAGATTTGCATGTTTAGGTTTCTACTATGTTAAATTGGCGAATTACCGTACAATGAACGGTGTGGCTCAATAACTTATAGATCAAATTGAACGGAATATAGTATAGTGCCAGATAGCTCAACTCAGAGTACTCGGAGTGATACCGACATGGTCTGGGTTCGATTACCAGTTCTGCTATCCCTGAGGCTTTCCACGCCAAATCAGACACCATTTAGTTTTTGAACCTCGGATTTTTTTGAAACTTTTTTATCTTTTAGCATAGGTTGAAAGAGGCCTTCATGATTTTTCTCAAATTTTTTCCTCCAACCGTTTTCGAAATATCGAATTTTAAAAAGTGAAGAGATTTTTCTTTCAAATGCCTGTAGCTTCGCGAAAAGTGGTTGATACAAAATTTTTAAAGAATTAAAAAAATGTTCGTTTTTAGATATCTTTTCGATAAAAAAAATCACAAAAAATTTTTGAACCACACTTCTATTGAAATTTTAACTTTAGAGTATAAATTGTCGATTTACAAAAAACACGTACTGATCGATTTCCCTCATAATTTTTTTACAGCAAGCTGTAACCTATTTTACAATTTTTTCAGCTATGCTCATAATGGGACAACGATGGGATCTATTTTTTTTTAGATTTTTTAAATTTCATACTCCACTTTATTTTTAAGAAAAATGTCTTAAAATAATAGCATACTCAGAATTTACTGTTACTAATTATCTGACACACAACTATCTTAAAAATTTTTTTCCACAGAAAAATTATTACTAATTAATTCATAAATAATAATTTTATTAATGATAATAATAATAAATTAATTAGTAATAGTTTTTCTGAGGAAATAAAATTAGAAAATTTTGATGATAGTTGTGTGCCAGATAATCATTAACAGTAAATCCTGAGCATGCTATTATTTTAAGACATTTTTCTCTAAAAAAACTGAAATATAAAATTTAAAAAATTAAAAAAAAAAAAAAAAGATCCCATCGTTGTCCCATTATGAGCATATCTGGAAAAGTTGTGGAATAGGTGACAGTTTGCCGTGAAAAATTACGAGAAGAATCGATCAGTACGTGTTTTTTTATAAATTTTTTGTAAAAATTTGAAAAAAAATCATGAAGGCCTCTTTCAACCTATACTAAAAGTTGAAAAAAGTTACAAAAAAATCTGAGGTGCAAAAGCTAAATGGTGTCCGATTTGCCGTGGAACGCCCCCTATATTTTGCTCAATTTATCTATAAATTGTCTTATTGAGAAGGTTTGTATGTTTAGCTTTCCACTATATTAAATTGGTTTCCACTATATGAAAAATCAATTTAATATAGTGGAAACCTAAACATGCAAACCTTTTCTCAATAAGAAAATTTATAGATAAATTATGAAAAATATAGATAGCCCGAACTGGGAATCGAGCCCAGACCATGTCGGTATCACGCCAAGTGCTCTACCAGTTGAGCTGTCCGACACTATACTAAACCCATATTTATTCACCTTTCAAACCTTCTTTGGACTTCCACAAATAATTCAAGACCAAAATTAGCCAAATCGGTTCAGCCATTCTCGAGCTTTAGCGAGACTAACGAACAGCCATTGATTTTTATTTATATAGATATGATATGAAATATCTTATAATTAAACAAATATCTTATATTGATCCCAAGTTGTCTGTGGAATCACTTGTTTGGGATCAGTGGTCATAGAACCATTTCCGAAATTTCTCTCATTATAATATTTTCACTTCAATTATTATTTACAAAGTTATCTTTTGAGTTAAGCAAGTATCTTCAAGTTCGCAGTTTGTGACTTTTCTTGAATCAAGTTTAATGTCTCGAAAAAATTTCTTTTCAATAAAAAACAACCTCGTCTTATAGCGGATAGTTGTAATTAATTAATACACTACTTCAAATTTCTGTACAATTATTGGTTGCTGAATAAATTATCAAAGTAAAAAATATCATTGTTGCATTGAATTTTTTTATCTGATTTTTTCATAGTTACTCAAAAGCTATTAGTGCCAATGATATTAAAATTTGAGAGGTAAAACTTTGCTTGTAATAAAAAAATGTTTTATTACTTATGATGAAACCAATTTGAAACTTTATTTTAGAAGCCAATTGTATTAAAAAAAAAAAAATGATTTTTCAAAAATTACTTTTTGTCTATGTCGTTTCGATAAAATTCGTGCAATTAATAAGCTTCAAAAACGTACCCTTCAATGAGAAATTTTTATCTATTTAATTTATTAAAAATTTTGAAGAAAAATTTTATCGAAGTCTTGCTTCCAAATTTTGGGACAAAAATTATTTTTTTACCTATAAATAATTTTTTTTTCTATGGGTCTATTGAGTACAGGCAGCAGTTACCTTCAGTTAAAGAAGGATCATGGATCTTAGTGCTTACTTTTTTCCGACTCCTCGACATTCTTCTGGATCTGATCGCTGATTGGCTGATGGTTTTTAATTAATAACTAATTACAGATGCTTCAGATACAAATGTGGCACAGGGATTTCCTACTAAGATTCACGAGATGTATATGCCTATTTTTTTGTACCTTTACTTTTAGGACACCCTGTACATAGCTTCTACACCTTGGGGTGAGTCTTGGGTCTTGGGGCAAGTAAATATTTTATGCCACATTAAATTTTTTTTCTGTGTACTCGGTTCCCAGTATCCTTATAAATTATTTTTTATAGAATTTTTTCTCAAAAATATGATTTATACTAAGTTAATTTAACTGAGACGGTTGATTATTATTATTTGAATACAAATTTTTTATCTAAAAATAGTTACATTTAAAATAGATAAGTTTATTTATAAGTATGAATGTAGCAGACATCAGACAAATTTAAAATTATGAATAAATAGAGTAAATAATTAAAAAGATAAAATTAAAAAAAAAAATACGCATTTAGAAAGTTTTGAAACTAAGAAGTGCATTTTTGATAAGTATTATTTTTTTAATTAATTTGCTGGGCTATACTTGTTATCGGAAGGACACAGATTCCAAGCCCAGCAGATTAATTTTATAAATATTTATTTTGAAATCAAATCTTTCGTGCAATTGTTTATTTATCTATATGTTTAAATATAGATAATTATATTCATCCAAATGTTTAAAAATTGGTGTTTTTTTTTACAATTATATATTTATTCTTTTATTTATTTATCTATAGTATATTTATTCTTATTTATATTTATCCGCAATTTTTTTTTTACTCAGGAAATTAATTATTTTTTTTTTTCATCTATATTTTTAATTATACAGAGTTTTTTTTATCAATTTATATAATTATAAATTTTTGTTTTTGCAATTTTTTATAATTATTAGCTTAATCGAATAGATTAATGTATATTTATCTTTTTTTTTATTTGTAAATTTTTTTTTTCTTAAATTAAATTATCCGTTTCTTTGTTTATGATATGTTTTTTTTTTATTATGTATTTTTTATATTGTTTTTTTCATATATCAATATTTATAATTATATCAATTTTTTGTTAGCCGATTTTAAAAATGCGCGCTATTTTTTTATCCTCAGTTTTAATTGGCTAATTTTTTTTTTAAAGTAGTTTTCATTTTTCTGTTATTTTTATTACCGATATATTTTTTTATCCATTTAAATTATTACCTAAGTATTTTTTTACTGTTTGTTTTTTTTTATAAATTTTTTATATTATCTACTTTTTTATCTATTTAAATTTAATTTTCTAAATGTTTATTTATCTTTAGTTTATTTTACCGTTTTGAATGCCACCCGTCGTGAATTTATGGCCAATATTATATCATCGGGATCTGAATCATTGAACATATGTATCATCAAATATATGTGTTATAAGAAATCGAATAATTGGAATATGTGTCATCAGGACATGGATAATTGATACATATGGGTAAACGGGATGAAAGACACCTACCCACCTTTTTCATGATCACTAAGTCGAATGCGGGTGTGTGAGCACGTGCATGCGCCCCAGGACCAATAAGTGTTTACTACAAAACGACTCTAGTAAAAACAATTTGTAAATAGAAATCACCATTAAAACGAAAATATCCAAGATCAAAACAGACATTTACCAACTCCAGGAGAACATCTTTACTCATCTTGACAGTATCGCTAAACCAGTCCCACTTTTCCTCTATGATATAACTCTATGATATAACCTGAACAGACGGCGTTGGTGAGACACCATGTTGAGACTGGCCATAATTTTAAGTTTGATGAGGCTCGTATTCTAGACAGAGAGAAAAATTATTTCAAGAGATGTGTGAGTGGAATGGTCCATATTTCCTTGAATGACACTGTGAACTGTAAATCAGACACAAACAACTTGAGTGGACTGTACAGTGGCTTGCTGAATATGTTTAAGAACATGAAAAAGAATAATGACCGAAGATAGTGTTATGTCTGTTGGAAGTAGAATTATTATTTATTCACGTTATGTAAAATTTCAATATTTTGGAAATATTAGAAATATTTTGTTTTTTTAATTTTATAGTTTTGTAATTGCATTGTGAATTACGCGTAATGATAATTGCTTGACTAAAGTCGTTTTGTAGTAAACATTTATTGGACCTAAAGCGCATTTGCGTGCTCACACACACGCATTAGACTTAGTGGTCATGAAAAAGGTTAGAACGAGCGCATGTTTTGATTAACAATTTAACCAGTGATTAATAATTGCTGGTTTCAGACATCGTAATAGCTCATTGTATTTATTTATTTAATTAGACCGTGTTTGCTAATGTGTTACGTCCTGGTCGATGTTTTGGCGCTGGTGTGGTTGAGCGGTCGATTTGAATTGGACGTAATGAGAACTTACATATAATTATAAATAATTATTTAGTAGGGGTTGAACAGCCACCATTCGGTAGTTGAAATAAACTGGTTATTATTTTATATCACAATCCGATTTATTCAATTGTAAAAGAATAGTTTCAATAATGTGAAAATATACAATTGAATCAATTTATAAATTGTTAAAGTTCGTCTAACAATAACTTCGAAAGGGTGAGAAAGAAGTTTAGTATTTAGTATTGAGCCTGACTGCTCTCTATGATTCTATATTTCAGACTGAATTCTCTTGATCGAGGAAAACTAGAGTAAGTCTCTTATCAATACGAGGCGCTTGGGCATCAGGCCCGCGCATCGTTCGATATAGAGGGGTGGATCGTGATAAGCAATATTCTCGAATAATCCATTCTCTGTTCTCACGCTTTCTCCGTTTTTATTATTAACAAATGAGTCACTTATCTATGAACAAAGTTATCATAGAACAAAATAGATGTTTGTGCAGCTGCACGTCTCGAGGATTTACTCGAGGCGTCAGCGTTTATTTGTACATAACAAATATTAAGAGAAAAATAACTTTATCAATATGTTTCAAATATTCTAAATAATATCATATTATTTTATATTATTATGTTATGCTATATTATTATATTATATTATATCCTATAATATAAAGTAACTTATTAATTATGCAACTTGCTAAATTATCAATATACATCTTAATTAATTAGTTAGGTCTCAGATCGGTCTCTTAATAATTAGTATTTAAAAATAGTCAGAGACATCTGATGAGCAGGCTGGGACGTAACATGCACTATGGCAAGTATGTATAAGATTGACATTGTTAAAACGATTATTTATGGTATGTTTTTGTACGACTATTGTTTTAATATTGATTTTATTATGTAAATGATTGTTGTGGTACATTTTTTCAGAGTGCCTGAGAAAGGCTTAATAAAAGCCGAAACGTCGCGAATAAATATGAGTTTTAATTAACTTATCCTAATCTTATTCCTGTGAGGTTTTTTTAATATTAAATAATGCAGTAAATTTATATGCCTATATATAATATGAATGATGTGTAAGAATTTGTATTGCGCTATTGTATAGGACTATATACTACTCCAGATAGGATATACGACTATTTATGCCTATATACATGGTTAATGTATCTCTATATTAAATTATTCAAATAGTAGATACGCTTTATATATCTCGGGGTTTTTTTAGATAAGAAGCTCGCCTACCGAAGATAAGAAACGATGAAACCCTGATACTTATACTGTCTGAGCATTGTTGAAGATTTATACCGATTTATGTACCGACTCTATGTGAGAAAAACAATGTGTTTGAGCCGTGAATGTATGAGTTTTCAACGTACTGTGAGTTTACTCTCTTTTTACTGTGATCAGGAAACCAATCTGGATGACTGTAAAATTTCATACGATTATTTTAAAACATTGAACCTTTAATATAGTATACCGTATTGTTTGAATTCTAATTATATACAAGACTCTAATTGTATTTGATCAAATAAGAATATATATTAATGAGTGCTCTGCGAGATTTTGACTATCTCAATTTCATTCGGAAATTTTACGGATTCTTCTTTAAAGATAATTATAAACTGAATATAACCATTTTTACGTATGTACTTTTAGTGATATTTTCATTCATCAATATGATACAAGATTCAATTCAGTTGTACAAAGAAAATGTAAATTACTTCATTAGTCCTTCAAAAAAAAAAAAAATACCAGAACAGTAAATCAAGTTGACAATATTTAATCATTAAAGCAAACGTCTAAACACCATGCATAGAATACTACAAGTTTGCTTATTAAACATGATATGTGTTTTTATTCAACTACATTATTTATGATATAAAACAAATAAAGAAAAGGTCTTTTTATAATGCATTTCATGAGTCGCGAAATAAATTGTGGGCAAAACAAAAAACTAAAGTTGTTAAGTTCAGATAATGTTTTATTCTATACTAATGATGAAAATTTATAGACGATCCATTGAAAATGTTTTTTTTTTTTTTTTTTTTTTTTTTTTTTTTTTTTTTTCAATATTATATATGGGGCATTCCACGCCAAATCGGACGGTTTGAAAAATTTTAATTTTCGATTTCCTCAATTTTTTTTTATTTTTTTGTACCCATAAAAAAACTGTTTTTCCGAAATGTTGAAATTTTTTCGATCACCGGTTCAAAAGATATCGAATTTTAAAGAAAACCACACTTTTTATGGTTTTTTACTGATAACTTTTTAGGGGATGGTTCAAATCAAAATACTCACTGAACAAAAAACTATCATTTTCCCATGTACTTTTGGAAAAAAATTACAAAAAAATTATTTCAACTGTTTTAATACGTGTTTTTTTATTTTTAAAATTTAAATTGCATTTTTCAAAGTGAGTGAATATTTTAATTTTCTTTAAAATTTTTTACAGTAAACTACTACTCAAACCACAACTTTTTAGGCCGGTCTGGTCGTGGGTTCTCTATAGCTACTATTTTTTTTCAAATTTTGAAAATTGAAAAAAAAATTTTTTCTTTATTTTATCAAATTTTATCACTTGTTTCTCGCTTTCAACGTATTTTGGAAAACTTCGTGTATATTCTTTATCATAACAAGCATAGAAAATCGTTAATAATTAAAAAAGAATACGTGAGAGATTTATGAGAACATTTTTGAATTTTAAATTAATGTTTTTTTTTGTATACTGTTATGTATCCAAATAAAGAAAATATTTATTGCATGCGATTTTCATCCTAAACAAGCCGTCTACCGACTTACCAAAAAAATATTTAGTACCGATTACCAAATATTTTTTTGGTGGAAACAAATATTTATTTTACCATAATGAGATTTCATTGAAATAAAAAAATGATTTATTAAATTATAATAGATTATGTGAATGGGCACAAAAAAATTTTTTTTCCCAAATAAGTGACTAAAAATTTTGTTACTAAATTCATTTAGTACTCAATAAAAAATCCTTCTATCAGTGCAGGAAGCTGCATTGAAAATAATCATTAGTCTTTTTTAATAACAATTTCCTATGCTTGTTATAATAAAAAATATACATGAAGTTTTTCAAATTACGTTGAAAGAGAGAAACCAGTGATAAAATTTGATAAAATAGAGGAAAAAATTTTTTTTTTAATTTTCAAAAATCGAAAAAAAACAGTAGCCATTGAGAACCTACGACCAGACCGGCCTAAAAAGTTGTGGTTTGAGTAGTAGTTCACTGTAAGAAATTTAAAAAAAAGTCAAAATATGCACTCACTTTAAAAAATGCAATTCAAATTTAAAAAATAAAAAAACACGTATTAAAACACTTGAAATAATTTTTTTCCAAAAGCACATGGGAAAATGATAGTTTTTTGTTCAGTGAGTATTTTGATTTGAACCATCCCCTAAAAAGTTATCAGTAAAAAACCATAAAAAGTGTGGTTTTCTTTAAAATTCAATATCTTTTGAACCGGTGATCGAAAAAATTTCAACATTTCGGAAAAAGAGTTTTTTTATGGGTACAAAAAAATAAAAAAAAATTGAGGAAATCGAAAATTAAAATTTTTCAAACCGTCCGATTTGGCGTGGAATGCCCCATATCTATACCCTAGCAGTTGCGGTGTCCCTGTGAGTTCAAATAGAAGGTTCTTTCTCGTTAATTTTTAGTTCCCGTGAAAAAGTGGATTAGATCTGTGTAGATCTAAGTTTTGGAACAGATCCTGGAACAGGGTCTCACACTGATGCAATAGACTTTTTATTTTTTGTCCTTAACAAAAAGTTAAAATTTGTACATTTACCGACAGAAACCTGCTGCCACAGAATGTTCGGACTACGATGACAACTGCTTTTTAATGGGAAGTGTAAAATAATTCACTAGTCAACATTTCATGGTATCGAAGCCAGCGAAGGCACGCTGATCTGTAGCGAAACGCTAGAATATAAAGATGATGCCGTAGTGTGTCTGACGACGACATGACATTGTCTTCGTCAAAGTCAGAAAACTCACATACTTAGACCAAGGTAGGTATGAGGGTGATCACTTCGAGGGCGGCTAATTCACCTGCGATCGGGCCAGTAGGTATTCGAGCGCACGGGGTTTGTTTATTTTGATAAATTGTAAAAAGAAAGGAAAAAATTGCAGCAGAAGTCCACTGCATCGGTCATTTGAAAACTAAAGAGCCAGAAAACGACGGAATCTATAAAAATGTTATTGTCATACATTTTTTGGTTCTTCTCAAATATTTGCAGTTTGATTGTCGATTCGATTGACTTCAGATTAGTGTTCAGCGGGAAAAAATACTCCAGAAAATCATAGTCTGACACTCCGCACACATCACTTTTTTTTGTGAATCTGTGTTATTAGTTATTATTATTTATGAATAGTTTTTGATCCGTTTGAACGGAAATATCATTGATAAACACTTTTAGAACGTCGACGCAGTCCATTCGTAGACAGGACAAAGTTTCTACATAGATGAGAATTGGACTGCCTCGAGCTTGCCATAACGAACTTGAGATGCAAGTCTGTATTAATGTTTTATATATAATTATGCAGAGTTAAATGGAAAGTAGTTAGTCGGAACACTCAGCAGAGACTAATCCTCTGCGGAATCCAAATCTATCAGCTTGCTTTTACTCGCTATTAATTATACAATAATCCTCAAATTAATTGAAAATTAACCAAACCTTTTTTTTTTGGAGTGCCCATTGGCACCCCAATATTTTCACCTACACTATGACCTATCTATACCCCTCCTGTCAATCAGGGAGCTCTTATTAGCAGTTCCACTCTATCCTAAGTGCTCAACAGCAGTTCGGGTTTTCTACCAATATTTCACCTTTGTATTTCTTGTATTTTTAGACACTGCTCCCAATCGAGTGAATCAATTTGCTTGGATTATCTAACGAGTTCCCACCTTAAAAGCGACTGCACGATATGATGAAGGCTAAGGTACTAGCATAGAAAAATTCAGAGAGTGCCAAGGAGCCCAATCCTCCAGTTAAGATGGAAACTGCAAAGTCACCTTGGTAGCCAACCGCTAAGTTACTCGCTACTCATAGGAGGGGGAGTGTCGCTAACAGGTCTGTTACCGCTACCAGTTTTCCTAACGTGGCATTTACACCCAAGAAAAGAGCAAGTGAGCCAGGGTTGCGCCGATCTGTAAACAAAAGCACTATGTCTTGTTCTATTTAAGCAACCATAATGCTTCAGTACGAAACCAGCAGATGATTGTACATCACTACTGACTTTGTTTTAGTTGTTTGAGACGTTACCGCTTAGCCGATAGCCGGCCTAAGCAGACATGTAGACATTGTAGACAGCGTCATCACACCTCAACATATCTCGATGACAATATTGCTACTAAATCGATACCAGGATCTTCTGTATCTACTCCAAGTAATGACTAGTTCCAATTTTAGTAACTATTGTTTTGAATCTACTAACTTATTTTGCTTTTGGCTCATTCACTACAAAACAATGTATTATTCGCTACTTTTATAGTAAGATTGCATTCACTAACAGAAAGTTCGCTAACAGCAAGAGTGCTTGTCAATCTAATATCTCAGCTATGATTCGTGACGCATTTGCTAACCAGGAAGCTGGATATATCAATCAATAAGGCAGCTGCACCATTACTTAGCATTTATAGTTTGCCAGCTCGGCATTTGCTTGGGTCGTGCAAGATTACTTTGCATTCGCTGTACTATTGATAAATGTAACAGGACCGAAGTCCACCTCTGTTTTACGGGAGGCTGTTTCCTCGCTTATTTCAAGCATACACGCACCGCGATGTCCTTTCTTATCTAGCATAATATAATAATAGCGAAATAGGAGCATAAGCTCATATTAGCGTACCCTGGAATGAATAATCAGATCAATAATCCTTCTGTGAGTAGGTACTTCACCACCAACCACCACGAGTCCATACCTCTCTTGGGCCAAACACTACTACCATGTCAGGAAATAAAGAGACTCTGGTCGAAGTGGGCTTAGTAAGGCCCCTCGTGGTACCAATTTTCTGTATTCATCGACATGTTGCATAGATTGGTGGTGAGACGCAACTTCTTCTCATTACATTAAAAAAGGTTTCTTCCAATTATAATCAGTGATTAAACACAAAGATAGCAGACATACCATTATCAAGACTTGCTCTCATTCATTGCTAAGTAATAGTCTTATCTTCGAGCTTGTGTACCGCGTGATTTTATAAACAAATCAAGGTGGTGTTACATGCATTCGCTACACGATCACGCTTCTGTCACCATCCAATCTCATGTGCTTGCGCTTTTGACTGTCAATCTACCTCCATTTACGCTCATAAGTAAGAAGCCGACACCTATTACCAGGCTTCAACTTATAACGGTGACCTTTGGCTACTTCGTGTCCAGTAGCCACTAACCACAGTTAAATAATTTCCCGATTCAATAATTGATTTTTAATTATAAATATAAATTTTAATTATTATATTGCTGGTTCTGGAACGCGGGAAATAGATCTCAGGGATGGGTCGACTTGTTTTGACCGGACACGCGGCTGAAATTTAACTTATCCTAAAGACACTGGTGATGAAAGTAATTTTATTTAGAGAATTAATTCAATTATTATATATATAATAAATCTTATTGAACCAAATTCCCAAATATTTACAAAATTCCCCTTTATATAAATTAAATTTCTTCTATAGATAAATAAGTGTCTAGTGACAACGAAATAAATTTATTTACACGTAATTATTTAATGGACACGGGAAATAAAATAATAATTATTCACGCTAGATTGACGTCGAAGAGAGATATAAATAGTAATAAATTTATTATAAATCTTATCTGGATTTTATTGAGTGCGACGTACTGCAGGTATCGGGCGTCGCTGCATGGTGAATTCCTCAGTGGAGCTCCTCTTCCGGTTCCTGGGCTGTTGATAGACTTGGTGCTTGACACTCTGGCAAATCACTTCACGAAAAAAAACTTAACGAATTTTTGGTTTTCGTAAACCACTTTGTAACGAAATCAATCACTAAGATGAATTAAGAAATCCCTTGCAGAACAATAGATTGACTTAAGCACGACTGACTAGCTGAGTACTTGAACTTGAGTGTCATCTCCGATAGATTTGTCTCAAGTCTCAACCTCCGATGACCCCTACCTAATTATGCGCATATGACCGATTTACGGTCACCGCTGCGCGAAGTCATCCCTCGTGGTCTAGCGCCTAACTCAGCCAAACTCAGCAATCAGGCTGTAATGAGATAGAGAGAGAAAGACCAAAATTCAAACAGAGACAGCGAGAGAGCCGCACTCTCACGTCGTATACCAACGCTGCCCGGTTATACTCCCCGTCGCCAGACTTGAGATTGGGGCTCGGAAGCTGAAAAAGAACTAAATAAAATTATACCAGAGGATTCAGAGTTGAGAAGCCAAAATTTTATTATTCATTTAGCTACATATAAGTGGACAACTTGGGTTAGTTATTCCTCGTGGGCCACCACAGGCACAGCCTGCTCCACTTCGACGGCCTCGTCGATTATGACGAGATCCGGATCGTCTGAATCCTGAAGTTCCTCATCGCGCTCCATCTCGTCCTCCGCCAGCGGGTCTTTTTCTGGCACTGGTTTCACTGAAACCACCTCTTCGTCAGGGGTCACAAAGATTACCTCAGGAGCAGCCTCTGGTGGAACAGCTCGCTCCGGAACGACTGGCACATACAATGCAAGTTCTGCAGCTTCCGCTGGGGGGAGTTGCTCAGTCTGCATGACGCTCCATCGGGTCTTCCTAATGGCCTGAGTAACTTCGGGCGAAGACATGGGTCGAGCCGGTAGAACGTAACCTGGCTGGACAAAACGAGCCACAGAGGGGCGACCCGTCTGCTCTACCTCCTGAGCTATAGTACAGCGTTTGCCCCAACGCTCTAAAAGCCCTGGTCGAGAAGTGCAGGCGACCACTCGCGATGTCCCGGCGGATGTCACGGGCGTTGCTGGAGTAGGTGCCAGTGGGGACGTCGGGCGAGGCGCAGGTGGACGGCGTGGTACTGGGGGGTGGCAACCCCAGTCGTGCAGCTTCAGCCAGGAAGGCATTCTTCCTCTCCCGACGCATCCAGGTTCTGCAGTGGGTTTCATCCCTGAACCTACCAGGCTCACGAGCCATTCTTTCCCGAACTCGGCGATCTCGCTCTTCTCTCTAAAACAAAGTTAAACAATTTTTTTAAATCGGGGACTACGCCTGGACAATTTCAAGTCCGGTACATAATGATTGCCCAAAATTTTCCCAGTCTCTGATTTTAACTCAACGACCAAAGGACTAATGATTTTGTTAACAGTAGCTGGTCCTAAGAATTTACTAGCCAAACTAGACGAATATTGGTCGGCTTTCTTACTCAATTTCCGATTTGGGTAATATACCGTATCACCAACTTGCAGTTTGGGTGGTTCTTTAAGTCCCTTATCGTGATATACGGCTTGTTTTTCACTTTCTTCTCTCATTAGGTCTTCGATTTTATGCCGTAATTGATCAAGGCGATTAACCCGAGTACGCCACGAAGTGTCATCGAGATCCAAGTCATCTATTTCAAGTCCAGTAATTTTACCCGACAGCCGTGGTTCTTTGCCATGAACCAAGTAGTATGGCGACATGTGCAGTAAAGCATGATAACTACTATTATAAGCAAGTTGGAATTCGCCTAAGTGCTCATCCCACGACGTCTGGTCTTTCGAAATAAATGCCCGAATCATTGGTTTTAGAGTACGGTTAATTCTTTCAACCGGGTTACTCTGCGGGTGCGCGATCGCGGTAGGTACTGATTTTACTCCTGTTTCGTTTAAGTACTCTTTGATCTCGTGATTGATAAAGTCTTTGCCGTTATCCGTAATCAAAAACAGAGGGTTTCCCCAGCGTGAGAAAACACGACGTAAACTCTTCTTAACATTTAGTCCCGTCTGTTTACGAAGTCTAAAGATCTCAATAAAACGCGTGTACAGGTCTTGTACAATTGAAACGTATTGATAACCGGCTTTAGATCGTGGAAATGGGCCAGTCACATCGGCCGCGACTATGGCCCAGGGTTCGATAGGCTGTCGCGTGCGCATCGGCGCTTGAGACGAGGTCTGTTTATATTTGACCTTTTTACAAGTTTCACAGTTCTCAACATACTCGCCAATATCGTGATACATACCAGGCCAATAGTAGCGTGTGCGTATCCGATGATACATCTTATCGCGACCCAAATGACCCGCATCCGGTACATCGTGGTTTTCTTTTAAAATATCAGGGATCTCATTCTCTGTTAAAACCAATTTCCACGCATCTTGATCGTCAATATACTCTTTCAAATAATCAGGCCTATAAAACTCTAATCTATCTTCACTATTTATACGCCAATCAACAAAATTCTCAGGATATTTTCTAACATTAGCTTTCTTTATATCGTACCACGAGCGAACTTGAATATGTACGAAATCAACGCCTTTAGTTTTAATCTCATCGAGGACTTCGGACCACTCAACAGGCTCCTGGTCCTCGTATAAGCGTGATAAGGCATCCGGGCCTTCATTCTCGGTTCCACGACGATGTTCGATCGTAATTTGGTGGGCCAGAAGTTCCATGGCCCAACGGGCAAGCCTACCGTTCGGGTTTTTTAAAGTATGGAGCCATTTCAATGAAGCATGATCGGTAACAACAACAAACGGTAATCCTTCAAGATAACATCTTAATTTTCTTACAGCCCATATAACCGCCAAACACTCTTTCTCGGTCATAGTATACCGTGTTTCGGTACCTCGTAACGGTCTACTTAAACATATTATAAGGAACTCTTTCCCGGTGTCTGGTTCCTTTTGAACCAAGAACGCGCCTAGACCCGTATCGCTCGCGTCAGTATATAAATAATAAGGCAGATTTGGCTGCGGTACAGCCAAAGGTTTGGCTGCGGTACAGCCAAAGGTTTGGCATTGACAAGAGCTTGTTTAAGATCTTGGAAAGCTTTTTCCTCTTCGTCACCCCACTTCCACTCAGTATTTACGCTACATAATTTATTTAGAGGCCCTTGGACCTTCGCGACATTTTGTAAATGCCTATGGTACCAGTTTACAAGCCCGCAGAAACCACGTACTTGCTTACGAGACGTTGGACGAGGGAAATTCGCGATAGGTGCTATTTTTTCAGGGTCAGGTCGTAGACCCTCGCTATCTACAATAAAGCCAAGAAATTTTACCCCGGATCGCGCGAATTTGCATTTACTTGGATTAATTAATAATCCAGTCTCACGAAAGTTTTCAAAAACAAGAGACAAAATAGCTTTATGCTCATCGTAATTCTCACTTATAATTACCCAATCGTCCAGGTACGCGAAGACTTTCCCAGTCCAAGAACTCGGTAAGTTTCTCTGGTGTACTTGCTCGATAAACCTCTCGCGAAGCTTATCCATGGCTTTTTGGAACGTTGATGGTGCTCCCGTGAGACCATAAGGCATGCGAACCCATTCAAATTGCCCCCTACCTTCGACAGAGAAGGCAGTATAAGGAATGGAATCCGGTGACATTAAAACCTGATGGAACGCTTCCTTAAGATCCATGGTTGTGATATACTTCGCGTTATGTAAAGCACTTAAAATACGTAGCATATTCAGAAGAGGGTGAGCGGGTAAAATAGTATATTTGTTGATTGGTCGGTAGTCGACGCAAAAACGCCAACCACCCGAAGCTTTGGTCACCATTACCGGGGAACACGACCAGAAACTGTTACTAGGTCTAATATAGCCTTTCTCGAGCAGTTCGTCTATTTGTTTATTTAATTCCGCCGCAATAACAGGACTACGCCGATACGGACGGATTTGAATGGGTTTAATCCCCGTTTGACAACTAGTTCGTTTATCACGACAATTAATAAACTCGAAAGGATAATATTCATTGGTGTCTTTGAATTGCCAAGTCCTAGTAGCGCAGTCGATTAATATTCCAAACTGAAGAGCGAAATCCATACCTAGGACTACTGAATAACTCAGGTCCTCAAGGACACTCAAATACTGCTCTCCCGCTATTGTACCAATTTGAATCATGAACGGAGCTCCCCCAATAGTTTTACATTGGGTATGATTCGCGAGAAGAACTCCCCGACGGTTCGTATCATCCTGTTGTAGTTGACCAGAGCTAAGCTCACGTATTTGGTCATACACTCGCCGATTGATATGACCTCTCACTTCCCGTATCAATAATATCGTTCACTTGCACCCCGAATATCCAGATGGGCACCGGTATACGAGCTGTAATTGTTATGAATTAATTTTAAATGAATTAATTCATTTAATTACTCAGGGTCATTTGCAATATTTTGTGAGAGAGGAGAGGAATGCTAAAATAGGCTAAAATAATGTTGATCAAATTTTGTTTTAATTTTATTTAAATTAAGCACCTTGCTTTTATTTTATTTAACGTTATGACAACAAGTATTCTTATGACAAACTAAATATTTTTATGACAAACTAATTGCATCCCCTGGACGTTACTTATGCCAAACTAAATTTCATTGTCGTCTCCCGGACGTTTTCCACACACACACACTCTACATTAAGCGTCTTTCCGGACGTTACACACTCACATACATGTTAAAAAACCGTCCACCGGACGTTAAACCTTACTATTTTGTCCCCTGGACATTAACCTGAATACTCAATTAACAAACCATCCCCTGGACGTTAACCAAGAATTTATTATAAAACCATCTCTTGGATGTATACTTATTTTAACTAATATGTCCACCGGGCTTGTCACAGACACAGTTAACTTTACTTAAAATTACATGACTCGACTTTGAACTCTATTTTATGCCGTATCAACAATGATATCACTTTCATCCAAATACTAGGACTTGACTAAATTTTTCACAGTGATTAAAATTTCTCTAGACTAATTCAATTCACTTATTTTCATTAATCAATTAATTTTGTTAATTAATTGAATTATTAATTTATTAATTTCCCTCACTAATAAATCTCCTTATCATGTGCATTCGAAATTCATATATTCAATTTTACGCAACTTTTACTGATGATTTTCATTAACACGTATTTCAAAATCTTTTTATACTCAATTTACACTGACAAAATATTCCGTTTTTAACTTTCGCGACAAAAATTTTACCGTGAATTTTCTAGCGTCTTTAAAACTTTAATTTGAATTGATTTAGAAATTAGAATTATTTTAATATTATTTTAAAAGTATTTTAATACTAAATTTACGACTAGAATTACGTTCAAAATTGAGTAGATTATTCAGCCAGTGAATTGGCGTCACTGCTAGTTCGTTTATCACGACAATTAATAAACTCGAAAGGATAATATTCATTGGTGTCTTTGAATTGCCAAGTCCTAGTAGCGCAGTCGATTAATATTCCAAACTAAAGAGCGAAATCCATAACTAGGACTACTGAATAACTCAGGTCCTCGAGGACACTCAAATACTGCTCTCCCGCTATTGTACCAATTTGAATTATGAACGGAGCTCCCCCAATAGTTTTACATTGGGTATGATTCGCGAGAAGAACTCCCCGACGGTTCGTATCATCCTGTTGTAGTTGACCAGAGCTAAGCTCACGTATTTGGTCATACACTCGCCGATTAATATAAGACCTCTCACTTCCCGTATCAATAATATCGTTCACTTGCACCCCGAATATCCAGATGGACACCGGTATACGAGCTGTAATTGTTGGTGGAACAGGACCAGTACCCGTATAAAATTTGGTCCGAGATGCGATACGATTGACGATACGTGGGGGTAATGTCCTATCTCTAAGTATCTCAGGAAGATACGACGCGCGCGAAGACGAAGAACACGGTGGTGGAGAGCTATGACTAACAGCTGGACCTTCAGGTTCTAATCCTGGGTCAAATTCTTCCTCCTACTCCTCTTCAGTCTCCTCGTCACTCTCAAGCGGCTCCAGACCACATAGGTATGGCATACCGGGGACGTCTACAGAACTTGGTTCTTCCGATTCGTCGGAACCAATCGACACAATAAAATCGCTAACTTCTAAAGTCGCTAAGATTTTTTGATGTATTTCATTCGGATTAATTTCGACCGAAGGAAAAGAACGATCAAAACCGGCGCAAATTTCTTCGAATAAATCATTAGACTTAGGTAAATTAACCATGGGCCGTGCTTCTTCTCTTAAGCCTTCCCAATGATTAATTTCGTCGGAATTTAAAATGGATTTATTAATTTTGTCAATTTTTAAAACAGATAAATTATTATTAAAAACAGATAAATTATTATTTAAAACCAATAAATTATTAAGATTAGATGAGTCATTATTTAAAACAGATAAATTATTAAATATAGATAAACCGTTCGTATTATCATATATATCGCAAAACTGCGTGAATGGATTTTCTTCAACATCCAAATTTTCTGAATTACTACCACTACTAATTTCATCGATAGCATCATACCACATTTCATTTTCCACAACGTGATATAAATTATTTTTCTCTATAACTGGACTGCATAGGTCAAATAAATTGACCTTAGTCTCAAATTTATTATCATTATTATTTAAAACGGAGCTAGTCGAATTTAACGCCTGATTTTCTAATATAAAATCACCTATTAGTTCACCACTGATTAAAGCAATCGGACCGACAGTACTCTCTAAGACGCCGTCTAGTCTTGTTATTAAATTGCTACCTGCTACATCTTTAAAATTAAATTCTTTTACCGGACCGACAGTACTCTCTAAGACGCCGCCTGGTTCCGAACTTGAATCTATTAAATTTTCGACATTAATATCTATAACTGGACCGACAGTACGCTCTAAGCCGCCGTCTGGTTCCGAGTTATTATTTGTTACATTAATTACTTTAATTCTTTTAAATTTATTTGGTTTATTCAACCAGGCTCCATGTGAACTATTACGACTAGGGCTCCGATTTCCCCATATTATTTGTTTAAGAGACCTTCTACGTTTCGCGCCCTTTTTCCTCGGGGAATAGGAGGGCGAAGCTAGTTTTTTGAACGATCAGTGTGACTAGCGTTGATAACACTGGTCGGTTGAGCTTCGACGCAATTAGCATGGTTGTTTAGATTATGTAAATTATCATAATTATTATTATTACGAACAAAACGATTAGAACGGTTTCCACGATTATTACGGTTGTCATTTCTTTTAAAATTATTTGAATTTGAATTCGGGTTTCCCCTATTAAATTTATTTGCATTTGGTTGCCCGCGATTCAAATTACAATCATTACTATTATTATTAAAATTATTATTATTCGAATTCTTATTTGACTGAATGACTCTAAAACAATTTTGTCTGACATGTCCTATTTTAAAACAGAAATTACAGACATCTACTCTGTTATTAATGCACTGTTCAAATTTATGACCATTTTGCCCGCAGTTAGAACAAAAGTATTGGTCGAAATTACGACCAGCAGTAACTTCACTAAACGTACGCGATATGAGATTTGAGTTGTCA
The DNA here is from genome assembly GCF_026212275.2 of Microplitis demolitor. Lineage (NCBI taxonomy): Eukaryota > Metazoa > Arthropoda > Insecta > Hymenoptera > Braconidae > Microplitis > Microplitis demolitor. The sequence continues at coordinate 7,428,762 of NC_068553.1, forward strand.
CTATTATTCGCGTTATAAGAATAACGTACCCGATTATTTGGAGATCTATTCGATGAGATATTGTTTTGAGGAGTTTGGACAGTAGCTGTCGATGCACAAACAATTAATTTGCCGTCCTCTCCCTCTCTAATTTCCTCAATAACGAGTGGTTGTTTATCATTAATCATATCAACCAAAATAGGAGTACGCGGGAACGAATGTACTGCTGAGAATCGCGATTTTTCTTTTGTTTTAGCGTACGACCTATCGGATGGCTCAGACGCGCGTTCATTTTCTCCTAGTAGCCCGGTGGCCTTATGTAATACCGATAAGAGGTCATCATAAGTGTTCACTGACCTAGAGAATACTAAGGTGGAAAGATTTCTAGGCAAGTGATTACGGATGCACGTAACCTGTTCTGATTCAGGAGGTGGGTTACGTATCTCACTATATTTTTGTTGAACTCTAAACGTGAAATCGATTGACGATTCACCGGATTCTGGTCTTAATTGACCAATTTCCATTAACAACTGAGTGTCTGTTTTTTGTGAGCCGAATGCTCTTAAAAATTTCCGTTTAAAATGGTCATTGTCAGACCAATGTCTGCTGTACACGTCATATTACTTAGTAACTTTCCCAGTAAAAATATATCCAAGTATTTTTACGAAATCCGCTATGAGCCAACCCTCGCAAAACGCCATAGCTTCAAATGAAGCCAAGAAACTATTGGCTGATAAATCGCCTTGCGGAAAACTTATTATTATTATTACCAGCAAGTGAATTATCCCGTATTATTTCGAAATTAATATCATAATTATTACCGTAATTATTTATTGGTGGATTATTATTTTGAATTTCGCTGGGGTTATTACGATGATAGTTATTGCCGTTTAAATTATTATTTAAATTATTGTTATAAGTACCGCTAGGATTAAAAACGGGGTGAACGTTACTATTATTGTTCATATTATTGTTTAAATTATTATTATAATTATTATTACTAAGACCGGCCGTATTGTTGTGAACATTATTTATTCCACTGGTACTTGATTGTATATTCTCCGGGAGGGCTGAAGTCGTAGCAGCCCTATTTTCATGATTCAAGTGGCCTGTACTACACTCCCCGTCGCCAAAACTGTGAGTTACTTTGCAAACAGTTTGTGTAATTGACTGTACAGACACTTGCTGATTGTTTACCCGTTGCGTGCTCATAGCTATGGTCAAATTTTGTAAACAATTCAAAATTTGAGCCAGGGCAGTTTGAGTTGCCGCTTGATCAGCCTGTGCGGAAACTGGAACGGTGCCAGGAAGAAAAGCGGATCCCGCATTAGGCTGAATTTGTTGAGAAAGTACCGGTGGGGGGTTTTCTATGAATACTTCATCCATAGACGCCCGTAAATTATTATTAATATTTGTCGAATTTAAATTTAATTGTTCATTTGTATTAACGGCCTGTGGGTCACTCGTTTAAATTGACCCAGACGAAGTTGTAACAGTAATAGGTGTGATAATGACGGTACTGGGTAGAGTCGCGGTAGTGATTAGTATAGTGGTCACTGTCGTGACCATAGACGTGGTAGTCGCTACCATATTCCCCAGGCTGCGCCTTACTGGCGGTCTAACCTGCTGTGGGGTGTCAGCAGTCACGGTCAGATTTGGTATGACGGGTAATGAAGTAGGATTTGACATCGTCGAGTTCGCTGACGAAACCGTAGTGCTTGACGTTATCGTACACGTAGTCGAGGGTGGTGAATGCACTACCCTGTTTTGATTTCTACCGTTTGAGGAACTAATTCCTTCGAAAATTATCTCTTCACTTTCCCGCCTACCCGATTGTTGAACCGAACGCTTTGAGTTTTGACGCGTCACTGCTCGAGTGTTACTCATAATACGATTATTGGGACTTAATTTTGATTTATAATAGCTGGTAAGACAAGCAGCTTACGAGCCCCAATAATACTTAAAGATAAAATTTAATTACCGGTAGTAAATCCAAATAAGTTAAAATTTTTTTTTTTTTTTTTTATTTTTTTCACTTATTAAAATTAAAATTTATTCCTTTGTTACCGGATTAAGAATTTATTTTAATGGCTAGGTGACGCCAGCTATAGCTAAGTAGTTTCTAACAATGACAGTCTTTGTAAATTAATCTTATTTATTTGAATTTTATATAATGGTTTAAATATTAAACCACAATCTAATAAAATTTCTTTGTTTGAAAATTATTTTAAAAGAAATTTTAGTCAATGGCTAAAATTTTAAGCCACAATTTTATTTTATTTATTAACTGTTAGTATTAATTCCTTCTAGTGAGTAAATTATTTTGAAATTTGAATATAATATTATTTTTATCAAACAGTTCTATTGCAATGACTCATTCACTTAATGAATTTTTCTCAAACTTATTTTAATAATCCAAACGGTGGTTTATATTAAACCAAAGTAATTAAAATTATCCGTATTTATTTTATTAGAATTTTAACTTGTAATTTTACTACAGAATTTATTTTTATTACTTCATTTCAATTTATTATTCAATAACGAAAAATTTACTGTCACTGTTAGTCTTAAAATATAAATTTTATTTACAGATTTTTCCGAGATTGTTTTTTCGATTTACAGATATTTCGAGCTTGTGTACCGCGTGATTTTATAAACAAATCAAGGTGGTGTTACATGCATTCGCTACACGATCACGCTTCTGTCACCATCCAATCTCATGTGCTTGCGCTTTTGACTGTCAATCTACCTCCATTTACGCTCATAAGTAAGAAGCCGACACCTATTACCAGGCTTCAACTTATAACGGTGACCTTTGGCTACTTCGTGTCCAGTAGCCACTAACCACAGTTAAATAATTTCCCGATTCAATAATTGATTTTTAATTATAAATATAAATTTTAATTATTATATTGCTGGTTCTGGAACGCGGGAAATAGATCTCAGGGATGGGTCGACTTGTTTTGACCGGACACGCGGCTGAAATTTAACTTATCCTAAAGACACTGGTGATGAAAGTAATTTTATTTAGAGAATTAATTCAATTATTATATATATAATAAATCTTATTGAACCAAATTCCCAAATATTTACAAAATTCCCCTTTATATAAATTAAATTTCTTCTATAGATAAATAAGTGTCTAGTGACAACGAAATAAATTTATTTACACGTAATTATTTAATGGACACGGGAAATAAAATAATAATTATTCACGCTAGATTGACGTCGAAGAGAGATATAAATAGTAATAAATTTATTATAAATCTTATCTGGATTTTATTGAGTGCGACGTACTGCAGGTATCGGGCGTCGCTGCATGGTGAATTCCTCAGTGGAGCTCCTCTTCCGGTTCCTGGGCTGTTGATAGACTTGGTGCTTGACACTCTGGCAAATCACTTCACGAAAAAAAACTTAACGAATTTTTGGTTTTCGTAAACCACTTTGTAACGAAATCAATCACTAAGATGAATTAAGAAATCCCTTGCAGAACAATAGATTGACTTAAGCACGACTGACTAGCTGAGTACTTGAACTTGAGTGTCATCTCCGATAGATTTGTCTCAAGTCTCAACCTCCGATGACCCCTACCTAATTATGCGCATATGACCGATTTACGGTCACCTGCTGCGCGAAGTCATCCCTCGTGGTCTAGCGCCTAACTCAGCCAAACTCAGCAATCAGGCTGTAATGAGATAGAGAGAGAAAGACCAAAATTCAAACAGAGACAGCGAGAGAGCCGCACTCTCACGTCGTATACCAACGCTGCCCGGTTATAAACTTGCTAATACAGATTTCTTAACACCAGGGCCTATCGATATCATACTTAGTGCAGCATCAGTTAAATCATTCATGGCTCAGTCAACATAAATCCATTAATATAAACTGCATATGAGGTGCATCACCACATTGTTGGTGGTGAAAAGAAATAATTTCGCGAACAAAGTAACGATTTATTGATTTATTAATGATTCTAAGAAGTGTTAAACCGTTTATTTTTCCACCGTGGCTAATAAATAATTCGAGACTTCGAGAATTCGAAAAAAAGTTATGAGTACGACATGGTCTTCTGCTTCAGCACACTGGGAGTGCCTGAGGCAAATCCGTTTGTTTACATCGGATTTATCAAGGGCTGATATGAGCTTGCTCTACCGAGGTGGCCACTGTTGCAGAAGTCAGGAACCAGCCCCTTCGGGACTCGTCGAGTGAATGACAGGTGAATGTGCCTTGAAAACACATTTTCTCTCCCTCTGGTAGAGGCTGCGCGGGTGCGGGCCGTCTGGCTGTGGGAGGCCCTCTATCTCTAAGTGACTGATGCAGTGCAAAGGTGCACGGAATGTCCTCACTTGGGGATGGTCTCCTCTGGGACCGTTCATGTTGGCTGGGCCTCAAAGTACTGGGGCAAGAGCTTTGTCTCCGAGGGTACACCCATTCCTAGCTACAGCGGCGCGCTCACCTGTCACGATGCGTTGGTACTGATGAACGCATGTCAAATCCGAATAAGAACGCAGGAAACAACGTTGGGACTTCCCCAACAACAGAGAACGAAAGTCATGAGGCATCCTTAGCTGGACCTGGTCAGATATCGGGCAATAAAGAGGATGTCTTTGTATTTCAAGGCCCTCGAAAGCCTACCAATCCACTAAAACAGCTAGTTGTGGAAGACAGGTTATTTCTGGAAAAGGAGGAGGAGTCAACGAACTGGAACAAGTTCTGCAATTCCAAGAAGAACATCATCTTGGCAGTAAGGGAGAGGCTGAGCCGTGTGATGGCCCAAGTACGGCAGCTACAGAAATAACCGATGCCCGTTGTATCCACAGGTAACGGAAAAGTCAAAGCCAGTACACAAACTGAACGACCAACATTTGCTTCCGTGATCATGGCAGCCTAGAAACCCGATGTCGATGTTATGGTAGAGGAAAGGGTAAAGTTTGTTGAAAAACGGCGCTTGACATCTCTAGGCTCGGATGACAAGGAGAAGAAGAAGAAGAAATGAAAGAAAGCCAGGGCCGAGATAAATAAAGTGCATTTAGAGGATGCCTCAATTAACAAAGAAAAGCTTCAAAAGCCTCAAACGGAGTTAAGTGACGGCTTTCTTGTTGTGAAGAGGAAGAAGAAGAAGAAGAAGAAGGAGACATCCAAGGTCAGCGAGTGAGTAGCCAAGGACAAGGGACCAGCACCTGACGTGAAGGCAGCAGCAACATCCAAGGAGGAACGGCAGCCGAGGAGGAGGCAATGTCTGGAGGCAGTTATGCTTAACGCAAGTAAGGGTAAGTCGCGCGGAGGTTTTGAGCGCTATGCGGTCAAAGCTGAAGCTGGAGCACTTAAATATAAGGGTTCAGTCGTTACGAAGTGCCAGAAAAGGTAGGCTCTTGATTGAGATTGTGGGATCTCCCAAGGATCGCACAGAACTTGGTCGAAAGCTCGCCGAGGCAGTTGGAGGTGACGCGGCGGTGCACCATCTCGTCCCAACCACTATCGTGGTAAAAGACGATTTGGACACTGCTACGATGGTGGAAGAGGTTAAGGAGGCCTTAAGAGACCGCATCTCTGAGGAACTGAGTGAGCTTAAAGTGACAATCGCTAAACCCAATCAATGGGGCGCTGCTCGGGCCTTTATTGAAGCGAGGATGGAGATCGCCAAGGCCTTGAAAGCTTTAGAAAAGATTCGAATCGGCTGGCTGAACTGTAGAATCCGGCGCTGGGAGCGGCTGGACCGGTGCTACCGATGTCATGGGATAGGCATTACGGCTGGCTCGTGTAAAACGGAGGACCGAAGCGGCTTGTTACGTCCAGAATGACGAACACAAGTTATTCAGTCCCTTAAATTTAAGTCAAAGCGCTTAAGCCATTTACTCGGGTAGCGGGGACCTCGCTATTTAGTGTCAAGTATGTCAATATACGCAAATATGATGTACGAGGTGAATGGATGCGTCTTATCATTAGATAAATGAACAAATAATTGAACTTACAGATGTTTTATTCAATATAATAATTTGTCAGGATACAAGATTTGGCTGAGCTGGAGACCAGATTGTTATTGGTTGAAATTCGATTCGAAATAAATTGTTGTCAGGTAGCTTAATAGTTGGTTTCGATTCTTGAATGTTGAGAATTGTTGATGTAAATAACCAAAGGGGGTTAACTTATACTGGGTAATTGACAATCTATCTGAATATACTTTTTATTATGACGAAATTTATTCAAATGTGAATCATAAAGTTTAAAACATCAATAATATTCAATAAAAATAATTTAATTATTTATATTATTTATAATATTGAACAAAAGAATTAGAAATCGAAATTATTTTTTCATTAAAAATAATTCTATTTAAATTGTATAAATTCTGAATATTATTTTCAATGACTCGAACAAAGGAATTAAAATTTTATATTAAATATTATAAGATTTTACGTAATCAAAAGCTTGACAATTAATGGGCATAGAGGACCGATTTGCGGTGGTTTTTATAGGCGCAATTATAGACTAGGAGTAACACGCGTGACCTAGATTTGATTGGGTTCGCTACCAAAAGATTGGATAGTAAACGAAAGCTTTAGCAATTAGAACGACTAAGAAAATCACATTACTAAGCAGAGTCGAATGGCTGAGCTACTTGCGGGGTGTGGTGTGAGAAAAGGCGTACGCGAAGATCTTGGGTAGAAACTTCTAGAACAATGATAAAGACTCAAGAAAAAGAAGATGCGAATTTTTCTGGGTGAAAGAAAGAGGACCGATTCTTATGTGATTAGATAGGGATTATTTTAGTCTGCTTATTACAGCTTATTCGTTAAATTTATGGTGTATGTGTGTAACTGGGTAAATTCGAATTTACCGCATTCAAATAAGTCCAAAATAAAATCTATTATGTGTACTGTCGGTCATGTGACATTACCATCCAGGGTATTCCGGGTAGGTAGCGACTAGTCGTCCGGAAGTGGAAATTTCACTTGCTCGACCGTCAACCCCACTTAAAATTAAGTAGGAGAGAAAAAGACAACCAAAGCCAAGAGTGAGCGAGCAATTATAAACTGGGACCGGAACGAGAACCAGGCATTAACCATCGGAACCTCCGAATCGTCGAGAAGTGGGAGAGAACAGTGACGCGATAACAGAAGCCGTCAATTTAATTATATCAGGTAATTATTCAATTGATAGCTTGAGTTTTGATTGTGGAATCAAGCGATGGAACTTCCAAATTTTGTTAATAAATACCAGGCAGGTAGCCGGTATTTCTTTACATAATTACTTATTGAGTCTGTATATCAGGTGAAGGAGAGAACGAGTGAAGAATTGAAGGAGAAAGAGAGAGAGGAGAGGATTGAGAGAACAGGACCGAACAAGACCAAGACTTTACTAGGACATTTACTAGGACGAAACCCGGACAAAGACACGACGAGAAAAGGATCTGGAGTATTTTGATTGTAGAGGTATTTATAAAATTTATTCCAGGCAGTAAGCTGGAAAATTTTATTAAATACATAGTATATGTCTGGTAGCGTCGCGTCTTAGCGTTCGAAAATTTATTGCTCGCAAATTAAATAAATAATTTCGTAATTAAAAGTACATAAATTAGACCCGGACTTAATTATATAAAATTAAGGCAGGTAGCCGGAGCAATTATATAGTCAAATATTTCCAGGCAGGTAGCCAGAAATATTCTAGAAGTTTCCAAGTGGGTCAGGTAACTCGAGCACCGGAAACTGTCGAATCTAGCCATAGTCGCTAGATAACGTCTTGATGAATCGACTGAGGAAAAGTCGTTGTGTTATTGAAATTAAAAGTTATTGGTGATAAAATTAATAAAAGGAATAATAATAATTAAAGGAAGAGTAAAATCAATTAATAAATTAATTAATAATTGTATAATTTTCCAAATTAATTAATTTATTTATTGCGGTAAAATTATTGTAACTCAGTGTGCGTAAATAAAGTCCAGAGGATTGAGTGATTGTGTGAGAGAAATAGATAAGGATTCATAAGGTTCCCTACTATTTTACGCGTCCCACGGCGGAGTGGGGTGGGCGCTCAATAGCCGTTATGGCTCTCCGTTGGTTGAATGAACTGAAAATAAAATAAGAACCAAACCCAAAAATGTCCCACCTGGAAATATCCTGAATCTCCCTGGACTCGCGACTCTGTTCAGGCTGGGTTAGATAACCTCGTTGGGCGCCAGTTCGTGTGCCCCACGAACAAAATTAACTCAAAAAAAATCACAACGGAGAAAAATGAAAATGAAAATAAAATAAATAACAGGATAGCGATTTCAGAGTTCGGAATAAGGATAGCAAGAAAAGATAGCAGTAATTAAAATAATAAAGTTAAATAAATACCGGGTTGATGACCATTTGTTTTTATTTATCAATTAATTAATTAATTAAGCAACTATATCGCATATTCACATAAATAATAATCGGAAAAATAATAGTAGCTCACTGACAAAAACAATAAAAATACTAATAGGCGTATATAAAATTCAAATAGTAATAATACTACATAAACAATAAATGTCTTGGAAAACAAACGCACATATGGTAATAATTAATATTTCACTCGCACGTGCATATACGTAAATTCATTTAAATTATTTCCAGTAACACTTCCCAGTAAATTCCACTGGTGAATTTACGGTATTTCAAAATAATAGTATTTGGGACGCAAATAATAAAATAAATACCACCTATTGGGTATAATAATTATGACTGGTATTTATACCTTGATCAATCTCACGTGATAATTAAATAATAACTTGATAATTCGGACTCAAATTAAATATAATAATAACTCAAATTAACAACAATTAATAACTCAAATTAACAATAATCAATCCGCAAATTAATAATAATTCATAACCAATATTCAGTTAAATAATAAGTAATAACTCAAATCATTAATACTCAATACAAAGATTAATAATAATTCATAACCAATATTCAATTAAATAATAATTAATAACTCAAATTATTAATACTCAATACGCAAATTAATAATACTCAATAACTCAAATTAATAAACAGCGCTTTGTAATGTGTATATATATATATATATATATATATATATATATATATATATATATGGTAATAATTAATATTTCACTCGCACGTGCATATACGTAAATTCATTTAAATTATTTCCAGTAACACTTCCCAGTAAATTCCACTGGTGAATTTACGGTATTTCAAAATAATAGTATTTGGGACGCAAATAATAAAATAAATACCACCTATTGGGTATAATAATTATGACTGGTATTTATACCTTGATCAATCTCACGTGATAATTAAATAATAACTTGATAATTCGGACTCAAATTAAATATAATAATAACTCAAATTAACAACAATTAATAACTCAAATTAACAATAATCAATCCGCAAATTAATAATAATTCATAACCAATATTCAGTTAAATAATAAGTAATAACTCAAATCATTAATACTCAATACAAAGATTAATAATAATTCATAACCAATATTCAATTAAATAATAATTAATAACTCAAATTATTAATACTCAATACGCAAATTAATAATACTCAATAACTCAAATTAATAAACAGCGCTTTGTAATGTATATATATATATATATATATATATATATATATATATATATATATATATATATATATATACATATATATATGTTACGTCCTGGTTGATGTTTTGGCGCTGGCGTGGTTGAGCGGTCGATTTGAATTGGACGTAATGAGAACTTACACATAATTATAAATAATTATTTAGTAGGGGTTGAACAGCCACCATTTGGTGGTTGAAATAAACTGATTATTATTTTATATCTCAATCCGATTTATTCAATTGTAAAAGAATAATTTCAATAATGTGAAAATATACAATTGAATCAATTTATAAATTGTTAAAGTTCGTCTAACAATAACTTCGAAAGGGTGAGAAAGAAGTTTAGTATTGAGCCTGACTGCTCTCTATGATTCTATATTTCAGACTGAATTCTCTTGATCGAGAAAAAGAGTAAGTCTCTTATCAATACGAGGCGCTTGGGCATCAGGCCCGCGCATCGTTCGATATAGAGGGGTGGATCGTGATAAGCAATATTCTCGAATAATCCATTCTCTGTTCTCACGCTTTCTCCGTTTTTATTATTAACAAATGAGTCACTTATCTATGAACAAAGTTATCATAGAACAAAATAGATGTTTGTGCAGCTGCACGTCTCGAGGATTTACTCGAGGCGTCAGCGTTTATTTGTACATAACAAATATTAAGAGAAAAATAACTTTATCAATATGTTTCAAATATTCTAAATAATATCATATTATTTTATATTATTATGTTATGCTATATCATTACATTATATTATATCCTATAATATAGAGTAACTTATTAATTATGCAACTTGTTAAATTATCAATATACATCTTAATTAATTAGTTAGGTCTCAGATCGGTCTCTTAATAATTAGTATTTAAAAATAGTCAGAGACATCTGACGAGCAGGCTGGGACGTAACACCTCTCCACCCGGTAGACAAGCGCCCCACTTGTTCTGGGCCTTAGCTCTTGTTGTAAATGTAGTTTATTTTCTTTATTGTTTTATTTGTAACTCTATTTTACCCATCTTCGAGTTTAAAAAATCTAAGTACTGACCTGTGACCTACGACTCGACGCCTGCCTTTTTAGTGGCGACATTAAAAAAAATCCATTCTCTTTCTAATCCGTCTGTTTGTAAACCATGGTAAACATTTTTATGGTTTCATTTTAATGTCGATGTTCTTATTTTTCCTAATCCTATTTGTTTGACGATTGAGATAAATTATGCGTCACGTATGCCGCATCTGTGGCCAAAAAAAATTATCTAAAAATTTATATTTTTTTTTTGTAAAAAAAAAATATTTTATATATTCATAAAATTATTTACCGTGTTTTTTTTTTTTCTTTATTTAATTTAATTTTTTTTTCAAATTATTTAAAAGTAGACTATATGCGTATATAAAAAAAAAGATTTTACGAATAGGACAAATTCATAAAATTTTCTTGTAAAATTATTAATATGTTCTTTTTCAAAAAAAAACTTTAAGATATAATGTTTGTAAGGAGTTTATGCTAAGGAGAAAAGAAATTCCAAAACCTCAAACTATTATTTGAATGTGATTTCTTTTCGGTCTTCTTGATGTAATTATTACTATGATTTTAATTTTCTTTTAACTGTTTTAAATATATTACTTTATCGTAGGTTATAAAAATTTCTTCATTTCTTTCTTTTTCTTTCTATTATTTAGTTAGTTTTTTTTTTTTTTTGAGTTTTTAGTATTGTTTCCTGAATTTGTTTATTAATGTTAATAAGTATTATTATATTATTACAATGATGTATCTATATTATATCTAAATATTTGTATATATTTATTTCTTAGTATTACTTACGACTTTTCTGCCTTCATGTGCTAATTCTGTATATTTGCATATAATTTTTTTGTTTTCCTGCATTTTGCATATTTTCTTGTTTATTTTTTTTTTGCTTAAAATTCTATATACATTTGCATTAAAATTATCTATTAAATAATATATAAAGAAAAACTTAATCTACGAATTCTTAATTTTATATTAAAATTCTATTTGAGTCTATATATTGTTAAAAAAACATTATTTTTTTTTCTGTCTTTTTTTTTTTTTTTATTTTTAATTTTTTTATGAAAGTTTATAGACTGGAAGCTTATTTTTTTTCTTAGCATTATTACTCAATTTCAATTCATAGCAGATAATATTGGTACTATCATTCTTATTAAAATTTCTGTATAGAAAGTAAATTTATTCATTAATTATAAAAGTTATTAACATGATGTTTTTTTTTTTTTTTATATATATATATATTGTGTGAGAAGGCAAAAAAAAAGAAAAGAGTAGAACAGGAAGGAAAGAAATATGAGAGGTACAGATTTCAATGTATCTACAAAAAGACGCATGTGTCTGGGAGGAAAAAAAACCTATTTATTTATAAGCAATTTTGGCTCTATCACAATGAATGATTTTTCTCTTTCCCGATTTATATTCGATTTCTATATCATTTTTATCAGGAAATATTTCTGTAACTTTATACGGACCTAAATAATTATCATCAAATTTACCATCTCTCTGATTCTTTACTAAGAATATATTTTGGCCTATTTTGAAATTTACTGGATTAATTTTTTTATCATACCGTACTTTGGATCTTTGCTTTGAATTTTCTAAATTTTGTCTTGCTTCTTTCCGTGATTCTAATACTCTAGTTGCAAGTTCCTTAACAAAATCTGCGTATGTAGAAATCTCGTCTAGATAGGAAAATTCTGATGATAATCGTGCTTCTTTACCAAAAACTAATTTATACGGCCTGAATTTCGTACCTTCATGTACACTTGTGTTGTAAGCAAAAGTGGCATGAGGCAACCATTTATCCCAATCATCGTGACTTGTAAAATGTTTAATATAATCAGTTAAAACTTGATGACTTCTCTCGAGAGAACCATTTGATTGCGGATGAACAGCTGTTGTCTTAATTTGTTTCATTTTGAAAATTTTGGCTACGCAACCCATTACTTTACCTAAATTTTTGAAAGCTTTACAATAATCTTTTTCAGTTGGTGTATCTCGACTATCACTTTGAGTTATCAACGCAGATACTTTCTTTTTAGATGATCCCATTTTGATTACTTGACCTGTTTTATAATTAGTTAAAAGGCTTAATTTTAAATATCCTGACACTAAAAACTGTTTCCCGATTTCGCTTGGTACGGTACCATCAGCGTTAATGAAACATAAATAACAATTTTTCTGCATTTCTAAGTTATCTCTTGTTTGGTGTACGTTCTCGTTACTGTAGTCGTTTGAAGTATTTGAAATTATAGATATATTACCGTCAGAGTCTATTTCCTCGTTAGACAAATTGTCGTTTGCTATTATGATCGCATTGTCGTTTGATTTGTTTTGATTTCTGCCCGAATTTGATTGTGTCGAATTTTGTCGTATGTCTATTTCATTATCAGATGAGTTTATCTGTTCGATTTGGTCAAAATTTTGGTCATTATATGAATTTATTTGTTCTATCTGTTCGAAATTTTCGTCGTCAGCTGAATTTATCTGTTGATCGAAGTTCAGGTCGTTGAATGAATTTATTCGTTCAGGCGATTTTAAATTTCGATCAGCAGGTGAATTTAGTGCAGGGTTTTGTGATTCTCTACGTGATGTAGTTTGTTGTGAATTTTCTGGGCTTGTATTTTCGTTTATTATTGACAATCTATCATTAGTTCGTTTATTATTTAAATTTTGTTGACGTTTAATTGCTTTTAGAGTAACCATTATGTCTGGTAATTTGGGTTGTGAATTTTTATTATTTGGCTTTTTTGTTTTATTTTTAAAATTTTTCGCAAGATGTTGTATTTTATTCGGAATCTGTTTTTGTGTATGTGTATGTTCGTCGTAGCCTGTACAGCATGAACATGTTTTGAGTTTACGTTTTCTAGTCGATCTACGTAGTTCTGGTGTAATTTTATTAGTATGTGTTTGTTCTGCATCAGTACCGTGAGGTCTGTTCTTGTCTGCGTCTGTTAAATTTGGGTTTATTTTTGTAGTGTTTGTTTTTGTCTTTTCTGTATTTTTATTGGCTATTTTTTCCTGTGTTATTGTGTTAGTTTTTATGGTTTTTGTTTCGTCGGGTGATTCTACTGTCATGGGTTCAATTACAAAAGAATTTTCTCCTATGTCGTTAGTTGACATGTTTATGTTGTTTTCTGGTTCATTATGAATTACCGCAGAGACGTCCATAATTTTTGGATAATCGCCTCCTTCGTCAGAAGACCAAGGAATTGCAACTCCCATGTCTTTTTTATTTACGGATTTGGGTGTGATAGGAGTTCTTGGAGTGATAGGGATTGTTTCGACAGGTGATTCAGTACTAATGTCATTTGAATTTTCTGAGTGTATTTTTGAATAAGTCATTTCTGTCTCGTCAGTGTTTGATTCGTCATCAGAAGTTTCTGGAATAATTATTTTTTCAATTTTCTTACTTTGATTATTTATTTTTCTACGTGAACGTATTGTAGGACAGGGTGTAAACTCTGCCATTTTAGTTGTCCTTTTGATTTGAGAAGGATTAAATTTATTTTTATTAATTTTTACATTTTTCTTATCTGTCTGTATTTTTGGATTTGGGTGTGTAGATGTAGCTTGTGTTTGTACGTTGGGTGGTAGTGACAATGGAGTTTTCGTGGTTTTACCACTTTCAACTTGCGGATTTGGGGATTGAGGTGTTGGTGTTAAATTACGTGAATTTTTATGTTTTGGAGAGTTTATAGAATTATTAGAAATATAAGACAAACCGAAATCTGTCATATCAGATTCGTCACTTAAATACAAAGGGTTGTCTTTAATGAGTTTTTTTCTCAGAGTTACAGCATCATACATGTCTCCTGATGACGACGATCCGTCAGAATAATCAGGAAGAGTTATTGATTTATCTGGTTCTGGATTTGATACGACTTTGCATTTAGAATTTTTTTTTAATTTTGCATTCTCGTTAGAATTACGCATGCGATTTCAATTTTCGTTAGAATTTAATTTATTTTTATTATTTTCATTTTGATTTTTAGAATTGGAGTTTTTATTTATTGAATTTGAATTGAGTTCTTGAGGATTATTTGTTTCTAAGTTTGTGAATATTTTATCATTTTTATTTTTACTTAAATCATCTTCGCTTAGTGATTCAGTGCTCGAAAATTTTTTATATGGATTATATCGTCTGACGTCAGATCTTTTCATTTTTAAATTTTTATTTTTACCGATATATCCGTTTTTATTATTTTTAACTAATCGCCGGTCGCTATGGTAGCTAATCCTATTGCCGTCGCTAGTAGATTTGACGACTGGGTCCATAGTATTGTTACTGACTGGCCCAACCGCTTGAGTTTTTGGCTCAAGAATTTGACGTTTTCCGACCGAATCTTCTAGACCGACCGCTTGAGTATTTTGCTCAAGATTTTGAATTTTTGAATTTATTTTTCTAACTCCGTCGACTGAGTTAGTCGCAATTTTATTTTTATCGCGAATTATTTTCTTACTTGGAGTAATTTCCTCTGAACTTGAATTATTATTTTTGTTAAAATTTTTTTTATCGTTATTCGAGCTAATTGACTCTGAATTAGTTTTGTATTTAGGTTTCTTTTTAAAGACTTTACCATCGTCTGAAGGATCTGAAGTCCTCAACCTAGCGATTCCGGGTTTTCCAGGTCGCCATTTAATTTTAATTGGATAAACTTCGCGGTTTTCAATTATTGGGTTACGCGATAAAGCGTCCGCGTTTGTGTTTATTTTTCCCGCCTTATATAACACGGTATATTCGAACTCTTTAAGCCGTTCTCTCCATCTCATTACACGCGATGTTGGGTCATTCATATTGTTTACCCACACCAGCGGTCTGTGATCGGTGACAAGAGTAAACTCTCTGCCATAGAGTTACGGTCTAAATGTTTTCATACCAAATAAGGCTGCGACCATTTCTTTTTCGGTGGTCGAATAATTTTTTTCGTGTTTATTGAGCACACGAGAAGCTGCTGCAACAATTGTGTCTTCGACAATTTTGCCTTGTGAGAGAATTGCTCCAACTGCATAGCCCGAAGCATCGGTCGTTAAAATAAATGGTTTCGAAAAATCTGGATACTGCAATATCGGAGCTGTACGTAGTTTATCGCGCAAGGTTTCAAAAGCTATCTGATGTTCAGGCGCCCATGAAAATCTTGCGTTTTTGCTTGTAAGATCGGATAGGCACTTAGAGATTTTTGCGAAATCCTTGATAAATCGCCGATAGTAACCAGCAAGTCCAAGAAATTCTCTCACTTGTGTTGTGTTTTCAGGTGTTTTGAAACATTTGATCGCCTTAATTTTATCGGGATCAGGCTTGACACCGTCGGCAGATATAAGATGGCCTAAATAAATTACTTCTTTTTTTAGGAATTCACATTTATCGGCTTGTAGAGTTAAATTCGCACTTCGCAAACGTTCGGCTAATTTTTCGAATTTAGTGTTATGTTCTTCTAGAGAACGTGCGTAAATGACTATATCGTCTAAGTAAACAAAGAGATCTGCTCCTTGTAACCCGCGTAAAACTAAATCCATTAACCTTTGGAACGTTGCTGGAGCATTTTTAAGTCCAAATGGCATTCTATTAAATTGATAATGACCATGAGGAGTTGTAAATGCTGTTTTGTGCTTATCTTTAGGATCTACTTTTAATTGATGAAAACCCGATTTTAAATCAAATACTGAAAAATAAATCGCACCACCTAATTGATCAAGAATATCATTTATCAACGGTAGTGGATATGCATCTTTAACAGTCTTATCATTTAATTTACGATAATCTATAACTAAACGCCATCTTTTATTGCCTTTAGAATCGGCTTTTTTGGGTACGATCCATAAAGGGGAATTATATGGTGAGGTCGAAGGTTCAATAATATCCATTAACATTAGTTCTGTTATCTGTTTTTCTATTTCGTCTTTCTGTGCTGGAGGGTGTCTGTATTGTCGAGTATTTACGGGAACGTCATCAATAGTGGGTATAGTATGAGCCGCAGTGTCTGTAGCGCGCAGTGGTTCTCCTGGAATGTGGAATAGGTCAGCGTATTTCTCTACTAGAGAAACTATTGCTTTACGCTCTTCCTCATTCAGATGTTTTAAACGCAAGAGTTTTAACACTTCGTTGACACGATTTTCCCCGGCCGTGCCACTTTTATCGTAATTGTCTGTGTCGTCATGCGTCAAAGTAGTATCCTCGTCTTCGCTTGTCCCGAATGGGTACAGAGGAATTACGGGTACTTTTACTTTTACATCTTTGTCAAGAGTATTTATTGCGTACAAATAAGCGATTCCGTTATTATTACTCACTAAAGCTTCGCCCGCGTAAATACCGTTTTCAAATTCGATACGAGGTGTATAACCCTCTTTAAGTTTACTATCGACTCGAACAAACATTGCCGTTTTCGTTCGAGCTTTTAAAACGAAATATTCTCCTTCTGTTAATGATATTCGTAGATTATTTAAATGTTGAAATGTTACCGTATTGTCTACTAAATTTATTATTCCGCCGTGTTCTCGTAAAAATTCCATGCCAAGTATGCCCGTATAATCTAAAGGAAATTCGTCCGGTATTATATGAAAATAAGTGTCCTTATTAAAAATTTGTATTTTTATTCTACCCAAAGTGATAGCCTCGGAGACACCGTTTAATTTGTAACAATATGATTCGTCGATTAATTTTTTATATTTTACTTCCCCGTATTTTATTAAATTTAAATTACATCCGGTGTCTACTAAAATTTTCCCATAGCTAGATTTTATATCTTTGGATCTGAACATAATTGACGTAGGTTTATAATCAATTGACATGGCACCCACGGAATAAGTTTTTGTCGGTATTCTTAGTTTTTGTTTCAATTTTGGCGCTGAGTTGCTACGTTTCCCATCGGAGCGCCGACTCGAGGGAACGCTTGGTCGTTTCCCGTACCTGTACTCGGTTTTGCATTTAAACCATCGCGTTTTCCTTCATTATAAATTTTTTTACGATTATTGTTTACTGAATGACCGTTCATTTTACAGTAATCACATTGAAGAATATTTCTGTTTATAATTTGATTAGATTCAATATTCTTTCTTTGAATTAAAATTCTACATTCCTCAATATTATGATTGTTTCTTTTGCAAAAATTACAAAAGTTATTTGGGTTGTTTCGATTTTGATTATTAACCTGTTCCGATTTTTCACGACTGTTTCTGTTATAATTTTTATTAAATTGCTGATAAGGATTCAAATTTCGAATGCGGTGATTATTTTGGTTAATTGTGTTGTGTGGGTTTGGGTCTTGGATTGCGAAACAATTTTTATTTGAATTATTATCGAATGGCTTGAAAAGTTTATTTATATTTTTCATTTGCTGTAGCTTTCGTTCCGCTTTAATTGCTGCAGTAGCGGCTGTAGCAAGATCCGCGAATTCGTCATTGTGTAAAAATAAAGCAAGTCTTGGTTCTAAACCCGAAATAAATGCTTGTACCGCGGTTTCTTTAGCCAAAACTATTTTTTCATCTTTACTATTACCGCCTGTATCCGCGATTTCTGAGCAAGTGCCCTGTAAATGTTTATTCACTCTATGGTAAAAGTCCATTACGCGTTCACTCGATTTTTGCTCCAAGTCATTAAATTCTTTTAACCAAACTGAAACTTGTTTGCTTAATCTAAAATTTAAATTTAAAAATGCAATAAATTCGTCTATTGTTTTTACGTTTGACCCGCTTACTCTAATTAAAGGTTCGCCTTTACATTTGGATTTTAATATTCTAACGAGCGCGTCCTCGTTTATTTCTCTTAGATATTCTTTCGCGTCTTTGCATGCCTGTATGAATGATTCTACTGAATAACTTATACCGTCAAAGTCTGGTATAGTTTTAAAAAATTCTTTGTAATCGAATTTGTTATTTGCACTTAAATTATTCGTTAAATTAAGATTGGGAGGTAATTGGTGTGAAGCACCCACAGGTGGATTTCTCTCGAAATGTGTTTTTAATTGTTGAGCAATAGCTTGACAATTTTCTTCAAATTTATTTTTCATTTCAAGTTTTTCTGCTAGTAATTGTTCGATTTGAGCTTTTAACGCTAGTACTTCATTTTGGGTTTCCGCAAGGAAAACTTCCATTTGTTCAAGACTCATTATTGTTTATATAGATATTTCGAAAGACAGAAAAAAAAACTTTTAACAATATAATTGACTTACTACTTAGTTGTTTACAGGTTTGAATTTCAGATGAATCGGTAATTGTAGTTGATATGGAGATCTTCGTTGCCGTCGGAAGGTTGATGGAAACACGTTGAGCAGAATGTGCGATGACTGTAGATTTCTCAGCTGTAGTTGATATTGAACTGCGTCCGTCGGGCGTCGTGAATGATATTGGTATTTTTATTTTATTTTAAATTTTAATTCTTCATTAACTTCACTTACTTGAATTTTATTATAAATTTTATTTTTAATTCACAAAATTTTATTTTTTTTTCTTGATGTATATGATTTTTATAAATTTATATACTTTTTTTTTTTGTTTATTATTTTATTTGAGAGCAGAAAAAAAAATTTAATTTCAGATCTTGAATAATAAAATTCAATTTTCAATTTAAATGTTCGACGAGAAAAAAAAATTTTGTTACTTTATCTTAATTATTTTTGAATTTTTTTTAATTTCAATTTTTTAGATTTTTATTATTATTTATTTCACTCACTTCAATTCTCACTTAACTTTTCACTTCTGTTTCACAATTTTACTTCTTTTTTTTTTTTTATTTAGGAAAAAAAAAATTTCCGATGTCGACAAAAAACAATTTGTAATATTTTTTTTTTTGTGTTGCTCAATTTCACTTTGAGAACTTGATGTTAATTTTTGTAAAAAAAAAATTTTCGGATTTTTGAGATTTTACCAGTGTATTCGGGGGCTGTTCGAATCCGTCGCTGCCACCAATTTTAATTATATAATAAGTTGTTACGTCCTGGTCGATGTTTTGGCGCTGGCGTGGTTGAGCGGTCGATTTGAATTGGACGTAATGAGAACTTACATATAATTATAAATAATTATTTAGTAGGGGTTGAACAGCCACCATTCGGTGGTTGAAATAAACTGATTATTATTTTATATCTCAATCCGATTTATTCAATTGTAAAAGAATAATTTCAATAATGTGAAAATATACAATTGAATCAATTTATAAATTGTTAAAGTTCGTCTAACAATAACTTCGAAAGGGTGAGAAAGAAGTATTTACCGCGCATCGTTCGATATAGAGTGGTGGATCGTGATAAGCAATATTCTCGAATGATCCATTCTCCGTTCTCACGCTTTCTCCGTTTTTGTTATTAACAAATGAGTCACTTATCTATGAACAAAAGTTATCTTAGAACAAAATAGATGTTTGTGCAGCTGCACGTCTCGAGGATTTACTCGAGGCGTCAGCGTTTATTTATACATAACAAATATTAAGAGAAAAATAACTTTATCAATATGTTTCAAATATTCTAAATAATATCATATTATTTTATGTTCTATTATTTTATATTATTATGTTATGCTATATTATTATATTATATTATATCCTATAATATAGAGTAACTTATTAATTATGCAACTTGCTAAATTATCAATATAC
The DNA here is from genome assembly GCF_026212275.2 of Microplitis demolitor. Lineage (NCBI taxonomy): Eukaryota > Metazoa > Arthropoda > Insecta > Hymenoptera > Braconidae > Microplitis > Microplitis demolitor. The sequence goes on from NC_068553.1 coordinate 7,448,930, forward strand.
ATCTTAGTTAATTAGTTAGGTCCCAGATCGGTCTCTTAATAATTAGTATTTAAAAATAGTCAGAGACATCTGATGAGCAGGCTGGGACGTAACATATATATCAGACTATCGAAACCCAGTCGCATATGATTGTCATCACGTGACATAAAATAATAATAATAGCAAAATATTTTCCCCAAAAATAAATATTCGCTGTTCAAATAATAATAAATATTTGCGATTAAAATTTAATCATCCACTGGGCTCGATCACTTCTAATTTTATCATATGCTTGTAGAAGTCTAGCAATAAATAACTTCTATCTACGTGATATTCGCGCGCTTGCAAATGGCCACCAACGCGGGAAAGCAAAGTTACACGCCAATGAATTTACTAAAGGTACTTATAGTCATCGTTGTAGAATAACCGGCGAACAGGCTCCATTGTTATTCTTATTATCCAATAAATTCAAGAAGATTAATTATCACTCTTCGACAATAGCAATGCCGAGTTCGATGGCAATTTTCAATTACTATTTGTACACTAACTTAAATAGCGTTTGGAAATAAATTTTATTCTGCAGCAGCACACCTTGCCCGTACAAATGTTTATCCACGTCTGACCATGGCAGCACGTGAGTTTTATGCCGGCCAGTTGACCGGCCATATTGTATATCTGCATCTCAGTTTAACCCAATGGAGAACTATCTCTGTCGCATGTTAATTTCAAATAATACCAACGATAACGTACCCGATGTCAATTGTGTAACTTCGCCAATTCCCGACGTCAAATGCCCAATTACTCCTCATATTAATAATTAACAGTAATTTAAATTGCCAAACCAATTAATGATTTATGCATGATAATTATAAATTTCATTTATAATATAATAAATTTGTTGATGACAACTGTTGCGTCGCCGCGCATGCGCCGACCAACCACAATAACTACAAGCATGTAAATAAAATGAATAATTATCTCCCAGCCTCATAAAATATACTTGTAACATCAACAGGATCAGTAATTTTCGCTGCCTTCAGCGCAGTTTTCACCTAATCAATCAATTAAGTACAAGTAGCGTAATAATTAAAATAAAATCTTACATATAAACAAAATAATCATAATATCAATGAGTGGAGAGACGTGTGAGCAGCGTGTGCTGCCATCTGTTGCTCACCGACCCGATGTGAGACTGCCGCGATATTTAAATATCGTGACAGATTTTAATGGTAAATTTTGTAATTAAATATCGCGAAGGTTAAGCGATTTTTAAAATTATTGTGCGTGTGAGTGTGTGGAAATGCCAAAGGTAGTTGGCCAATTTTAATAAAGAAATTATTGCGGGTCAATTAATTAAATTAGATTAAGTGAAATATTGCGGGTTAGTAAAAATAAGGTTTTAATAAAAGGTTATAAGGTTCATAAAAGGTTATAAGGTTTATAAGTGTATAAGGTTCAGAAAGTTATGCGATTATTAGGTTTATAAGGTAATAAAGTAATAAAGTTATAAAAGTTGTAAGGTCAAAGGTTAAAGGTATTGAATAAATAAAAAGGTTTAAATTGTTAATCGGAAAAGTTAGTTATTTATAAATTATGCTCCCTTATCCTTCTCTTACAATTAAATAAATTACACCGACCCTGACGATTCAAGATCCAGTTCTGGGAGGCCGTTATCACTTCCAGTGGCGCCCTTAAAAAGGTAAATTAAGGACGACCAGAGTAACAGCATAGCCCTGTTATATGTGTTTATTAATTACTAATTCTTCAATTATTATCTTTCAATTGATCATAGTTAATTTCTTCTATCGTTAATGGTTGGAATGTTATACTTATTTTTAATTATTATGAGGTGATTATTAAGTAATCTGGAATTATTATTAGTACGATTAGATAAGATGAACAATCGGATTGCAATGATAGTTTTAGTTTGTCATTATTTTAATTATTTATCGAGTGTTCAAGATAGAATTTATTGATTTAGTCGTATGTGTTAGAGAGAGAAATGACGGGATACGTCACAAAAAGAAGCATTGGTAAGAGGATCAATCATACGGCACGCCTTGAAAAAAGTTTATAAATCTCTATCAATGTTGTTAGATGAACCTTATTTTGGATTATCAATTACAGGTTATTAATTAAGTTCATGGTTTGGGTGCTCAATGATTATTAATCCTTTCGTTATTAGCTTTCGATTGATCATAGTTGTTTTCTTCTAACATTGTTAGTTTAATTGGTTTAAATGTTATACCTATTTTTAATTATTATGGGATGATTATTAAATAATCTGGAATTATTATCGACTTGATTAAATAAGATATAAAATCGAGTTAATATGGTATTTATCGTTTATCATTATGTTAACTACTTATCGAGTTATTCGAAGCAGAAATTATCGATATATTCGTATGAGTTAGAGAGAGAAATGACGAGATACGTTACGCCATACATCATGAGAAGAACTTTGAGGACGCGAGAAGGCAGGCCATAGTAATTTTATTAGTGGAAGAAAGAGGTTTAATCCTATGCTATTAGATGGGCTTACTTCAAATGGTTAATTACAGATTATCCGTTGAGTTTGAGGTTTGAATGTTTAGCAATTAATAATCTATTTTTCCTTATCTATCATGGGTTATGGGTATTTATCTCTGTCGTTAAGGGTTAAAGAGGTATGCTGTTTTCGATTTGAAATATTCGGTAAATTGCAATTATTATTAATCTCATCGGACAAGGGGCACTAGCGAATTATTATGGGAACCTTGGCTAATCATTATTTCACTAATTAGTTCTGTTATTAAAGATAGAAGTTACATGCTTACGTATGTATTAGTGAGGGACAATGCGGAAGCGAACTAGTTAGGTTCCTTGATTGACCTCTGATGGTTAGTTAGTTAATATATATTCTATCTAATCTTGAATTCTTCTTTTCTTTATCTACTGATCGATTATAATTTACTCCTATTAGTATAGGTAGGTAGCTATGAATTTAATTATTCTCCATAGAGTGTTAAGAAATTAGTCTAATGATTATATGCTCCGCCACGATATGTTGTGGTTGTCCGATGTTATGTAGTTAATTAATGGTTATCTTATTTATTTCTTTATCAATATGTGGAGATTTGGCGTCTCAAATTGTTAAGATGTTTTTTATAAACACGACTTGAAGCTTCTAAAACAAAAACATTAACGCACGTCCACAGCGTCGGCATACTGTAGAAATGTATCAGCTTTCATAAGAATCGTATATGAAACCCTAAATAACAAATAAGACTATTAATTAATATTAATAATAAATGGTTTTTAATAAGAATATCTTATTGAAATTACAATTACTAATGTAAAACAATTAATAATATAATATCAATTATTATCCCCTTAATATACAACAATTTTGCTGGCGAGGAAAATTTTATTCTAAATCACACTCACACTTATCGTCTATTTATTTATTACGCCGAATAGTTTTTGGTAAATGAAGTTTCCAGTAGTGCGGTCTGTGAAACTTAGCACCAAGGTCACGATACTTTAGTAAGATGCTACCAAGCTAAATTCCAGCACCTTCTAGAAACGGTCTGTGAGACTCAGTATCTCTAGAAAAATACCTGCTATTATCTCTAAACAAATTTAATAATATAAAAATGATTAATTAATTAGCATGTGGTCGCTAGACTCAACTATACTAATTAATTAAAATTACTCTATCAACAAAAATACACCAAGAACTTGCACAAGATGACGACCGAATGCTCTCGAACCCACGCCGTGAAATGAACTATTTCTTTTGTAATTTCTATTTTATTCTCAATAACGTAATTATCAAATTTTTCTGATACCCAAAACTTTCTAACAAAATTTATAATATAAACTCAACTTTCCCCTCTTTGACAATAGAACCGGACCGTTATTTATTACCAAGATTTAATGTTAACACATGAGTGACTCGCCTCCGCTATTACATGTCCACTGAACGTTCTGCTGTTGTGCTTGACTCGTCGTCAAACTGCTTAGCTTGTGACGCAGATCTCACCTTCCTGAGTTTAATGATATCTCAGCAATCAGAAAATGTTGAATTTATATACGCGGTCGTTTGACCCAACGTTGTAATTATTCCAAAAACTGGCTTCAACTGCAGCCACAGCTTCAAAGACGATATTATAAAAATGATTAATTCGGGGTCAAATAAAGACGCACCGAGACGACGAAGTCCAATAAGTTAATATAAAGATGGGGTCTTTCGACTCACCATAAGCAGCAACGTGTTGTAAAGACTCATTCTTATAAAAACTTGTGTAATGTATGGCTGATCTTAAGGTGACCGATCGCCAACAGCTCCAGGCAGTGAGTGCCTCTCTTGTGCCTCTCGGCGCGCCGCGAAGCCGGCAGCTCCCCACTCTCAATCTTATGTCAGGCTCGTACCATCCAGACCTTTTCCAAATTTTAATTTCTAGAAACGGCGGGACTCGGGGCCCCGTAGAATACCCATTCGTCGCACGGCCAAGCGTACCAATGAATTAATAGAGTCCCATTTTATCGATCGTCGACGGCGTGGGGACAACGGAAATGCGTGGGCTGAGAGCGCAGTCGAATCGAATTCAAATTTAATTAACTAATTTACAAATAAATTTAATTTATTTTAAATTATCCCTGTTATAATTTATTAAAAAATTTGAACAAATAAACAGTTAAATATTCATTACGTTAACAGATAACTAAGAAAAAAAAATAAAACTCTAGTGCGGATTTGAACACGCAACTCTGAGTGGATACGAAGCGACGCATAGTGAGAGCAACATTTCTCCTCCGCTTGTGTCCTGCGCTCTGTTTCTCTCGGCTTTTTTCGGTTCCCCGGCACACCGATAGACATAGTTGCGTATGTACATTACGCGCTCGGCACTCTGGAAGAGGTGAAAATATCGCACGATCTGTCTGCGCTGAGGTACACAAACTGGCGCCCAATTCGATTGTCTAATCCAGCCTGAGATGAGCTGAGGATCCGGCGAAGGTATTTGGTTTCTTTCATTGAATATTGAATATTTCTATTTGTATTTCATATGATTTTATCCTGTTCACCATTGGAGGGCTATAATGACTATTTTATATTACGACACTCCGCCATGGGACGTTTAAGGTACTTGACCATCTTATAAATTTCAAAAAATCGTTTTCTTTTTTTTTTTGCATTTTCTTAATCATTATACTTGTACAAATTACCCCCAAACAATTTTTTTTTAAATTCGAATTCTAACATAACGAAATAAGTGAAAGTGTGCACGCGCTTCTGCACACTATGCTTGCGAGTAAAAATTTTAAACGCGTTTTTCTCGAAACTACTTTTTTTTCAAATGGTGGACAGTTTATCTCCGAAACTACTCGACTAATTTCAATGTTTGTGGTCTTGTTTTGTTTACTGAGATGTTTTGTATGACTAAAAAAACTAATTATAATATTTTTTATTTGAGCAGAGATTAGTGAAAAACAGATGTGTTTTTTCAAACATCTGTCATTTTTTTATTTTTGGCTGATTGTGGTGGCTTGTCTTATAAGAGACCTTTCTTTTGAAGACACCGTTTTTCTTTTCGTTTCAAATTCACCAATTCTGAGATTAACTGTCCACCATGGGACACCATTTTTTAAGGCTTCGACTTTGGTGCCTTCTGAAGAGTTGTTAAAAAAGGAATTTTACCAAAACTCAAGTATTTTTTTATTCTATAAGCTTCATATAAAAGCTTAAAAAGAAAATCATTGTAATATTTTACACAGTGCCTGAAAAAAAAAAATTCTTGAAAATTTTGTTTTTTTTTTAACGTTCGAAGGTGGTCAAGTACTTTAAAATAGTTGAGAACGTTATAATCTATAGCATTTGTTTATGTCAGAAACTTTGCACGTTAGGAAATAAATTATTTTGTATTAATATTTAAGTTTTTTTGTCAATAAATCATGTTTTGTGTGTTCTATAACTGTGAGTTCTGGCTTCACTCATAGAAATAACTAGTTGTAGGTACTTGAATATCCTAAAACCTTAACACTAGCAACGGCGAACTAGTCCACAATATATACTACTTGGGATAGGTACTAATAATATTTAGTTTTCGGTTAAAATAAGAAAGTTAAATGTTACATCACTATGAAAAAGTGAACAAAAACCGAGAAACTACCCATTATGGTGATTTTTGGCGAAAACGATAAATTTAAAGTTCGGAACACTAAGAAAGCAAAATTGCAGCCCATTGAAATTTCCAGGGTTGTTTCAGGACACTTTGAGGTTGAAAAAAAAACCGACGGTATCCTTTGTTCATCCTTTATATCCAAAGTTGTACCAAAATTTCCGAATATCCTTAAACATGCGAACTTTTACTTGTTTTTTAATCAACATTATCGCTTCAAAAAAAATTTTTCATCGAAAGCCACTAATTTTGACACAGAGAATGTTTTGCAGTTTTCAAAACTCTACTTCCATTGTCTGTACGACCAATATATTTCGAGTTATTGATTTCCAAAGCCAAAATGGACTTTTTTTGCTTTGATCAATGATAACTCGGCGCCAAATCACCGTAGAGACTTTTTAAGGACAGCAAATTAAAGGACATAAAATTTTATAAAAGAGTCATATGGTCAGATTATCAAAAAAATTTATTGAAGCCCATATACTTTTTTGAAGACGACGCTAAAGTTGGAAAATTTTTTTTGCGTCGGTTTTCTTAGGATTATTCCAGAACCGTGCATGATAAAAAAAATTTAAAGTCTACATCTGAAAACTAGAAACTTAAAGCTACAAATTACTTTTTTATTCTTACTCTGCGATCATTTTTCACCGAGGTACAGCATATTGAAAATCACTCAAAAATTTGGAATTTTTTTTTATATCCCTTAATTTTTGTGACCAGTGTAAATATATATATATATATATATATATATATATTGTGTTGTACAGGTGTATATATTTATATATATTTATGTGTGTGTGTTTGTGCATGTATGCATAAGTGTGTGTATATAATACATTACATGTATGTGTATTACAAATTGTTAATTACTCCTGTTAACTGCACTGGCCGGAATTGATATTTTTTCGAAATATCTTTTTCAATCTGAAAAACAAAATGATAGATATCCATCAAAATATAAACGGATGTAAACGGAGGATTGTTAATTAAATTATTACTTACGTCAGTTTGTAATTCTTGCGTACGTTGTGCAATAATTTTGAGAAGAGGCTGCAGATTGTTTATTTGATTTATTATTTCTTTCTGTTTTTCTTCATTGTTTAGTTGAATTGTAGTCATTTTTTCCATTACTCCACGCTTTTGCTCTATTTCCTCTGTTAAGACATCAACATACCTAACATATGAATAAAGTACAAGTATTAATAAATAACGAAAATTATAATTGTTTTTGAAAAATTATTTCTAAATATTATTTGCAATTCGTATGAATTGGTATGAGTGAACTTAAAGCTTGGTAATAATTCTCAAGCTACTCGCAAACCGACATTTCATACGAATTTTATGTAATTGAAAAATGATACCAAAATAAGCGTCCTGCATGTAATTGTAAAAAATCACAATTTTTGATCATTTGTACACCGAGATATTGATAATCTAAGTGCACACAGTTAACATGTAGTAGTTCGGACTAACCTGAAAAGTCGTATTTTCACGTATATTCTAATTTTTTTGCTTAAGAATATCTCTCGAACGAATAAACCGATTGAGACGTTTAAAGTGGCAATCGACGCGTTTTATTAAGTACTATAACTGGTCCGATTTTGAAATTGATTCATCAACTCGTTTTTGAGAAATTTCCAAAATACTAAAAAAAAGTTTTTTTTTTTAATTCTGCCGACAACGGTTTCTCTTAAACGAATGAACCGATTTTGATAGTTAAGGTAGCATTTGACACGGCTTATGAAGTTTTAGAGCCCAGTTGATTTTGGAATCAATCCATTGAGCACATTACACGTTATCAAAAAAAAATATTTTTGAAAAAAGTTTATTTTTGGAATATCTCTGAACAAGGCCTACCGATCAAGCTCAATTTTTCAGCTTTTAGATATTGACAAGCCGCGTCGAATGACACCTTAACGATCGAAATCAGTTCATCCGTTCAAAAATTATAGATATTTACATACATACATACATACGTACGTACATACATACTGTGACGTTATTTTTCGTATGGGGGTCAAATCAAAGTGAACGTCACAAACACCAACTGATTTTACTGTATTTACAAGCATGGTAATTCAAGACTTAGAATTTAGCATACAGGTATTAACGATTTTGATACAGAATTTTTATTTAAGTTATAGTTTAAGAATTAAATATGGAGTAACGTTTAGCCACAGTTATGGGTTTTGTTAAAAAAAATTGAAGTAAAGATTTAGAATCAGAATTATGGAAATTAAATATAGAATATGGTTTGTGATTTAAAGTGTGAGATAATGATAAAGTTTGAGTTTTAGTTTACAGTTTTGGAATTTTGAGAATATTGTTATAGTTAGAGTCGCGTTCCCGATTAATTGTTTATATTATTTTATAAAATAAGTACAAGAAATATGTTTAATTATTAAACCAATTGTCGTCTAATTGACGTCAATATTAGACCCATGTACGTTAGTTTTACTAGTTTTGTTAAAGAGAATGTTCTAGAATATCGGTTTTTATAATTTATTGTTCTAGGTTACTGAATATTAGTTGATTGTTAATTAGCTCTAGTAATTAATTAATTTGTTTTTAATGTATCGATACATATGCTTTAGATGTCAATTTACCTTTTTGTTAAGATTAATTTCATTATTATTAGATTCAGTATTTTGTTATAAAGAAGACTTATTTGTACGAAGCTACAGTATTGTGTTAATTGTTAAATAGAGATTTGAGATTATTTGTTGTTAAATAAAAATCGCGAATTCACTGATAATCTACATGAATTCGGAATGATGTAACCCGGACCACTCCCTCTCTCCATAAACCTACACACTGAGCGACACCATGGCATACCGTAACTCTGTTTTTAGTTTTCCAGTCTCTGTTTTCGTTTTTGCTTATAAGTCCTGAGCACTCTGTTAAGTTTTAGTTATAGTTCTTTATTTAGTTGCGTGGTTTTGAGATAGTTCCACAGATCAAAAATTTATCTAATGATTAAGATTTACTGGTTTGGTAATTCCAGTGATAAAAATTACCTGGCGCCCTGTTAGTATTGAGACTGGAGGCTAAAGATAAAGAACGAAGTTTGTAGCGCAAAAGTCTTGGCGTATTAACGTATGCTTGGATTTTTTTGTTGTTATAATACATACATGCATACACTCGGACATAATCTTGAAATTAGTCAGAATAGCTTCCTAAAACCTCAAAACGTCAAAATCTCTTAAAAACTCGATTTTCGAAAATCGGACTGAAACCAATAACTTTCCGAATTTTTGAAAATTTGCAATTTTCTAAGCGGGAAGTTAAAAAGCTTCAAAATTAGAAATATATAAAAATCATCATACTAACGTCTACTAAAAATGTTACAAATATTCAAAAAAATCTCTCTCACGATTTTGTAACGAGAAAAAGCGAGTAAGTAAGAGAGGAAGCACTAGCAAGTAAGAGAGTAAGCAATAATGCACATTATAGGTCGCAAGTGAACTACCTTAAATCTTAAAGACAATGTTTATATGGTGTAAACCAGCTCTGCTTATTAAAAATAGATTCTCATCTATCGTATAAGTATACAATAGATATTGTTTAAGCTGTATGTATGTATACTTGATTATAGCACTTTCTCATACAACTCATTCATTCTCATAAAGGTTTTATGAGAAACTATTGGATTCAGTAAGATTTTTTAAACAGGGAGGCTTGTTTCTTGCACTTATTTTTTCGATGATATTAATCGCGTAGTAAACACTATATCACCCAAGTATAAGAGGATGCAAAATTGTTATTTGTTTGGATACTGCTATCTTTGATCAATTGCCAGCTGAGTAGTAATCGAGTAAGCTTAGTAGGATGACCATGTAATTTTATCAACAGACATGATCGCATAGTGTACACTGTGCCGTTTTTCGATGACTATTTGAAAAATAGATTTATTTTTTCTAACTTAGAAATAAAAATATCTCTGGTGATTTCTAATCTCGGTGGAAACACCGTGGAGGCGTGGTGGTATCGCAGTGGATCCACGGTTAACACGCGGTGTCTTTGTGTCATTTTCCCAACATATAAACACGGAGTTTTCACGGTGTTTTTACAGTGTTAACACAGTGACTACAAGGTGTAGACAACGTGATTACTCAGTGTATCGTCGGAGGCTACACGCTGGACTCATTCTAATCCGGGAAAAAAATGATTTTGTTTGATCATATATATTTAAATATAGTCACCTACGTATGATAAGATTTTAAAAAAGTTGGAAAATCCAAACGTGCACAACTCATTTGCTCATTCTAAAAGTAATCAATAGATGCTACTCCTATATGCAAGAAATTAAAAAAAGAAAAAAGATTTTCGTCTTGGCTCTGAAAGAGGAAAGCGGGTAAAAACAAAGCGCTCAAGCAATTAGTTATAAATAATAACTGAATATTAATATTTAATTTCAACACTTCTTACTAGTCTGACTAGTACATTTTTCCTGTCGCTTGAGATATGGGTGCTTTCAACATTAATCAATGAATCGCAAGGTAAATCAGAGAATTTGGAGATCTATATTATAACGGGGTAAATTTGAATTTACCGCGTTCAAGTAAGTCAAAATAAAATCTATCATGTGTACTGTTGGTCATGTGACGTTACCACCCAGGGTATTCCGGGTAGGTAGCGACTAGTAGTCCGGAAGTGGAAATTTCAATTGCTCGATCGTCAAGCCCACTTAGAATTAAGTAGGAGAGAAAAGACAACCAAAGTCAAGAAGTAAGCAAACAATTATAAACGGGGACCGAAACGAGAATCGGGCATTAACGAACGGAACGACCGGACCGTCGAGACGCACAAGACCCGAACATCGAAGTGACGCCATAACAGACGCCGTGAAATTAATTATATCAGGTAATTATTCAATTGATAGTTTGAGTTTTGATTGTGGAACCAAGCGATAGAATTTTCAATTTTTGTTAATAAATACCAGGCAGGTAGCCGGTATTTCTTTGATAATTACTGATTGCGTTTGAATAACAGGTGTAGGAGAGAACGAGGATTGTTGAGACGAAAGAGAAAGAGAGAGGAGGGTGACGAGACAAGAACGAGACGAACAACTAAAATCACCAGACCAGGACGAGACCAGGACAAAGACAACAACGAGGAAAGGAACTGGAGTGGTTTGATTGTAAAGGTATTTATAAAATTTATTCCAGGCAGTAAGCTGGAAAATTTTATTAAATACATAGTATATGTCTGGTAGCGTCGCGTCTTAGCGTTCGAAAATTTATTGCTCGCAAATTAAATAATTAATTTCGTAAATAAAAATTCATAAATTATACCCGGACTTAATTATATAAAAATAAGTAATTAATTAACTCCAGGCAGGTAGCCGGAAATATTCTAGAAGTTTCCAGGTAGGTCGTGTAACTCACGCACCAGAAACCGTAGAATCTAGTCACCAATTGCTAGTCGGAAAACCAAGTAATTATAAGTAAATTTAATAATAAAATAAATAAAATTAATATTAAATTGTCTCGAGGAAAAATCGTAGAAGGTCCGCGGTCAGTCACTGATGAAAAAGAAAATTTAAATTAATTAATGATCGATAAATAAATTATTAAACCAAGGAAATAGTTGAAGGAATTAATTAAATACAATAAGAATAATTATTGTGACGAAAAAGTATCTGAAAAGGAGCATGTGAGAAAAATGGATAATTTATAATGGCGGAACTTTGAGTTCGAATAAATTGGTAACGTGGCGATGAAATGACTGAGTAAAAAGTCGTTAAATTATTTGAGTGAAAACAAGTGATAGGGAAGTGATAAAACGTAATAATAATAATTATAGGGAGTGTAAAATCAATTAATAAATTAATTAATAATTATTTAATTTCTCGAATTAATTAATTTATTTAAAATTGCGGGAAAAATTTTATTATAAAAATTCAGTGTGTGAAAATAAAGTCCAGGGGATTGAGTGAGTGTGTGAGTAAAATAAGAAAGATTTTAATGGAAACTTTAGTAATTAAGTATCGCGAAGGTTAAGCGATTTTTAAAATAATTGTGTGTGAGTGTGTGTAAAATGCCAAAGGTAGTTGGCCGATTTTAATAAAGAAAATATTGCGGGTTGAAAATTAAATTAGGTTTAAGGAAAATATCGCGGGTTAATAAATATAAGATTCAGGTTACAAATTATAAGGTTTATAAGTGGAAAAGGTATAAGGGTTATAAAAGGTATCTAAGGTTTATAGAAGTTATAAGGTTTTAACAAAGTTATAGGGTATAAGGTTATAAAGGGTATAAACGTTTATAAAGGTCAAAAAGTAAAAGGCTAATTAAATAAATAAAGGTTTAAATTGTTACTTGAAAATATTAAATTATTTATAAATTATCCTTCCTCATCCATCTCTTACAATTAAATAAATTACACCGACCCTGACGATTCGAGATCCAGTTCTAGGAGGCCATTATCACTTCTAGTGGCGCCCTTAAAAAAGGTCAATCAAGGACGACCAGAGTAACAGCACAGCCCTGTTATAATTTAGATAAAATCTCTAAAAGCATAAGATCGGTGAGCTTAGATTGCGAAAATAGCACAGCTGAAAGAAAAAAAAAGGTCTGTTGGAAATGGCGAACAGGAAAAATGGTAAGAAGCCCAATCAGCAAACATCTAACTCCCACAACCAAACCTACGTAAGCATGTCACAGAACAATACATCACTGGAGGAAGTTTCAACAACAATAATGACGTTCCTGAATCAAATTCAAGAACAAACAGCCAGGTTCAATCAACATTGCAAGAGTTAAGTATGAAAAAACTGACAAAGCGCGATTTTTGATTCACTTAAGACAAGAGGATTTAATTAACGGTCCCAAAAATATTTGGATAGTAGGCGGCAGAGGCAGCTGATCGGTTCTCGTGTGGCTCGGGCGATCACTCAAATTAAGCAGCATCGATCATGATCGCTGCTTGGTTGGGTGACCGCTTAGCCACGCGTTGTGCTCAAGTAGAGGTCTCTGACCGTTAGGCGCGGAACGAGGATCTAGTGATGGGTAAAATGTGTATTTTATTAATCACTAGAACCTTACCCAAACCGAACTGTACTGGCTAGGTTTTCTCTGTGGTTTTCCTACACCACTGCACCTCCATTGCAAGGGGAAGTATTAGAGCATCACTGTAATGATGCAGTACAGTATAAGCACAAGTCGGGCCACAGCCACACAAAGAACTGGGTAATAGGAAAAAATTTGATGAGTAAATATTGTATACCATGTGACAGGTAATGCTTACATACGTGGTGGATTTATAAAAAAATAAAATAAAACTATTTTGATAGTGAGCAGATGTAAGCCACTCCTTCCCGAGTACCGAGCCTCTTGCTCAGTAAGCATCTTGAGGCCTGTAGCCTCTGACGTCAAAACCCCAGCCTGTGACAAGGTTCATCCCCACTAGAGAAGGGCGAAATGGACATTGAGGCCAATAAAGAAGAGGCATACCGACGGGGCCCTCCGAGAGGACCCAACGTATCGTCATCTAACTATTCTCACCCTTTCCCTCATTATATCAATTGTTATTAACCGTCGATATAATACGATTGGTTGTCGGGCTCAATAATGTTTAATTGTTTAACAAATATTTGAAAATATATTGAAGTGCCCTTCTTACACAGACAAATGTAAAGATGTCACATGGGCTTCAAGTTTATTGAGCCTCTGTCAAAAGGTACATAATTATGAACCTTTGATCAGTACAATGAAGCTAACAAAATCCTAAACAGCAAGTAATTTATCAATAACCATGACTTCATCGCGTTTATACCCAGAGAAAAGTTGTTCAGGAAATGTGTTGTAAGAGGGATACCTACCGACATCTCCAAAGAGGAGTTTATCATGAAAATTTAAATAAAAAAAAAATCATAATAAAGTGTAATAAAATGATCATAATGATAAAAAAATATGGCAGCTAAATTACTTTCATGAATTGCCAGATTTTGATTTATATGAATTTTAATTAAACCGAAAGATTTTGAATAGTGATTTTTATAAGCTTTCTTCTATTTAAGAATGTAAGTTTAATAAAAAAAATAGATCATTAGGTTGCGTATTTTTTTAGTTAATGTATTAACCAACATCTGTACATACTGACGGACATTACGGTTTTTTTTTTATATTTTTTTTTTCTTTTAAATCATTATTTTTAAAAAAAGCGACTTGAAATTGTATTGTAATTTTATTCTTATTGAATATATTTGAACGAGTGTAAAATGTTTTCTACATGAGTGAATCAGCTCAAACCGTGAAAGCGTTAGAAGAATACATTTCATCATAATACATTTCATCATAATTATGAATAATCATGCATGAACGAATATAGTCATTCAGAAAATCTCATTTAAAATACCTGTAAATTTTTATTCAAGTACTTCAATAGGGATTTATTGTCCTCATTAATAAAATTGTCAGTGATTTTTAAATTTAAAAAAAACATTGTCTATCGGTTAACTGCTATTTTACTAAGGGACCACCCATCCAACTTATGTCCCATGCCAATGTTGTTTAACTTATAATATCACTGAATTTTTGTCTGCTCCTCTAGCATACTATGCACTTATTAATAGGATCAATCCATGACATAACAACTCAAAAGATCTAATCGATACATCTTAGATGAATAATGTACCAAATAATGAATTTAGTTCTGTACATAAATTAAAATAAAATTCAATAGATAGACAAGGTACCATTTTGTAGGGGACTAAATTCTCTATAAAAGTAACTTTTGATCGAATGAAAAAAATCAGCCACTTTTTTACTGCAGAAATTTGAACCTAATTTTTTTTTTCCAAATTTCCATTTATGTTTATTATTCCACGCTTAGGAAACAATGTTACGATGTATGAAACTCATTGAATTTGTTGCGTAATTGAACTATATTTAAATTCATATACCCGGGAAAAAAAAAGTTCATATTTGGCTATATATAATTAGATATGACCATATAAGATCATCCTTGAATCATATATGTTTAAATATGATTCATATATGTTCATATATGAGTCATATATGTTCATATATGGCCATATATAAAGGCAAAGAAATTTCTTCTAACTTATACCTTAATCATGAAAGATCATATATGGTCATGTATGATCAAATATGATACAACATAAAGTATTTTTACTCGATGGTTAGTTCACATAAGATCATAAATGATTATATACGGACATATATGAACATATATACTTACGCAAAAAATTAAAGGAACAGAAAAATTTTATAAATTTTTTTGTAATTTTTGGAAGGCTGTAACTGTGAAAAATAATTATTTTTACCAAAATTTTCTAAGAGCTCAGGCTATTGTACAAACATAAAAAATACCACAAGACAAAAATTTTCTACATGCAAGGAAATGACAAAAGAAAAAAAATTTCATAAAATAAATTTTGAACACAATAAAAATAGTTTCAATTTTTTTGAAATTTTTTTGAAATTTCCTTACATTTGCTGAGTAATCAACGCAAAAATTTGAAAAAGTCGAAAAAAATTACTTTTTTATTTTGATTATGATTACACCATTAAAAGAACAAAACTTGCTCCTTTAATTGTTTAGCGAAAATTTGATCGATCATTTCCAAAAAATGGTTCGATAGTACAATTTGAAACTTGACAGGAGTATTGGGGGTACATTAAGCTAAAAAAAGTTCCTGTCAACTATAATCTTTTCATCAATATTTACAGAGTAGTAGTTGATGTCCTTTTTTTGGAAGTCTTTTTTTTTGTACTTACTTTTAATAGATGTTAAAAATGAAAAAAAATTTTTTTTTTGGAAAAAAGATAAAAGGGTCTTGTAAGGAATTTATTCAAGTATTTAACCGCGCCCTTAAATTTACTGTGCGATCATTAGTACCTGAAATATAGATGATCATAACCAAAAGGACCATTTTTTGTTTGAAAGCTGATATATCTGCAACAAATCGTCCTACGAGGTTAAAAAAAAGCTAAATTGAAGCTGAATAAATTTGCTAAACGACCTATGCATTGGTTTAGTTGAAAGAATTTTTCCGCGGTCCGTTGGCTCTTCGGAAAAAAAAAAAATTCAGAAATTTTGTCACGTAACGATTCAAGTATTTAATTTTTAGTTAGTTGTAAATTGAATATTTTAATTTTATATTTGAATTTGAGTCGTTACGCGGGCATTCCGCCATTTCGCCGATGGAGACAGCGGTCCGTGCACGGTGCTAGCGCATGCGCGCCGAGTATGAGTGAGCACATGTGTGAATAGATTTTAATTTATAATTTAAAAATACAAACAATTGGTTTATATTAATTTTAAGATTTTGTTTATGATTTTGGAATAGTTGGGATGCATAATCTAGCACGACATTATGCCCCAACAATTGTCTATTGTATTATTTTATTTAAACTTGTCATCCGATGGAGGATGTCAGTTTAGTCGAAAAAATTGACCGCCGGGTAACGGTAAATCGATACCTCGGCTATGATCCCGACGTCAAGTTAATAAGTTTTAAATAATTATTATTTCAGTTACCGGGTAAAATAAAAATAGGAATAAGTTATACATAAATAGTTCATATATTTAATTAATTAATCAAGTGGCATTCAGATACTGAAGAATTATTTTTATATTTTATATTTTAATTTAATACTAGGCCCAGGGCTACTAGAAATAATTATAATAGTAATTAAGGGTGGTAATTAAGGTAATAGTAATAATAGTCGACGGTGGTGCCACGTGTGCGACGACCAACAGGTGGAGGTTGAGATAATTAATTTAGAAAGATACGGACCAGCAGTGTGCATAGACGCTAAACCTATTATCCATACTATTGTGCATTAATTATTTAGTTTGATAAAGATAAAGATAATTAATAAAGTTCACCGGGTGAACTTGTTAAAATATTGGTTTCAATCCATTCTATTTTTGTTATTGGAGATTGCTAATTTTGAGTAAGTACTTTAAATTTCTTTCACGGCATTTATTTTTTACGTGGTAACCTCCCCCGGTAGTTGTTGGTCGCCGCGGTGAGGGAAATTAATTTATTAGTAATTGATACTGGATGATATATGATTTGCATTGCTTATAATTATCGTTAATTATTATTATTATTTATCATTGGTGAATATATTCTGATATTTCTACGTATATATATGTATATATATGAGTTGAGTGCAGCGTGGTGAAGCATTGCCGGTATACAAATATACACACCTATAGTATATATATCTATAGAGCGCATACAGTACTTGAGTAAATTCCTCAGGTACTGACATCACTACTTGGGTGAAAAATTCTTACTCGGAATATTTGGAAAAAAAATATTAAGCATTATTATAAGTATTATTATTATTTATATTCATTATTATTTAAAATAATTGAGTAACTTTATATTTTTTTTCATTTTGAGTTTACTTGCCCCAGTGGTCAAAAATTGTAATTTGAATTTTTATTTTAAAATTTATAAATTGGTTTAATACCGGAAAACTTATTATTTGGAGTGTGAGTGAGGATAAATCCCGTATCTTTCTCCCTCTCACAAGTGCTGAGAGAGTAAATGAAATAAAGATATTATTATTATTTATCATCTTGAGAATTTAAGTGAAATAATTGTTTCTTTTATTTGATAGTAAAAACTTATATTATCAATTAAATTATATTTATTTTGTGTTGGCTATCTAGTTTATATAATTTATTGTAATATTGCGGTATTATTTTTCTGACAATTACCAGGTTTTATTATTGTTATTAATTTGCACGGAATTAAATATTGTGTAAAATATTATTAAATTTTATATTGTTTATATAAATTAAAACTCGGAAACCAACAGCTGTCGGGGAAAATTTAATATTTATTTTCCCTGGATCTTTTCCTACTGCTTCATTTCATCTTTCTGATCTTATTTATTATTTGGAATATAATTATTTATTATATATTTACTATTTTTCTTTTTTTTTATTATTCATTTTATTTCTCTCGAGTGTTTGTCCGCTTCGTTACGAGTCACTTGCTCGGATTTTTCCTCGTAGATTTTCCCCTGAATTCAATTTTGCCCGTTTTGGGATAAACGGTCTGGCGCCTGCGTGCACTAACCCAGCCTGAGGAGCTGGTGCAGGCACGACATTTAATTATTATTTATATTCTGACAAATATCAAAATCTATTATATTATTTTAATTTGATCTCAGTATTTAATATTGTTTATTATAATTATTATTATCACGCGTGGGCGACCTCATACGCTATATTGAGAGATTTCGCGTCTCCGTCGCGAAAATTCAGTAGGTATACGTTATAATTTTTTATCTCGCGGTATTTCTCATGTTTGCGCAACAGCCAGAGCTCTAAAAAAATTTTTAATAAAAATGCACCGAAAGTCGAGATTTCAAGCTATAAGATGCATTTTTTTAAATCTCGATACGATTATTTTTCACAAAGTTACAGCCTTCCAAAAATCACTAAATAATTTATAAATTTTTTTGTTCCTTTAATTTTTTGCGTTAGTGTATGAACATATATAAAGATAAATTAAAAGTTTCCAACCGATATACAGGCCATATAAGATCATTCATGATCATGTTCTGACATATATAAACAGATATGAAAAAATATAAAAAAAATTTTAACCGATAACAATCCATATAAGATTATATATGGTCATGCATGATTATATATGAAGGACCATAAAAATTTTTCAATGATGTTCAACTCATCAAATTTCTTACAAGTTGTTTAACTTTTATGAAATCAGATATAGTCAGGTATAAAGAGACATGAAAATTCTTTACAGGATGTTTAACGCATATAAAATCAGATATGATCAGGTATTAACGTATATGATAAAACCTAAGTTTAAATTAGAAGTTTTACTTTTAAGTTAAACTTAAGTTTAAATTTTATTTTTTTAATTTATTGAAGATAAAAAAACTTCTGATTCCACATTAGAAAACAAACTACTCAAATACCATGTAAAATATCAATATAAACGTAATGATTGTTAAGATTTCTAAGATCAATATATAAACCTATTGAATAGTCCCAACTATTAAATCCGCAGTTTGGCAGAGTAGTACAAGCTTCAACTGAAACGCAGAAGGATCCAGGTTCGAATCTCAGAAAAAAACCGAATAGTTTTTCGTCGATAGAAAAATTAATAATGCGTGAACAATAACTATAAATAAATAAATTTCAATTAGTGTTAATGAACAATAAAATTAAAACATTAT
This sequence comes from Microplitis demolitor, assembly GCF_026212275.2. NCBI lineage: Eukaryota > Metazoa > Arthropoda > Insecta > Hymenoptera > Braconidae > Microplitis > Microplitis demolitor. The sequence continues at coordinate 7,468,269 of NC_068553.1, forward strand.
TTTTTTAGTTTGAACAATTTTTGTCAAACCTATATGTATATCATATGTGATCATATCTAATCATAAATGATCATATCTAATCATATATGATCATATCTAATCATATACGATCAAACATGGCCAATTTTTATTTATGATCATATATGAATGCTCATATATGGTCAGACATGAGATTTTTCTTCCCGGGTATAGTTGCACTTCCGGCAGATAGAGGCAGCACTTACTGGGGCTTAGTCTATTTATTCAAACTTGACCACGCGCAGTGCGGCGCATGCGCATCTACTCTTTCCTGCCTCGTGTCTAGAAGACGGCCGCTGTTGTCTTTCGCAAACATACGTTTAATTAGAAACACGTGATTTATTTAATCGAATTATTTTGTGCTTATCTTCAAGTAATAAATTGAAATAATAATTAAAATAAATCTAGCAATCATCAAGCTCATTAAAAATATAATTATTTTTATAATTTTTGGCACCAGAACTCAAAAATAAATTATCTCAACAACTCGGAATTCAAGTGATCAACGACCACGTTTCTGAAGAGGTTACTTCGACGGAAACTGCTACAGGTGCTTTTTTATTCAATTAATAATTATATTAAGTGCTCATAAATATAAAAGACTCTATATAATACTTAATTAATTATCACTATGCCCAATATTTTAATTAAACTAAAAGTTAATTCTCGCTCGGTAGCCTCTGCAATCATGCTACCACGTGTTCAGCAAATAAATTCAATTCAGTGTAATTTATCACGAGCTTATTCAACTATATTAAATTAAGTAATCAATAACATTATAATTCAATGAACTCAAATATTTATGCATTTTGTGCTATTAACAAATAATCATTGTGTATTCAATTTTTAACTTCGCTCGGTAACCTCTGAATTCATGTTACTTATTATCATGACATTCTTGCAATCGATTCAGTGTTCAACTTAACTCAATTTAATTGTTTCAATTAATTACTCGAGCTAAATTTTAATAATTTGCATTCAATTAATTACGTTTTCATGAGCTCAGACAATTAACAGTATTAATAAACTAAACCAACGATTTAATTTTGTAACCCAGTGATATTACGTGCTGTGACAAATAAAAATATTGCGTATTTTTCCAACATCCCAACCACCAACCAGTCCTGGCATGTATTTATTAAATTATTATTACAACGGAATTCATTTTTTCTAGGAACCTTTATGATCTAAAAAAATAGTTTTCATATTTAAAGTAATAAAACTTGTTGTAAAACAATAAAGTAATTAAAGTTTTTTAAATTTGAAGTTTATAACATTAATTAATAGTTTCAGTTTGTTGATTAAAACTTTCATTCTTTTGTTAACTTAATAAAAGTGTCAAGATTTATGTACAAAATATTTCTATTAAAATAAAATAAATAATTAAAAATAAAGTTTTTCTTTTAATTATCTATAGCAGGTTATGGGCCCAGTATTTTTTTAATGGAAATATTTATTTGGTAATATAAAATGGAAGTTACTAAAGTAAATAACGGTATTTTGCTAAACGATAATACCTGGGTAATTTGGAAATTTCCAATTTCTATTGTGTTAATAGCGAAAAAGTATTGGAAAATCATAACAGGAGAAGAAAAAAAAACCAGAAGAAAATTTTGAAGTTCGGGAAGAAATAATACCAGAATTCAAGAAATTTTAACATCAAGAATGAAAACAAAACCGCTTGAACATTTGTTGTCATGTGAAACTGCAGCAGATATGTGGGAAAAAATTAAAAGCTGTGCATAAAAATGAATCACAAGTAGGTGGACATTTATTACAACAAGTTTGTCTCATTGGAATTTACCAGTGGCGTCTCAGATTTTTTTGTCTCAATTATATAGAATAAGAAGTCAGTTAAAGCAAGCTAAAGAAGAAATTTCTGAAAAAATTAAAATAACCAAAATTTTAATGGCATTACCTGATCAATATAGATACTTTGTGTCAGCTTGAGAGTCCGTTGCACCAGAAAGTCAGACTTTGAAAGAATTAACTTCTCGACTATTGATAGAAGAGCAGAGACATAAAACGCATGAAACATCATCAGCCTTGCCAATTCAAAAAGAGATTATTTGTTTTTATTGCAAGAAAACGGGACATTTTAAAAGGGATTGTCCAAATCTCAAAAATAAACAAAACAAATATTGTAATTACTGTAATGAAACTGGTCATGTTGATTCTCAATGTTGGTTTAAAACACAAAATAAATAAAATGAGGCAAAACTTATTACAACAAACGCTTTTATTAATGAAAAAGTTATTGAAAAAAATATTTGTACCGAAGTTTCTGCGATGTTGAGTAGCCAAAAGATATGTCAGAAGTTTGGTGGTTAGATAGTGGGGAAAGTGATCATATGTGTAACAAGTTACAATTATTTAAATCAATCAGAAGGTTGAATTGTGACATTTCTGTAAGAATTAGTGATGATACTTTTTTGAAAACTCAAGGTATTAGTGAAATTAAATTAAAAGCTTGGAATGGGAAATCGTGGATCGATACAGAATTAACAAATACTTTATATGCTCCAGACTTACATCTGAATTTATTTTCTCTTGGTCGAACTCTTGATAAAAGGTATGTTATGACTTCAGATAAATGTGAATGTAAATTAATAAATAAAAATACTTCAACATGAGACATACGTATCTACACGCCTTGCGTATAACTCCTAAAACCCTCCTTTGCTAAATCTCCAGCGCGAAACCACAAGGAACTCTACGTCGTAATCTCCACCTCACATAGAGCCGTTATGACCAGCAACAACCGACTCAACGGAACATGGCTGGTCCCACGCGATAATAAGCGTCGAGAACTCGTGGCGAAGGCTACTGCTACTGAATCTCCCCCGAGTCGTACGTAACTGATTTGACTTGAATAATCAGAGTAGTGAAAGGCTCGAAAAGTAGAAAATTCTTCAGGGACTGAACAAGTGAATAATAGCTTGTTAGGAACCCGAAAGATAACAAGTAGAGGAGGAAGCCCTTTATATAGGGTATGGGAAGAAGTTGCGTCTCACCACTTATCCATAAGAAACCATGTTAACCAGCGCTGGAAGACTAGTACCACGGGGGGGGGGGGGCTCTCCAAACCAACTTCAATCAGAGTTTCTTTATTTCCTGAGATGGTCATTGTGTTTGGCCCACAGAGGTAGGACTCGTGGTGGCTGTGGTTAGATACCATGTGCAATGAGGATTTTAGTTAATACCTCCGCTTAATATCCACCTTAGTCGTCACTTGACTAAATTTTTCGGCCAAAAGGGCGCGGAAACGGCCTCCGGCAAAACTGAGGTGGACTTTAGTCCCGTTACACGTGATGGTAGGGATGTTATTGTCGCATGCTTAGACGCTTCCAATGCTTTTGGATCCATTCGGCATGAGCTGATAATGGATGCTATTGTAGGGATTAGGACACTCATCAATCAGTCTCTTCTTGCCCCGTGGCAAAAGATAAACGCCCTTTGGACGTTTATGCCGCGGGTAGATTATGTCTTGCGAGGAGGAAAGGTCGATAAAACACCTTTGATAATGACTGATAAAGTGCTAAGAAAGTTAATAAAGGGCTGGATGCATCTTCCAAAGCGCGTCAAAAATTGCGCAGTATCTTCCAGGTTCGCTGGAAGGACCGTTCGCACAGAACCAAGGCGACCCAAGTCTATGGTTGAGGATGCTGGTTACAACAATGCGTCAATCTAGTCGTCTTGGTCTGTCCTGAGAATGGAGCGATATTCATCAAGAGCTCGCAATAAAATGCAAGGATGTTGAGGCGCGCTATGCTTTAACTGGCCTTAGTTTGAGATTTCACATCATCTAGCACCTGCGAAAGGCTGCGCAGACCTATTACTTAAAATCTTTACCAATAAAAAAGGACCAGGGTAAAGTATGGCGGGTAACAGCTCGTCACTATGAGAGAAATCTCTGTTTGCGGGATGGTAAATATATTCACAGAATGGCGCTTTATCAACAGTGCGCGCTTAAACGTCTTACCTCTTAATGGAGCGATGCGCTAAGTGCAACGGGATGAACGCTGCAGAGTGTGCAGGTATAGCCTGGAATCTCTTCCCGACGTCCTGAATCATTGCATGACGCATTCAGCTGAATACCAGTAGCATAACTTCACCCTAAACTGGATATCACGGGCCTCAAGGACAGCTGGAGAATAAGACCGTAATGGGAGTTGGAGGGGATCTGGCCCAGCGCAGACATGAGATTTTTGTTAGGAATGACCGGGTCAAGATGATGCTCATGGTAGATATCACTGTGTCTTTCGAGAACAGTGCGTAGCTTTTGATGATGTTCGTCAATCCAAGATTGATGCATATCATGAACTCGCAACTGCATTGAAATCACAGGGCTATTAGATGCGCACTGACGCGATCGTTGTCGACTCTCCAGGCAGATGGAACCCTAACAATGAACCAGTTCTGAGGATGCTTAGTATCTCCCATACTATGCTCGTCTGACGAAACGTCTAATTGTTTCGGAGACCATTCGCTGGCTTAGAAATATCTTTGTGGAGCGTGTTTCTGATCAAACACAGTATGCTAGTTCCGCGGTGCCAAGTGAGAACGCTTCGTGCGTCCACCCTGACGTGAATTGGACATATGGGCAACTATCGTACTTCTTAACGCTTTCACCACTGCGATCACCGCTACCCTATCTTGATTAAAAATTCACTCACGCATTAGCTGTATTAACAATATTGCCATTGTCACTTTTGTCATCTTTACATGGACTATAAACGCTGTATATATATATATATACACATATACATATACATATATATATTGTAACATGATGAAAAATTCGACATCAATTCGTGGTTTGAATTTGTTTGAAATCATCAGTAGTTACCGGATGAGCAAATTCTAGTTACATCTAGAATCGAAAATTTCGACTTCGACCGACTAATTGATCCAACGCATGGATCGTGACGGGAGATCCGGGGTAGACTTCGTACTGAACGGCCGCGTTTTTGTATTTGAAAGATTCGACTTCGACCAAACGAGCAATTGTGATTCCGATTTGAACAATTCGATTATTGATCAACGATTAATTAAAGTGACCGACAAATAAATTCCGAGTGAACAATAACCCAACGACTGTGAACAAGCCGAAGCCTCGGCACGAGAACTAAGCAAGTGTACGACCGACTGATTTCGTGTATGGAACGAGTGAAACGCGTTTTGGGTAAATAATAATTAATTTAATAATTAATTACGCGCAACAATTATGTGATAGTGAAATGACGCGTTACCAAAATTAAATATTATTTTATTTTATTTCATTCGAGTATTTCTGAGAATCGCAGATTATCTCTTTCTCATTCGTTGCGGCAGCCGAGTCCTGCCATGTAAAATACTCTGACGTCACCGGTCGAGTATTTTCGTTAAGAACTACGTCGTATATAAGCTAAAAATTTTTTTTTGCCACGTTATTTATATGGAAAATAGAAAATTATGATTCGCGACCTCTTAATATCAATATTAAAAGCTCATATTTTCACAGAAACTTTATTTTGACATCCTTTGACAGAATTCCACGGCCATTCGAAGAAAATACATAAGTCGATTTTTTTCACACACCCTAATATATATACATACATATGTATTATTATAATATTTTTTAACAACAACTGGGTCGATGCCAGTTGAACCGCGATCTAGTAGTCTTCTCCTCCTTCCTCTTGGTATTGGAACTGGCTGCTGAGCTTGTGGTGGAGACAATCTTTGCTGAAACCATTAAAAATTTTAAAGAAGTTCGGGGATGCGGCAAGAACCCGCCCGATTTGTGGCCACTCCGCGACCCACCCTTCTATGCTTTGGAGCACCTCACGCTGAGGCTCGAACTCGGTGCGTTTTAGCAGTAAGTGCTGAACGGTATCCCACCCTTTGTTGCATTGGGGGGATTTACGATCTTTTGCGAGGCCGTACTCGAAGAATCTATCCTTATAACAGCCGTGACCGGTTAAAATCTGGGTAAGCCAGAAATTAGGGCTGATGTGTTTTCTCGTAGACGTTCAGTAACGTCGGGAAAGAAGTTGAATGTTATTCGTCCTGTGTCCGCTGTGGACCACTGTTCTTGCTATCTGCGAATGGTTTCCTTCCTGAGGGAGACAAGGCCTTCTTCGTCATCTGGCTGCACGGAGGCGTTTCCAAGGGTTGCCTGTTTGCCAATGCGAAGATTGTAACGGGCGCCACGTTCATCAATCACAAGCTAAATGGGTACTGCCCCCGCAACTACACAAAGTCCCTCGTACGATGCCGTCTTGTATCAGGGCTCGACGTTGCAGGGCCCTAAGAGCCTTCCATTCCTCTACCTCACATAGGCCACTTCAGCCTGCTGCCGCATAAGTGACAACAGGCAGGAAGTAGCCCCTGTAGATAGTAGACATTGCTGGAAAGCGCAGTCCCCGTTCGGTCCGTGCGAGATGGCGTAGACGACCAAAAGTTTTATCTAATTTCGCGCGCCTTGTCTTTATGTGTGTTGTTGGTTTGAGCTCCTGGTCAAAATATACCCCTAAGTATCTAACGCTCTTTTTGAATACTATTTTTGTTTTACCTATTACGATTTTCGGTGGCTTTAAATCATACTTGGGTTTTTTTCTGTCTTTTCACTTTATAGAGGTACGGACCTTTGTCCTTGCGTGAACCACGTCGGGTGTACTGTCTCTTGAGAAATATTGTCTCGGTCTTGGACTCCGACAATGTAAGCTTCGCGGAACGACACCATTCCAGTATCGAGTCAACTGTCCCTTGTCCCTTTCTCTCAATATCGGCACGTGAGGTGCCTTCTATGATGACGAGGAGGTCGTCAGCATAGGCTACAAATTTACTCTCGTGTTCCAAAACAAAGGCCCTAATACTGATCCCTGTGGGCATCCCCTTGTTGGCTTTTTTCCAAATCCCCATGACAGTGAGACTGTCCTATCTTTAAAGTAACTCTGAACTACCCTATAAACATCTTTGGGGCTTTCCGTTCTCTTCAATCCTTCGAGTACTCGCGGCCACCACACGTTGTCAAAGGCGCCAGAAATATCGAAGAGAAGTCCGATTGCCAGATTCTCTGTTGTCGAATCTAGCAAGCGACGCATCTCAACGATTGCATCTTCAGTTGACCTTTTGGCCATAGAGCCAAATTGTTGACTGGAGACCTTATCCCCAGCTAAGACTGTGGTGGAGAGTCTCGACTTAATTAGTCTCTCAAATACCTTCCCGATTACCGAAAGTAAGCATATTGGCCTGTATGATTTGGGGTCACTCGCGTCTTTGTCACTGCTCTTAACTCTAAACAGCTATTGTATAGTTCTAAGAACTTTCCTGACAAAATTACTCCCGCCTTTTTCATCACCTCATTCTCCACTAAGTCTGTTCCGGGTGCTTTTTTATTTTTAAGGGTCTTTGAAATTTTTTATAGTTCACACGGGGTGAATAGATCGGCGTCCGCGGTGTCTGGTGGCGTCTTTGAATTTACTCGCGTTGTTTTCTGCTTATCCATTTCTTCCTCTGGTTTGTCGTCTACGATGGGTGTCTTGAGAAAACAGCTAGTTGTGTCCTTAAAGCTTTCTGTAGATTGTCCGTCACGCCGGAGTGTGGTGAGCACTCTGTTAACTCGGTGTTTGTCTGCCTGGAGCTTGTAAACGATGCTCCAGTGCTCCTTGTTACCGTTCGACGTAACAAACTCTCGCCCGCTGTTCTCTCTCTGTCTTTTAACATGTTTTGAGTACGTCTTGCAAATTGTCAAGTATGTCTTTTTTAGTTCTGATCTTTTGTCTTCCTCCATCTCCTTTTGGTATCTCCTTCTGGCTTTGTAAACCACACTCTTTTCTCTCGTTAGCAAATTCACATGAATCTATAATGGTTTTAGTGAGTGCAACGGCATACCTTTCCACGTCCTCGACCGTTTCCAGCGCCAGACCTTCAAGATTCACTCTTGCGAGTTCCGGTAGTTTCTCATGGAACTTCTCCCAATCGGCCAACGCAATGTTGAAACGCTTGGGGTCAGCCCCATCGAGGCCCTCCCGGTCTCTTGGAATTCCAAGGCTGATATCGATCGCATGGCGATGGCCAACATGAATTGGCATTAGATAGGAATATGAGGCCAATAAAATCTAGAAAATGTACCCTGAACCGTGTAATAATTTAAATAAAAAAAAAAAATGATAAACAAATCAAATTAAAAATTGTAACGGGGCAGCTAGAGGTTAGACTGCTCAAATCGGTCGCGTCATGTCGGGGAGCCCCTCAGTTCACACACTACCCTTATCAAGGCATATTCGCTACCTGGTTTACTGAGAATCCGAAAGAGGCCCATGGGTCAGTGTGCCAAACATCCCAGACGGAAGTTCAGGCGAGGTCACGTGGATGACCCCTCCTCGGATTTTATAGCTATATAAGGGCGAGCAATCAGCGATGAGCTCAGTTCATACGCAGTTAGCATACACTTAGCATCTAGCAAGTAGCTGGGAGATGTAGTGAAGGGCTGAGGACGCCTAGCGAGGTCCTTACTCAACACTCTCCAGTTCACTAACACACATTGCTGTCTATCTTTTGTACTAGTCAAGTCTAGTCAATTCGTTGTATTGTAAAGTCCGTTTATTTACTGAAAAAGTCTAATCAGTTTATTTGTTGTAAAAGTCTAGTCAGTTGATTTCATTTTAATCTATGTAATAAAATCTGTGCCATAATATCGAGTCGTCGCCAATATTCTTGCAAAAGGGTCAATCAAGTAAGTTACAGTCCACGTCCAGAATATCCTACGTAATTTGAAGATCATCGACGTAAGTCTACATGCAGTTAATTATGAGTTTGCCAAACGCGAAGTTATTTATATTTAGAATTTAAAAAAATTCGAGGATGTAAAAAAGTTATTATATAAATCAATAAATTGTCAAAAAGATCGTCTTGAATGTCTAAGACCGTATCATCAATAGTTTAAAAGTTATAACAATTGATAAGTTGAAAAAATAATTGACGGCTTCAACTTTGAGAGGGTAAAGTATTTTAAAATTAAAAAAAAAATAGATAAAAACTTTTTTTATAATTTTAATGCACATAACTGTATTCGTAATTTTTTATAGCTACGGAAAAAAAAATATTGAAAATAGAAATTTGTTTATAACAAATTGTTTATAATATAAACAAAGAAAATTTAAATAAAAAAAATTTTTTTTTCATAATTATATTGAGAATTGTAAATAATGATTTTTCAAAAAAAAATTAGTTCTTATTAAATAATTTTAATACTTAAATTCTTTTTTATTTACATATGGGGCATTCCACGCGGAATCGGACAGTTTTAAGAATTTTAATTTTTGATTTTCGTTATTTTTTGATATTTCTTAGTAATCAAAAATCTGATCGACCTAAATTTTGAGATTCTTTGTCATTGGTTCAAAAGATATAAAATTTTCAAAAAAAACGCTCTTTTCGTGGATTTTTGCTCATAGATTTTTAAAAAATATTTTGAATAAAAAAACTCAAAGAATAAAAAAGTTTCGTTGTTCGATGTACTTTTTAAAAATAAGTTACAAATGATTTTCTAAAAAAATTTATCCGCGTTATTTTTGAGTTTTAAAACTTTAAAGTGGTTTTCTGAAAATCATGCATATTTTGATTTTCCTAAAAATTTTCGTCAACAAACTACTATCTATTCCACAACTTTTCAGGTGGTTCCGGTCGTGGGACCTCCATGGTTACTATTTATTTTCAATTATTAAAAATTGAAAAAATATTTTTTTCGCTATAAATTATTATCCGTACCAATTTTTGACACTGCACACTTGTTTGTCTTACATATTAAAAATTTATTTCGATATTTTTTTGTTCTGAGTAGGGATTTAAAAACAGGAAGCAAAAGTTAATGCTATTTATGAGAAGTTATAATAAATGTTCTTATTGTGATAGTGCGGTTTTGATTTTGGAGACGTGAGAGTTGAGGCTCTCCATCTTCGTTGTATTTTCTGACTTTACAGCCTAGTTTTGTCTCCAGGCCAATGACCGGATGGGGGTAAGTATTACGCAGCAAGGAACCGTAAGTGAGTCCCCTGCGCGATTAAAAGTGGGGTCAGCCGAGGGCTTGACCGCCCCTGAGATTTCTTCAAGAGACACTTGAGTCCTAGACGGAAGACTGCGTGCCTCGTATCTCTTTTGCGCTTTCTTTCACTTATTTAAACGCTTACTTTATCAAACCTTGTTGAAGTATATAATTATTAATAAATTTAAAGACAATAGAACTAGTATTAAGTGAAAATTTTACTATTAAATAATAAATAAGTTGTGGTAAATTTTCCCCAAGGAGTGTGTGGCTGCCGTTGAATTTGAGTTCGCCATGGAACGACGTCCACTGACGGTGAGTTAGTTTTACCTATCATCAAATTGTATCGCTGGTTTCATTTTTCTCTGTCCAAGTGCGTTCGCTAAATACCATTGCCTCAAATAATTATCAGGGACCAAAATTTTACCCGGCATTTAATGCATATATAAATATTTCGATTTGTTGAGTATCTTGGAGAATTTGTACATATATTTTAGGGACAGATTGGTTAAATAAAATATTAAAATTTACGAAATTTCTTTCCTTTTCTTTCTTATTTTAAGCCACCCGTAGTCTTAAGTTTTTTATTCCAGCCGCGTGTCCGGTTTTACGACAGGAGGTAACTCACGCAGTAGAGTGATAGCCGGCGACCTTAATCTTAATTATATTTATGCTTTAAGTAAATTTTTATCAATTTAATTTGATAATAAAATTTTACAAGTCGTTTATTTAGTAACGAGGACGCTTGGCTAGCTGGCACGAGCTGGTCAGGGTCACCCGTTATATTTAGCGCCCGACGTGGTTGTTGCACTCTTTCTGGAATAATTGATCTTATAAAAATTACAATAAATAAATATAAAATCTTTGTCCCTTAAAATTAAAAATTCTCCCTTTTGTACGGGTATTCTACCACTTGGAGAGAGATTAAACCAGACATAAATGGGCAATTAGCCCTATATTTATATTTATCAGTGATTTCTTATATTGTACCAGCACTGTATTAATACTTCGAGGGGAAATTTTCCCCAAAATTTATATTTACATTTTTTGGAAATCGTATTTTATTTAAATAATTTATTTTATTTTAATAATTTTTACTGATAAAAATTGAAATCGCATGCAATTTGTTATAATTACATTTATCATAGTTATCATAATTGTTATTATAAAATTCCATAGAATATTATTTATTTTTTGGGTATATAATTTTGTGGGATTTAGAAATATTTATTGTTGAGTTTAGCTAAACGTCGGAATTTAAGTATCGAAACTCGGCGTTTGTTGTTGTCACGTGGTATAAGTTCTCGGTTGCTAGAGGTAAACAAAGCGGACCGGCTCACGTGCGTCTAGTCGATCGATAAAACTCATAATAATCACAGTAATATTTAAGTCTGAAATAAATAAGTATAATATATAAAAATTTTATTGAAATTATAACTTATATTTATCACAGCTAAAAATTGTCATTTTCTCTTTTATATGCCATTGAAACTCAAGTAATTGACTATAAATTTAACGCTGTTAGAAAAATAAAAATTTATCAATATAATATTTTATAAAATTTTAAATTAAATTTAATAACTTTTTATCAAAGATTTTACTTAAGATTATTAGGGCTCGTCAGCTGCCCCAATACTACCGGAAATATTTTAATTATCCTAAAGTCTTAAAATTTATTAGCGAGTAATCTGTTCGTTTTAACAAATTGTTTACGTTCAATAAATCTAAGCGTTTAAGCTTAAGATGAATAAAATTTTAGTGAACAGTTTAAGTTAACGACAGAAAATTTTTGAATGTTAAAAATAAGTTGTTTAATTTCTTAAACAGATTAAATTTTAAGTTATTAAATAAAATAATTCTTTGGAATCCTACAAACTAAATTCCGGTAGTTATTGTAATAATCTACTGATTATAAAGAAACTGTAGCTTAAATAAATTTTCAGGGACCAGGTTAATCCCTGTTAATCAATCAAATAAATTATCACGTATTTATTAATTAATGTAACGGGAGGCCAATTCCTCACCCTTTTGGGCACACTCGCGCTGCGTAATCGCCTATCCACTACCGTAATATTATAAAAGCGAAATATGAGCATAAGCTCACATTAGCTTACCCATTAGGCATGCAATGCATGTGGGTGCCTCACCAACAGCCACCACGAGACCGTTCTCACTTGGACCCAAACACTCCTCCCATCTCAGGAAATAGAGAGACTTTGGTCGAAGGGGGGCTTGGAATGGGTTCCCTATGGTCCCAGACTTCAGCTCTGGTCAACTGCTTGCGTAAGATAAGTGGAGGGACACAAGTTCTTCCCAACCCATATGGGTAATGTAACGGGGTAAAATTTAATTTATCATCAAGGAAAATCGTGGTTTTCCACGGCTGGTCAGTTACCCGAGCCGAAACCCTAAATAAGTACCCGTTAGAGTTTTTCGACGTGTCGCCGGGTGCGCTAATTGAAGAAGCTCGGACTTCTGTCCCAAAATTAATTACGTGGGGAGACCATTTTCCGGAAGTTGCCGAAAATGGCCGAGCTGAAAATATATAACTACAGGACAGCAGCAAAATTAGGGAGAGTCGGTCGAGCCGACAAGCTTAACGGACGTCCATCTGCCGTGAGCCTTATCCAGAAGACCGGAAACCAAGGAAAGACCAATGGAAGCTAGATAGACGCCAATCGTATCATTCGGTAAACAAGTGAAAAGTTGAGTGTTAACATCGTAGTGCTGTGCGTAAATCAATTCTCGGCAGGTAAACCAGAATTAATAAACTAATTAATATCGAGTATAAAACCATCGGAAGTATTAATAAACCAGCGTCTCCGATAGAATAAATTCTCGGCGGGGGAAGCCAGAATTTATTGTAAAGAAATAAAATAATAATTAACCACGTGTTTGGTAAAATAATTCTCGGCAGCGAGGCCAGAAATTATAATAGTTATTAAATTATTGTTATATAATAATTAATCGGTAATTTAATAAGATAAAATTTACAAGACTGAAAATCACGTGCTGTGAAAATCGTGATAAAAGATTGAGATTTTAATTAATTAAAATGGCGAGTAACAAGTTGATGTCCGTAAATTGTTAAAAGAAATTAAAATTGAATGCGGAGAAAGACACGAAATAGAGAGAGTCAGACTGAGACGCGCGAAGTAGAGAGAGATAGCGTCGATCGCTCGAGTCAGTAAAGTCTATCACTTGATGGAAAATTAATACTGGAAAATTTTTATGAATCAAAGTAAACGGTTATACAAAAGAGAAGATTAAGGAATAACTAAAATCAAATTTTAAAGAAAGTTCTAGAAGAAAATTAAATTCTGTGTGTGTATGAGTTAAGTCCGGTGGACAGTAAAGTGGTTGAATAGAACGTGTGTGTGTGTGTGCGATATAAAATGATTCCAGGGGAATTTTTAATGAATTAATTTGAAATAATTAGATCCAGGGGATCTGGCAAGTTGCCTAGGTTGTTTAGTATAGATCCAGGGGATTAGGCCGGTGGCCAAGTTTATTATCATAAATCCAGGGGACTCAGTTTTATTAAGATCCAGGGGATCAGGCCGATGGCCAAGTTTATTATAATAAGTCCAGGGGACTAAATTTTAAATATATCCAGGGGATCAGGCCAGTGGCCAATGAAATATTCTAATTCATAAAGTCCAGGGGACAAATTAATCAATGTAATAAAGTCCGGTGGACTCCGTTAGTTAATAAAATAATTTTAAGTGAAGTCAAACCCGGTGGGTAAAATTTTTTTGTGATAAATAAAATTGTTAATTATATTAATAAAAATATTGTGTAATAAATTTAATTCCTCATCCTTTCTCACTCTTGTGAAATTCAACGACCCTGAATTTTCTAAATTTAACATCTCAGGTTCTGGAAGGCCGAGTCTTATCTTCCAGTGGCGCCCTTATTAAGATCAATTAATAAAGGTGCCAAATTTGGCAAGGTTGAAAATTACCCTGTTACAGTTACCTCCACTTATAGTCACTAAGGATTTAAGACAAGCCAATATATACATTCACCATCATATGTCACATAGTGTCCACTTATCTCCGAGCTTTTTGGGATAACCATTAGAGTTTTAAGTCATAAAAATGGCGGCGAAAATCTCGCTCGAAGGATTATCACGTATTATAAATAAATCTTAACCAGACTTGAACTATTATTTACCGATTGTTATGGGTGACTCACGTCCGATAACTAGACAGAATACAAGACGCGGGTAAAAACCCCAAGATAGGCGGGAATTCGACGAGGTTATTTTTGCGGGTACTGCGGCGTCTTCAGGAAATAACCAACCGAGGGTGGTGCGTACACCCCTACAAAATAAGGCAGTAGCATCGAGTGTAAATGTACCTCGACCAAATGCTACCAGCATGCCGCTGATCCCGAATGTCGTTGTCACTACAACAACACCAGCTAACGTAAGAACAAACGTTAGACGTAGCCTCGGTAACCAGTTGCAAATTAACAGCATAAATAACGCAGCAGACCGGGGAAATAATTCCCCTAACCTAATAAATAATTCGAATAGTTCCAGCATTCAACAATTCGAAGAAAATTCGAATGTTCCGATAAGAAATAATAATTTACAACAAGTCCCGAACTTAGTAAATAATTCTTCTCATTTTCTAAATAATACAAATAATAATACGAATGATAATAATAATCAAAATAACAACTCGGGAAATAGTTTTCAACCAAATAATAATATCAAACATAATCGCGATGCAGAAATCCTAGTTAATAATAACAATAATATAATGAATAATAATAACCGCGTAATTAATAATAACAATAACGAAATTAATCCAGATAACAATTTTAATCGCAATAACGGCAATCATATTCTGAATATTCCTAATCAGAATAGAGATGAATTAAACCAAATCAATCCTGACCCTCGTTTTATGCCTATAGACGACGTATTTGAGTTAAATATTTGAGATATCCAATCGAGAGGTCCGGTCTTGTGTGGGAAACGCTTTTTCTGGCCAAGGTCCAGTTGTCACACAACCTGATCAAGAGTCGAACAGGAGATTATTCGAGCAAATGTTTGAATATTTCCAACACTTAAATTTACAACCTACGGTTGGGAATAATGATCGCTCGCGAGTGCCTGCACATCAAACTGTGCACGAGGTGGCTCACAGTTCTGGCGACGGGGGGTACCGTACAGGGCACTCGTTCGTTAAAACTGGGGTGGCAACGCCCCTTTGTCCCTCATACTGTCACCTAATCGGGTTTCTATGAAACAAATGGAAATCAAAATTCGATGAGGGTTAATCCATTTAATAATTACAACCCAAATGATCGTATGAATATTTCGGAAAACAATTATGGCGATTTTTTCGTTAATAATACTGGTAGTAGACCAGTAGCTCATGATTTTGTAAACCAGCCAAGAGGGGGTTTTAACAACCCCGAAACTCTGAGTGATGCGGGCGTTCTTCATGAACGTAAGTGGAGGGATATCAGGCAACATTTGAAATTGTGGCCAGTACGATATCCCCAAGCTAATCTTTCCGCTAACAGTTTTATTGCTTCGGTAGAAGCAATGGCTTTTCGTGAAGGCTGGCCCACCGATGACTTGGTAAAAATTATGAGTTACTTGTTAGTTGACAAAGTTTTGAAATGGTAAGATGCGAATTTTTTGCGCTGGGCAGATTACAATCAATTTAAACGCGAATTTTAACGGGTATATGGGTCCCAGAAGTCTGATACCCAAATTTTGATAGAAATCGGTCAACTTAAACCAGCGTCTGGGGAATCAACAGTAGATTTTGCGTTCCGTATGCAACAAAAATACGAGGAGATGCACTCTCCCCCTCCAGAAAAAGAACAAGTAATGTGCGTACAGAATCATTTATCTAATGAGTTACGCACATTAGTATTTTCCAGAGCTATGTCGGACTATGAATCTCTTGTATCGGTTCTTCGCGAAGCTACTGAATAAATTGAGGAAAGTAGACGCGTGTTTGATTCGTCAGCTGCCGATAAAACTCAGGGCAAACCAAGAGAGAAATCGCGATTTTCCGCATTGCAAGGGTTGACTGGTACCCCAATCGTTGTAGAAACAAATCACATAAAACAACCACTGATTATTGAAGAGATTAGGGAAGGTGAAGAAGGCAGATTAATCGTATGTGCCTCTACGGGGGCGTTGATTAGGTTCTGTAAATAAAGATTAGTTGTTAGATTTAAGTGAAAGCGATAATGAAAATGGGCGTGAGGGCGGCTATGTGCGGACTCTCGACCCCAACCTAGGTGAACACGAGGGCGGCTATGTGCGGACTCTTGGTTCAAACTCAAATTGGCGTGAGGGCGGCGATGTGCGGACTCTCGGCCCCGATACAATTGAATGCGAGGGCGGCTTACTGCAGATTCTCGATTTGGATGGGCTTATTGGCCCCATATATACGTCAGATGGGTTACAAGTGGGAAAAGTTCTTATTGAAAATAATTCTGGTGATCCGGTTGAAGAAAATTTCTCTGTAAATATTCAATCTAGTAACAGCGACTCTTCAGCTGACTTGATTGATTTTAATAATTCTGAAACTGTTGGAGAAGTAGATTTGATTGATTTTAATTCCAATGACGATATTCCCGATTTAACTCCGATTTTAATTCATGACATTTTTGTAAATAAGACCTCGTCTTTAAATTCTGATAATTTTGTAAATAACAAGCAGACTTTAACCAATGACAATCCCGTTTTAGATATTAATAATTTGATTGGAAATAGTAATAATTCTACTGAAGACCATTTTAATTATTTATGTCTAATGTTTGACAATATTAACAGTCTTTCAGTTTTTAATAACATAAGTTTTTTTTTATAGTGACGATGTCAGCTTGAGGGAAACCTTAGGAGTAGAAGGACAGCTCTCAGTTGACTTACCAGTGTCCGAAACTTTCAAGTTTTCTGATGATTTCACGCGTTCAATACTTGATAATGTTAATAAATTATATAATGTAAATCTATCGTCAATTAGTCACAAGTATGCAGCTAATTTGGTACTGTGTACTCTGGAGGGGATATCTTTATCCCCGGATAGTGAATTACTAACTTCAATAGGCCCTGATGAAAATGGAAAACCTGGTTGTGTTAACATTCAAGGTACTCCTTATTTATGCGATGTGGAGCCACTTGTCGAGGAAGACGAAATTGAGGAACCGTGGGAGGAAGAATTCAGTTCAGGTTTTGAACCTGAAAGTCGTTTAGACTCTGTAATATCTAGTGGGGCCGTATATCAGGCCCCGAGTTCCCTCTCAGCCTCTTTATCCTCCTTGCGTGCTTCATATTTACCAGACATACTCAGGGGCATAACTTTGCCCTCTCACATTGTTAATCGAATTTCATCTCGAACTAAATTTCTCACTCGGACGGGTCCATCACCCCCAGTTATCACCGTGCGTATCCCAATTTCCTTATAGATTTTCGGTGTTCATATTAATGGAATCATTGATACGGGTAGCGAGAGATCGTTCATAAATTCGAAAGTTTATGAACAAATTTATGAGTATAGTTCCGGTAAGCTCCAAACTGATGACACTAAGAAAAAGGGTGTTCTTCTCGCCAATCATACGTCATGTAAGACGATAAGTGGCGCTCCCTTTATAATACAAGTAGGTACGGTAGCTGGTGAACAGTACTTCAGTATACTGGATGATTTAAGTTACTCGGCAGTTCTAGGTATGTACTTCGCTTTACATTTTGGCTTGCAAATTGACTGCGCCACCAAAATATGGAAATTTTAGGGTACTAATGAAAGCTACCCCTTTGAATTAATTAAAAGCAATGAGAAGTCTGTCTGTTGTTTGACCTTATCTCCAGATCAGCAACAAGACTTTGATGAATTTTTAGAGCTAGAACTGAGTAAGTTTCCCCAGCTACCCTATCAGGGTTTAACAAACCTTGTTATACATGAAATTGTGTTACAACCTGGGATTAAACACATACAAATACGTCCAAATAGACGCAGTCCCGCAGTAGCCGCGGAATTGAATAAGCAGATCGATGAATTACTGGAGAAGGGGTATATTAGACCCAGCAATAGTTTTTGATCTTGTTCACCAGTCATGGTGACTAAAGCTACAGGTGATTGGCGTTTTTGTGTGGATTACAGGCCTATTAATAAATTTACTATTTTACCAGCTCATCCCCTACCAAATATGTTGCGCATATTGAGTGCGCTGCACGACGCCAAGTTTATTTCCACGATGGACCTTAAGGAGGCATTTCATCAAATTTTGATGGCCCCAGATTCCATATTATACACCGCTTTCTCAGTAGAGGGCCGAGTGCAATTCGAATGGATTAGAATGCCTTACGGATTGGCTGGAGCCCCTTCCACTTTCCAGAAAGCTATGGATCTGCTGAAGGAAAGGTTTGTGCAAAAAATTGTAGACAGGAAGCTACCCAGATTGTAGTCTTATAAGGTGTTTGCCTATCTAGATGATTGGGTAATCATAAGTGAAACTTATAAGGAACACAAGGCCATACTATCATTAGTACTCGAGATATTCCGCGAAGCAGGGTTACTTATTAACCCCAAAAAATGCGAGTTCGCGAGGTCCGAGGTTAAATTCCTCGGATTTATCGTAGATGCTGAGGGTCTTCGCCCTGACCCCGAAAAAATGGCTCCTGTTGTCAATTTTCCCAGACCAACCGCTAGAAAACAAGTTCGAAGTTTCTGTGGACTTGTTCATTGGTACCATAGGCACTTACAAAATGTTGCCAAGGTACAAGGCCCCTTGAATGAACTTTGCGGTTCAAATACCGAATGGAGGTGGGGAGATGAGGAAGAGAAGGCTCTTCAGGATTTGAAGGGAGCCTTGATTAACGCGAAACCTTTGGCAGTACCCAAGCCAGATTTACCTTACATCCTGTATACTGATGCAAGCGATACGGGCTTAGGCGCGTTTTTGGTCCATAAAGAACCTGATTCGGGGAAAGAGCATTTGATTATTTGTTTAAGTCGTCCGCTTCGTGGTGCCGAGACTCGGTATACCACGACGGAAAAAGAATGTTTGGCGGTAGTTTGGGCCGTTCGGAAATTACAGTGTTATTTGGAGGGGTCGCCGTTTACTGTGGTCACTGATCACGCCTCTCTAAAGTGGCTTCACACTCTAAAAAACCCTAATGATAGGCTAGCTCGGTGGGCGATGGAACTTTTATCGCACCGAATCGATATTGAACATCGTCGAGGGACTGAAAATGAGGGCCCCGATGCCCTATCGCGTTTATACGAAGTCCAGGAACCGGTGGACTGGTCTGAGGTATTAGATGATATGAAAACTAAGGGTACAACATGTACCCATATACAAGTACGCCAATGGTATGAAGTTAAAAAATCTAATGTTCGGAAATACTCCGAAAATTTTAGTGACTGGCGAATTAATTCTGACGATAGATTGGAGTATTTTAAACCAGATTTTTTAAAAGAATATATTGATAATACTAACGCGTGGAAATTAGTAGTACAGGAAAATGAGATCCCTGATTTATTAAAGGCGAATCACGACGTTCCAGATGCGGGTCATCTGGGACGTGATAAAATGTATCAGCGTCTACGGGTGAATTATTACTGGCCCGGTATGTATAGGGACGTAGGTGATTATGTTAAAAATTGCGAAGTTTGTAAGCGGTTAAAGTATAAGCAATCTTCAACTCAAGCCCCAATGCGCACGCGCCAACCCATTGAGCCGTGGGCTGTCGTGGCTGCTGATGTCACGGGCCCCTTTCCCAGATTAAAATCTGGTTATCAGTATGTATTAATAGTGCAAGATCTTTATACACGATTTATAGAAATATTCAGATTAAGAAAACAAACTGGTCTTAATGTTAAGAAAAGTTTTCGCCGCGTATTTTCTCGATGGGGATACCCCCTATTTCTCGTGACTGATAACGGGAAAGAATTTATGAATCAATGGGTTAAAGACTATTTAATTGAAACTGGGGTAAAATCTATACCCACTGCGATTGCTCATCTCCAAAGTAATCCAGTGGAGCGCATCAATCGCACTCTGAAACCAATGTTGCGAGCGTTCATTGAAAAAGACCAGACTTCTTGGGACAAGCATTTAGAAGAGTTTTAGCTCGCCTATAACAGCAGTTATCATGCATCTTTGCACATGTCCCCCTACTATTTAGTTCATGGTAAGGAACCACGTTTATCTGGGAAACTGACTAACCTCGAATGGGATGATTTTGATTATGATAATGTGGCTTGGCGTGAACGTATTAGTCGAATTGATCAACTTCGACATAAAATTGAAGAGGACATGCGTGTCGAGAGTGAGAGACAGACGAAGTACCATGATAAAGGGTTATCTGAAGCCCCGGAAGTCAAGGTCGGTGACGTGGTTTATTACCCCAACAGGAAATGAAGTAAAAAGATTGATAAATACAGTTTAAGTCTCGCGAATAAATTTTTGGGGCCCGCAGTAATCAATAGCCGCAATAAGCCGGCAACCTTAATCTTTATTATATTTATGCTTCAAGTAAATTTTTATCAATTTAATTTAATAATAAAATTTCACAAGTCGTTTATTTAGTAACGAAGACGCCTGGCTAGCTGGCACGAGCTGGTCAAGGTCACCCGTGCTATTATTTATAGAGGAACAACTATTTTGAAGCAAAAGAAAGATTAGATTTGTTATGCGATTCAGCTAGGACCATTAGAGGAGCTCGAAATATCATAGAATTATTCGAAAAGCGACAAAACTGTATTACAAACGATTTTAATTATTTCCGTGGTCTTTTAAAAATTTTACATTAACGATTGTTTTCTACACTAGAGTACTCCTTAGTTAATATAGCTCCGTCGCTTTATCGAATAATAACATGATATTTGAGAGCTCCTGTGATGGTCTTAGCTGAATTGTATAGCAAATATAATGTTTCGTTTGCTTCAAAATAGTTGTTTCTCTACAAATAAAAACATTTATTATAACTTCTCATAAATAGCATTAACTTTTGCTTCCTGTTTCTAAATCCCTACTCAGAACAAAAAAATATCGAAATCAATTTTTAATATGTAAGAAAAACAAGTGTGCAGTGTCAAAAATCGGTACGGACAATAATTTATAGCGAAAAAAATATTTTTTCAATTTTCAATAATTGAAAATAAATAGTAGCCACGGAGGTCCCACGACCGGAACCACCTGAAAAGTTGTGGAGTAGATAGTAGTTTGTTGACGAAAATTTTCAGGAATATCAAAATATGCACGATTTTTAGAAAACGACTAAAGTTTCAAAACTCAAAAAAAACGCAGATAAATTTTTTTAAAAAATCATTTGTATTTTTTTTCAAAAAGTACATGGGATAACGAAACATTTTTATTTTTTGAGCTTTTTTATTTAAAATATTTTTCAAAAAACTATGAGCAAAAAACCATGAAAAGAGCGGTTTTTTTGAAAATTTCATATCTTTTGAATCAATGATCAAAAAAATCTCAAAATTTAGGAGGATGAGTTTTTTGATTACTAAAAAATATCGAATAATAACGGTAATCAAAAATTAAAATTCTATAAACCGTCCGATTTCACGTGTAATGCCCCATATATATATATATATATATATATATATATATATATATATATATATATATATATATATATATATATTTAGGTTATCAATCGGGATATTTTGAGTAAGATCTTTTATAATTATAAAAAAAATACTAATATATTAATAAAAAAAAAACTGTAATGAAAGAAAATTGTATACATTTTAAATCTATTCGTGCTTCCCACCATTTTTCTATTATTATTATTTTATGATTTCATAATAAATGAGCATTATGAGTCGTGCGCTTTTGGATTTTCCAAATTTTTGCAAGCTTTATTCACGTCTGGCAGTTATTTAAAACTACTAAATTTGTCCAGCGATTTGCAGGTATTTCCAAAATTACTCAATAAATACGATGATCGAAATTTCGAATTTCTAAAAATACAGTTTTTGGGAATTATCATAAAATATGTTCAGAGGGGTCTGGCAATACTTTATAACCGACAAAAAGTCTGGCATTTTTTTTTTTTTTTATTATATAAGAACTAATTTAAAGAATGAAAAAAAATTAAGTTGCTAAAAATACATTTTTTGAAATTTTTTTTTTGCAAATATTATATGCTGCGCAGTAAAAAAATAACCGCTAACTCTTTGCCAGACCCGCAAATCTCGATTCATCAATTGACAAAATTTAATTTTTTCGCTGTTTAAACTTGCCCTGAGGACCATCCCAAAAATCTGCTGCCAGCTCTTGGACTATTACTCAAGTATTCGCGAGAGCAAAATGTTGAGGATACAGGTACTATTCGGGAAAATTGCCTGGACAATTGCAACTTGCCAAACTCAAAGGACATGAAAAAAAATCGGTCTGTCAGTTGACCCTGCGGGCCAGCCCCAAAACTTCCCGATGTTTTCGACCTCAAAGAGCTCGAAAACATCAGTATAGATATATTTTCGAGCTCTTCGAGCTCGAAAATGCTATCACATGCAATTGTTTTTTTATGATCTTTTCAAGCTCTAACAAGTTACCTGTTATGCTGAAGTTTGAAAATTTAAGAATCGAAAATCATCAATGAAGCGGTTTTTAAAATTTATTTCCTAATTTTGTTCAGTAAAATAAGTGTATTGAGGCAGAAATCAATGTCGGGGATCAAAATCAAGATTTAAATAAATTTTGACTCATGTAAGAAACAATAAAATATGAAATATCCGATAAAAATATTAAAAACTACGTTTTATCGATTTCTTTGTCGATAATATGATTTAAACTAAAAACCAAGTTCGATGACATTATATGATCGAAAAAAACCATAAAAAAGATTAGTTGCTATGATATCAGGCACATTTTAGTACGTTATATTATGATTTATCCGGAAAAAATAACATAAAATGTTATTTTTTTAACTTTTCAACGCCGATATCTTTTGAAGTAATCAATTGATTTTGATAGTTGACGTGGCAATCGGCGCGTTTTATTGAGTTCTAGAGCTGATTAAAATTTGAAATCGATCGCGTCAGTCGTTTCGAAAATATTTAGAAAAAACCGTTTTTCACCATTTCTTTCTCCCGCGATAACTCTCGAACGAATTATCCGATTGTGATGTTTGAGGTGGCAATCGACGCGTTTTATTGAGTACTAGAGCTGATTAGATTTTGAAGTCGATCGTATAAGTCGTTTTTGAGAAATCAATAAAAAACTAAAAAAAAAATTTTTTTTTTTTTTCGTAATTCGCCAATATTTTCGAGTCTATTCGATCAAATAATCTGAAATTTTTAGAAAAGTTGAAGGCCAACAAGCTCTTTCGATTGCCACCTCAACCATCCAAATCGATTCATTAGTTCAAAAGTTACAAAGAGTTTACATACATACATACATACATACATACACACACACACACACACACACACACACACACACACACACACACACACACACACACACACACACACACACACACACGCACACACTCGGACATCATTCTGAAAATAGTCAGAATAACTTCCTAACACCTCAAAACGTCGACATCTGATGAAAACTCGATTTTCGAAAATCGGGGTGAAAACAATAACTTCCCGAAATTTTTGAAAATCGTCGATTTTCTTAGCGGGAAGTTAAAAATCCAAGAGGTAAGCTATATTATAAAGCTTTTAAGGAAATTATTGCAGCTAAGTGGCATGATAATAGTATCGTCGCCATTGTATTTGATTGCCACGGATTAGATCCTATCACAATAGTGGATCGGATTGCATTTGGGGACAAAAAACTGGCAAAAATTCAATTTGATTGTCCAGCTATTCTTAAGATGTACAATAAGTACATGGGTGGGGTGGACCGTTTTGATGAAAACGTTGACTCCATGAGGGTAGCTTTTCACGGCAAAAAGTAATGGTTCTTTCTCTTTGATTTGGCTTGGGTGCAGTTTGCCAAAATGCATGGCTTATCAATAGACAGTCAGAAAACAACTGGGCCTACTGCGATTTCCGGGGAAATGAGGCAACTATCTACTTGCGAAAATACGGCAAGCCTCCAATCCACAATTCTGCTTGTGGCGTTCCTGTGCAAATAAGAGTGCCTACCGAGGTAAGGAGTGCAGGAAGTGCAGACGATCACTCACAAATCGAATGCTCTCAACGGAGATGCGGATATTGTCACCAACGCACTAGAATAATGTGTGTCAAATACAATATTGGCTTACATCTAAAAAGTTTGTACAGCTTTCACAATGAATAAATGTTATATATTTTCATATAAATAAATATGATTATAAAAACTGATGTTTTATTGCTACCGAAAGAATAAAAAAAACCACGTGTCCTTCAGAGTCTGAACTGCACAATGCCCAGTGTCACCTATAGGTGACCCCGTAATGGGGATATATACTTTTTATATTTTTTTTTGTCTCATCCAAATGTATCTAAGCTATTTTATTTGAGGAGAAAAGATTTATTTTTACTCATTTAGACATAGGAATTGAAGAGTTAATGTCAACATTCAATAGATGTGGATATATAATGTGGAATGTCAAATTTTTTAGGCTAAAATTTACAAACCAAATTTCGGTCAAGTCCTAATTGATAACAACTGTGAGTGATTTTTTTTTCAAAATCCATATCTCGGAGAAATTGTAGCTACCTAGTCTTCTTTTCGATTAATACATTGATTTGTTTTAATTAATCAATAAAATTTTAATCCTATTATGACAGTTCAAGTTTTTGATATTTCAAAAAAGTGTTTCGGGTGGGGGGATGCCTGGAATGCCCTTAAACGAATGCACGAATTATTCGTCGCTCAAACTTCATAGAATCATTAATAATCAGCAGTGTTTTAATTGTAATCACAGAACCGCCAGGGCTGACGGCCGTAAAGGAGATTGATTCACATTACGATTTTGATTTGATCGTTGTTTTGTGTTATAAATTCTCTGATGTTGATTATTTTATATTCCATTAGTACCTACCTGGGTGAGTGTTTTATTCGATGTAAATGTTGCACTTGATTGTCTAGTATGGCAGATAATACAACTTGTACATGATCTAACATATTTTGAATACTATTTAATGTAGAAAGTTGTAAAATATCTGAAGCTTCTTGAATTTGACTCATGTTAAATAAATTGTTGCTTTCATTTTTTAGCTCATATAAACGTAACTTAAAAAACGCGTTCAACTAAAATAATATATTATATTAAGTACGTTTGTTATGTGCATTCTTTACATCTCATTTATTTGACACTGCAACAATCATATCTTTTTACAAAATTAATAAAATGAGTTGTCAAACTAACCTCCAAAAGTTGGTCGATGAAATCGTTACGCGTTTCGGGATTATCAAGTATCCGTAAGGCTTCATTTCCTGTAGCAATACCATCTTTGAGGTTTATTGATTCAACAGTAATACCAGATTCTTCAAATGGCATATTAATATCTATTTTTTTTTTGTTCTCAAACTCTAAATCATTAGTATTCCAATCCACCTTTATGTTATCATGAAACTCATCAAAATCATTTAAGTTATATGGATTGTCGTTTGTGTCACCAAAATCAATACTAGAACAATCTTCAAGGTCAGGTTGAATATGCTAGAATACGGATAGATTAAAGTTATCGATTCCTCTGTCAGAAATAAAAAATAAATCGTAATTGATCAAAATTACCTTTAATGTTGGTTCCACAGCAGAAGCAGGAGCCTCACCGTAAATCCACTCATAAGTTGTTGTATTGCCTTTATCTATACATAAAAAAAGAAAAGCATTAAAAGGTAAAAAGTTAATAACGAACCAAGTAATTTACCTATTATGTATTGGATTATTGGCACACAATCATTATTGAAATAGGTACCAAGTGTAAAGTAAGTAAAAGCTTTATAAAATTCAACAACATTACTAAGAGCTTTACTTTTTTCTACGATTGTATCATAAAGTTCAGGTAACACAACTATGCGCTGGACAAGTTCTTTTTTTATGTTTTCACCAACTATTCCTAAATTTTTACACAAAGTACGAAATTCAGATCGTGCAATCATTTCTGATTTTTTGTATTCTGACATTTTTCTTTCCAATTCCTAAAAAAAAAAAAAAAAATATTCTTTTCATTTTAGGAAAAAAAACAAGTAGATCTAATCATTGCCTCACTTTATGTTCACTATTGGCAATCAGAATAAATAAAAACGAAAATTTATGAAACTTAAGATTGCATTTCGTCGAGATGAACGAAATCAAGCTGCATCGACATGTGCTCAGTATACAAAATTTAGGAGAGAAAATAACATATCTCATGTATATTTTACCAATTTTCAAGACATGTAAAAGTACTTTCCAGTTCAGTATTTCGAAGTTTAAATAATCTTTCGTATTATTTGAAAAAAATTTAATCTAATGTAAATGAATTGAAACCAAATATTATTCTTAAATAAGTTAATGATTAAAAAAAAAATGTATCTTGTTTCGGGTTCCGCGTGTTTTTTATTCCTGACAGAACATCCCCAGACAAAAGGTCCCACGACAAAATCTCCCCAAAACCCCTATTTGGTTATTTTACCCCTTTAATCTTATTCAAGGTTGCAACTCTAAACAAGAAATTGATGCTGTGAGTAAATTTAACGATGATGACACATAAATAACCATTTTGATATTAAACTGACTCATGTACACTTAAATATCTACCTAATAACTGGTCGATAATTAGTAGATATCGCGTAATTAAAATGTGTAATTTGCCGCGTCAAATCACCAAACTTATAATCTTTATCAAACTTGAAGTTTAATAGACACCGAACAATTAATATTAGGTTTCATCCCAGATGTATTGGTGGAATCATCACTGAGGCCACTCCAACACATCCTGCCTCATACCTAACACTGAAGTAGCCATAAAAAATTATAAATAAGTTAGACCTATACGCCACCGTCCTTCTTACGGTATTAAATAAAATTAATTATTCTAATTTTTATTTAATCTATTGTAAGATGGTAAGTTACCGGCTACAAGTAGGTAAAATATACGCCATTTGTGTGCATATGGCTGACTTTTTTTACTGTTTATGTGCCACATCACCATACAAACGTATTTTACCACCGTTTCGAATAGAAGTCCTCAGAGTCAACCATCGGGGGATCAATTGACCAGGGGATATTCTGTCCGGGGATCAAAACGCACCAAACTTTTGTTGCGGACCTTTCAAATTAAAGGGACTATAAGCATGCGCGCGCATGCGCAAAAAGCGTTATAGTTTTTCTCATCGCAAGAGTAATAGCCGTGTTCACTGGCACTTTTTTTTGACGCAGGTGCTCTTAATTTTAATCTGCGCATACTTAAAAAAAGATGACTATTATCAACTTCCCGCTATGAAAATTGCAAGTTTCTAAAAAAAAGGAAGTTATTGGTTCTGATCCGATTTTCGAAAATCGAGTTTTCATCAGATGTCGACGTTTTGAGGTCCAAGGAAGTTATTCTATTTCTGGATGGACGTCTGTCCGCTCGTCCGCTCGTATGTGTGTGTGTAAACTTTTTTTGTCCAACAATATCTTTGGAACGAATTAACCGATTTGAACGTTCTTGGTAGCAGTCAAAAGAGCTCACTAAAACTTGAAATTTATGAATTTTTGGAGTCGATCGGTCATGTAGTTTACAAGTTATACGAAAAATTAAAATTTTTCTTAGGAATTTTTTTGCGTATAACTCATGAACTACTTGCCCGATGGTTCATTCCTTTCAAAGATGTCATCGGACAAAAATTTTTTTTTATTGAAATCTGTGTTTTGTCGGTCTAATAGTTTTTTAAGCTCCAAGAACTAAAAAATTTACAAGTAATAATGTTTTCGAGTTCCCTGAACTAAAAAACAGTGGGAAGTATTGGGGTGGCCGGCAGGATTGGGTGATTTTCAGATTTTTTATTTATTTATTTCGACGGATGTCTATTATACAGATTCCGCTGACGCTTTAATCAAAAGGGAAATGTTCAATGTAAGATTTTCTATAGATTTTCTGAGACGGCGACGTCCTGGTTTTCTATAGAATTTTTCAGACATTGGCATCCTGATGTTCAATAAATTTTCTAAGGATTTTAAAATTATCAGCGCCTGCACCAAAAAAGAAGTGCCAGTGAACACGGCCAATGATACTAAATCGTTTTACGAGAGTGCTGAAGGGTTAATAAATTCAATAATCTGTATTTCATCGATATTCAAGTGTATACATTTATTACTATTAATTGAAATCATTTTAGAAAAAACAAAGATGTAAAGAAATTATCAAAGAATTATTGTCAAAGTATTAATTGCGGCTCACGTTGTACATTTCTTATCAATATTTGATAAAATAAATACGTGTAATTTTCTAGTTTCATATAAGTAAATTTGCTCTACTCTTCAGCCAATCATTTATTTTTGGCTACAGTAATTTTGTAGAATATTGAGAATTTAATAAAATTTTATAGAATTAAGAAACACCAGTTAGATCTATTAATTAATTTACCGTGTACTAAGGCCCATTGTGACAACAAAAACTGAAACAAATAAAATACCATGACCAGATTGGCATGGAAAATCCTTATATAAAATATAAAATTTCCAAGAATTTGCGTAAGAAAAACCAAAACACCACTTTTTCCAAAAATCATTTTTGTAGATTAAAAATTTTGAATCGTGAATTTTAATTTTTTTTTCTTTTATTCTTTAACTTAATTTAAAGATGAAGAAAATAAAAAATAAAAATCTGGGCGTCGGTTGACCCTGCGGGCCAGCCCCAAAACTTCCCGCTGTTTTCAACCTCAAAGAGCTCGAAAACATTGGTGTAGATATATTTTCGAGCTCGAAAATGCTATCACATGCCATTGTTTTTTTACGATCTTTTCAATCTCTAACAAGTTACCTGTTATGCTGAAGTTTGAAAATTTAAGAATCGAAAATCATTAATGAAGCGGTTTTTAAAATTTCATTCTTGATTATGTTCAATAAAATAAGTGTATTGAGACAGAAATTAATGTCAGGGATCAAAGTCAAGATTCAAATGAGTTTTGACTTATGTACGATACAACAAAATATGAAATATCCGAGAAAAATATTAAAAACTACGTTTTATCGATTTTATTGTTGATAATATGATTTAAACTAATAACCAAGTTCGATGACACTATATGATCGAAAGAAACCATAAGAAGGATGAGTTGGTATAATTTCAGACACATTTTGGTAGGTTATATTATGATTTATCCGGAAAAAATAACATAAAATGTTATTTTTTTAACTTTTCCACGCCGATATCTTTCGAACTAATTAATCGATTTTGACGTTTGAGGTGGCGATCAGCGCGTTTTATTGAATTCTTGAGCTAATAAAAATTTGAAATCGATCGCGTCAGTCGTTTCAAAAAAATTGAGAAGGAACCGTTTTTCACCATTTCTTTCTTCAACGAGATCGCGCGAACGAATAAATGGATTTTGATGGTTGAGGCGGTAATCGACGTATTTTATTGAGTTCTAGAACTGATCCGATTTTGGAATTGTTTGGTTAAGTTATTTCAAAGATATTTGCAAATAACTGTTTTTTACCATTTCTTTCTCCCGCGATATCTCTCGAAGAAACCAACCGATTGAGATGGCTAAGGTGGCAATCGACGCGTTTTATCAAATTCTAGAGCTGATTAGATTTTGAAGTCGATCGTTTGAGTCGTTTCTGAGAAATCACTAAAAAACTAAAAAACACACACACACACACACACACACACACACACACACACACACACACACTCGGACATCATTCTGAAAATAGTCAGAATAGCTTCCTAGGACCTCAAAACGTCGACATCTGGTGAAAACTCGATTTTCGAAAATTGGGGTGAAAACAATAACTTCCCGAAATTTTTGAAAATCGTCGATTTTCTTA
Organism: Microplitis demolitor; assembly: GCF_026212275.2. Classification (NCBI taxonomy): domain Eukaryota; kingdom Metazoa; phylum Arthropoda; class Insecta; order Hymenoptera; family Braconidae; genus Microplitis; species Microplitis demolitor. The sequence continues at coordinate 7,498,220 of NC_068553.1, forward strand.
GCGGGAAGTTAAAAAAGAGTGTATCTCTTTTATTTATATACACGAGGATGTTTAAAAAAATAGCAATTTTTTTTCTTTTTGGAAACAGGTTCAAAAGTTTTATTTAGATCTAATAAGTAGCCTGTGAAAATAAGAGCCCAGATTATCCCTGATTAAAATAATCGATTTGAAACGATTAGAAAAAAAATCGGTCTATCAGTTGACCCTGCGGGCCAGCCCCAAAACTACCGGCAGTTTTTGAGCTCCTTGAGCTCGAAGACATTGTTGTGAATACATTTTTTAACTCTTCGAGCTCGAAAGTACTTTTGTATGCCATTCTTTTCGAAAAAAACCCGTTTTTTAGCGGTTCTATCTCCCACGATATCTCGCGAATGAGTCAACCGATTTTGATGGTTGAGGCGGCAATCGATGCGTCTTATGAAGTTCTAGAGCTGATTTGATATTGAAGTCGATTGTTCAACTCGTTTCTGAGAAATTAATAAAAAACTAATAAAATTTTTTTTTTTTTGCGATTTGCAAATATTTTCGGGTCTACTTAATCAAATGATCTGAAATTTTCCTTAACAGGAAACAAACCTGTTCGCGACCCCACTAAACGAGGAAGATTTCCTTCAGCTCCTGCTAGCGAGGCCCGGCAGTCACTCTCCGGATGACTAGGAGCGAAAATCGAGGAGCTCCTGAACTTTCTTAAAAGGAAAAAGGAACGTGCATGGTGACATTAGACGCCTTGCAGGCTCAATCAGCACTGCGTACAACCTGGCGCTGAATGACCTTTCTGCCATCCCTAAGAAATCAGAAGAAAGTGTCGCATCGACGACACAAACGTCACCATGGATGGTCTCACTCAGAGAGCCGCCGTCCACTCCAAAGTCTATCCCTACGAATTTTAAGAAAGTAAGCAAAGCAGGGACGGACCCCAAGAAAAGGTCACTATCTACGCCAAGCCCACCCTCAGCTACCGACCGGCTCCCCAAAAAACTGGCACAAGATGGAGTCTGGAAACAGGTTAACTGCAAAAAGAAACCACAGGCAATACGCGAAAACTCCGCCCAAAATCGGACAGGTAGAACCACACATGGAGGCTCGAGTGGCAAAGGCGACCTCATAAACAACGCCCTAAAATCAAGAAGAAGAAAAGCTCGGATCAAGGCAATCTTGATCAAACCCTTATCTGGCCAAACTTACGCTGATCTCCTGAAATAGATTAAAGCTAAAATAAAACCAGAAGAGACCAACATCAAGTCCATGCGCCAAACGAAAGAAGGCGGAGTCCTCCTGGAGATCAGCAAGAGGACAGGTGACAACTGCCTTCACTGAAGCCATCAGGGCAGCTGTCGGCGACAACGGTATGGTAAATCGACTGACGCCGATGACTATGATCGAGATCCTGGATTGGTACCAATTTAATATAGTGGAAACCTAAAACATGCAAACCATCTCAGTAAGACAATTTGTAGATAAATTGAAAAAATATAGATAGCCCGAACTGGGAATCGAACCCAGACCATGTCGGTATCGCGCCGAGTGCTCTACCAGTTGATCTATCCGGCACTATACTATATTCCGTTCAATTTGATCTATAACTTATTGAGCCACACCGTCCATCGTACGGTATTACAACAATCGGAGTGACATCTGAAGACGATATCCGTGAAACAATTAAACAAAATTTCACAGACGGCATCGAAATAAAACGAGTGAACCTGACGAAGGTCTCTCCTCGAAGGCAACGGGCCCCCTTCTGCGAGATTAACGAAACGTTCGCCATCAAGGCCCTCGGAAAGGCCCGCATCACGGTCAGATGGATAAACTGCCGCATACGGCCGGTGGCTAGAATAACTCGGTGCTTCAAATGCCTTAGATACGGACATCAATCACGCTCCTGCAAAGGGCCGGGCAGTAGTAAATGCTGCTATAAATGCTTCAGTAAAGACCATAAGGCCGCAGTTTGTGCAGAGGCAACGAGATGTCTCCTTTGCTCCTCGGAAGGAAATGACATCCCCAACATTATCTCTGGCACAGGGGCATGCAAGGTATACCAAGCTGCTCTAGCTGAAGCTACCAAAGCCCAAAAATAACACGCATTCTACAGTGAAACTTGGATAGAAGCTCGCTAGCACAAGATCTATTACGCCATCGCGTCTTCGAGGATAAAATAGACGTCTGCATCATTAGCGAGCAATATTAGAATCCACTTGGCAAATCATAGTATACAGACAACACCAGCACGGCGGCGATTCGGATAGCAAATCGGCAGGTTGTCTCCACAGACTGCGGACGGGGGGATGGTTTTGTCTGGATAAAAACCGCTAAGACGTACATTATGAGTGTCTACTTATCAACTAACGAAGGAATCAGTGTGTTCCACCAGAAACTGGCCGATATCGAGAGCACTATTTGCGGATTCAACAGCGAGGTCATAGTTGCTGGTGATTTTAACCCAAAGTCCGCGGAATGGGACGCAAATCGCTTAGACATATCACCTTCTGGATCGAAGAGACTCGAAGTCTCGAACAACACCGAGACTGCGAAAAACGGAGCTTGAATGCCAGAAAACTGGACGTGCATGCCTTAAGAGAATCTCTTACGCAAGGGTGGGTGATCTTAAAATCCTACCCGCGTCTAACCACTCACAGCGAGACGGGAAAAATGGTGTCAAAACAATGGAGATCATTACTAACGCGTGCGATGCCTCTATACCACGCCGTAAAGTTCAGGACTCGCGCAGGCCGGCATACTGGTGGACTCCAAAAATTGCAGAGATGAAAAAAAAGTGTCTTCTACTTCGACGCCGATCAACAAGAGCTGTCAGGTACTCCCCTGCTCAAACTTGCTACTCTTGCGAGTATAAAGTGGCCAAAAAAGAGCTGAGTAGAGCTATCAAGAAAATCAAAGGCATGTTGTGAGCTGGAATCTGCAAGGATCTCAACAATGATGTCTGGGGATCTCAGCAATGAAACTTGGTAGAATCTCACCAGAGCCGCCAAAAAGCCCAACCGCGATGAAACAGATCGTAGCTGAACTTTTCCCAAAACACCCGGCAAGGGACAAAAGAAATCCCAAGGGCAACAACGAAGCCACACTATTCACAGTCCTAGAAATGCAGAAAGCAGCTAAGACTCTAAAACTAGGGAAAGCTCCCGGGCCTGACGGGATTCCGACACAGGTGATCAAAACCATAGCCCTGGAACTTCCCGACATACAGCTGAACGCGTATAACGCATGCTTTATTACCGGGGTGTTCCCTCTGTTTGGAAGCGACAAAGACTTGTCCTCCTGGAAAACTTCTAGAAAAGCTGATTCAAGCGAGACTCCAGAATAACATCGAAATTTCTGGAGGTTTAGTCGACAATCAACGCGAATTTCGGAAAGGCCGATCGACGATAGGTGCCATCGAAGAAGTGGTAGAAATTGCAGCGAAGGCATGGACAGGAAACCTAAAGCCCAGAAAAGTTTGCATTCTCCTAACGCTAGACGTTAAGAATGCCTTCAACAGCACAAACTGGAAGGACATCCTTAAATCCCTGAAAAGAAGGTTTGAGGTGGAAACCTCATACTTAGATATGGTAGACAGTTATCTAGACGAGCGAACACTCATCGAAAAAAAATCCTAAGGCACACTAAAACACGAGATGACGGCTGGGCTACCCCAGGGCTCGGTTATGGGACCAGACATGTGGAATGCCAACTATGATGAGCTGCTCGAGATCCATCTTCCTCACAGGCTTTGCAGATGATATTGCGGTTCCGCGGTTCCGAACCAGTCTTCTCCGCACCCACCTGCGGAAAAAAGGAAGAGATTTTTTAGTGGGTGAAAATCCCACACTATCGATCATCATCTTTCAAAATCGGTGTCTGAAAGATTTTTCCTTCCCTATAAAAAAAAAAAAAAAAAAGAAACCATCATTCTGAAAACAGTCCGGATAGCTTCCTAGGACCTCAAAACGTCGAAATCTGATGAAAACTCAATTTTCAAAAATCGCGGTTAAAACAAGAACTTCCCAAATTTTTGAAAATCATCGATTTTCTTAGCGGAAAGCTAAAAATAAAAAGTTCAGCATCTGAGCTGGTTGTAACAAATATTTTATTTAGAAATATTTTTACAATTTTTTTTCACGAATATTGACATGCTTTAAAAATATTCCCGCTCGGAAATATTTGTCAAATATTTTAAAACTAACCGCAGACAAAATAACCGAAGATAAAATAACCAAATGACAAAATAAACGTTTAAAGGAATATTTGCAAAAAATTCAAATGTTCAGTATGAAATTTTCGTACTTTATTAGCGCATACGATAACAAGCTTATGTGTTGGTCTAATGTCGAATAATCACACACAAAAATCATGATAAAAGAGCATAACATAAAAGGGCATATTTTATATCAATATATAATGGCAATAACATGAATAATATTTAATATTCGATATTTATTCACGTATGATTGATCTCAACTTACCTTAACTTCATCGGATTTCAAATCTAACTTCATTACCCTAATGGCCTTGTCGCCAGCAATAATCTACTAATACCATTTGATCAGATTTAAATCTAACTGCAGTTAAACAATAGCCTCGGTCGCAATCAATAATCAATAGTCTATCAATATCAATTGATTAGACGTTAATCTAATTGACATACAATTCAACGACTAGTCGTACTATACTGTCTCTGCACAATTCAAATAAGGTTCAGTAGCTTCTGATCAAGGATCACTTCCTTATGGCTTACAACAATTCAACTCGTACAGCCAACCCGATTGATCGGTAAACTCGCTTCTACGCATTCAAACATACAGCCTAGCTATCCACCAATGGATAGTTAGAGTTTCTCTCACTCTTATATACAGACGTGTATATCCTATCGCAATTATCACTAGTGATCACTATCAAAATCTCTCGAATAGTTATTCACCCATTCGTACGAATTTACGGCCTAACTATCCACCAATGGATAGTTAGAGTATATCATCTCATATACAGACGTGTATAATATCTTACAATCTTAATATACCGACGAGTATATCATTCGAGACTGTATCAACCAGTCTCAAGCAGTTACGACGATCCAGCATCGCGTAACTTTTAACTCTATACGCTCTCGCGTATATAGTACACACCTACATACATATACACACATACACACACGCATATTTATATATATTCATGTATTCAATATCTTATACCAATTGTTCAACGAGTTACTATCATTATCATTATCTCAATATTCTTGTACCATTCTTCAAAGGGCATTCTTTTATACCGTAGTGCTTTCCCTAATTTCTGAGTCAAAATAAATTCTTCATTTCGTTACACCCAAACCACGACTTTCATTGAATACTACCTATCTCATTCGATCCATCCTCATAATCACTTAATTTAATTTAGATTATTAATTCAATTTAATTTACAGGTAAATTAAAATTTATATAAAAAATAAAAAATATACAACAATAAACAAACGAACATTTTCATGCTAACACTACTTAAAACTCTAAATGTTTTCAGTTCAGATTATTTGACAAAATTCATTTCAAGTTCTGAATAATCGCGACATATTAAATACTATGACGAAAAGAACTCGGTATACTTACACGCTTAGTCTGATCCAATTTGTTGATCTGTTTCTTAAGGCTTGGGATTTCATAATTAATATTTCTTATTAACATCTGTGCAGCTTCAGCAAGATATACATCATCTTTTTCATATAAACGAATAATTTCTTGCCAATCTTTCATACGCTTCGATCCATAACGGCCAAAAAAGTTTTTTGAATTAGCTTCAGTTTCTTCAAGAATATTCACGATTTTCTTACAATGAAAGTAATTAATATCTACAATTTATATAGTGAAATAACTATAACGAAAACAATAGAATAATGAATATTTAACTTACAAGTTCCAGTTAATAATTTTGCTATTTCTTCATGCACTGGCATATCCTGTATAGCATTATTAATTTTTCTTCTGATGACCAAAATTCGATCTTGCCAAGTGCGTTCACAATGTCGCCTACTAATTAACCATTCTAACAATTTATTTGCATTGATATCAATCGGTATCTTCCGTTCCTGATATTTTAATAAAATAGTTGATATTAATATTCAAGTTACTATATTTTTATAAATATTAATATGCATTAGAGACGTTTTGGTACGGTCATTATTCTTTGAAAAAATTGTGAACTTTTTTATTTTGCTCACTTAAATGTTCATATTCATCATTTATAAGTCACATGTTCATAATTCATCTAATTGTTAAATTTTCCATGCGTTTCGATTAATATTTAAACTTATTAATGCATTGAAAACAAATTTTATTTTTACGTATTTTTATTGAATTCGACGTATATTACTTGAAGTAAAAAATATCTTTCAAAAAAATTTTAAGATTATTAATGGCATTATAATTATACTTGCAAGGTCACCGTTTTCGAGTTTTTTTTTCTAATATGCTAACGAATAGTATCTAGCCTAGGCACTGGAGGTATTTATGTATGTAAAATACTCTTGTAGAAGCAAAAAACAGCCTATTAAAGTTTATTAACGGTTGTTCAACGATGAATCGTCATGACCAATTTATAATAATTTAGCCAAGCCATTCTCAAACGGCGAGAAAATAGTGTCAAGTCAGTTAACGGATGACTCCCGGTTTAAAAAAAGAAAAAAAAAACGTCGAACCAACTATATCCAATTATTTTCAAGTTGATCCCCGAGTGGAATTATCGTCGCCATTTTTATGACTTAAAACACTAATAGCGTCCCCAAAAAGCTCGAAGATAAGTGAACACTATGTGACGTATGATGGCGAATGTATATATTGGCTTGTCTTAAATCCTTAGTGAGTATAAGTGGAGGTAACCCGTATGGGTTAAGAACTTGCGTCCCACCACTTATCTTACGCAAGCAGTTGACCAGAGCTGAAGTCTGGTACCATGGGGGACCCATTCCAAGCCCCGCTTCGACCAGAGTCTCTTTATTTCCTGAGATGGGAGGAGTGTTTGGGTCCATGTGAGGTCGGACTCGTGGTGGCTGTGCGTGAGGCACCCACATGCACTGCATGCCTAATGGGTAAGCTAATGTGAGCATACGCTCATATTTTGCTTTTATAATATATGGTGGTGTCATAATATACAAATAGGGTTTCACAGCGCGAGTATGCCCAAAAGGGTGAGGTATCGGCCTCCCGTCAAACGGAGGTGGACCTAACAGTCCCGTTACATTAATTAATTGTTTTCAAGTTGATGTCTTGAAATGAATTGTTTGTTACTATAAATTTTTTGAAACAACTTATGAAAAATTTTTTGCAATATAAATTCTATAATAAGCGTGGTTAATACAGACTAAATTTTTTGTAAGTATCTTCCTCAATAGTATATCACATACCTAGGCCAGTAAAATAAGAAAAGTCTCACATCACATGTAAATGTTGGCCGAGGCTGACAAACATGTGGTCTGAGGCTTTCTTTTTTACTGGCCAAGGTGCGTCCACTGTAAAAAATTTAGGTGTAAGAATGGACCCGGAGGACTTTAACGGCCGTGTAGTGTGAAATATCGGTGTACAAATTCTCTCGGTGTAAATTTTCCATCCGTGTAATTTTAACACGGACGTCAAAGTTTAATAAAGTTCAAAGAACTTTTTTTGTTCGTACTGAATTTTATACCATGTCAACCAATGAGAATTCAGAAATTTTCAACACAGTTTTTTTATAGGAAATCGAATGCTCTACAAAAAAAGTCTCTTATTATTTTTTGATAAATCCATCTGTTCAAGAGTTATTAGAGCTCGAAGTAAAGTTATAGTAAATTTCGAGATCTTTTTACTTTTTCGGTGAAACAATCAAATTTATCACGAAATGTTGTAAGTTCTTTTTTGTTGACAATTTTACTCTCTACAAATTATCATCAGTCAAGTTTTTTTTAAATTCCGCATTGTTTTCTAGTTAATTTCATTTTCTTGTATATTCATATATATTAAGGTGCGTCATATCGGAGCCACAATTTTTTTATTTAAGTGCATGTGGAAAAAACCATAGTTTAACACAAAAAAAAATCTGTCTTTCGGTTGACCCTACGGGCCAACCCTAAAACTTCCCGCTGTTTTCGAGCTCTAGGAGCTCTAGGAACTCTAGAAACTCGAAAACATTGTTGTGAATACATTTTCGAGCTCTTCGAGAAAGTTAAAAATTTCGCGAAAGAAAAAAAAGTCTATCGATTACAGACCTAGCTCATTGAAAAATTCGATTTTCTCATTTAAATAACACAGGAAAATTTTGAACTAACCGCTAAGAAGATGGTTAATTTTCAAAAATTCGAGAAGTTATTGGTTTCACCCCGATTTTCGAAAATCGAGTTTTCATCGGATGTCGACGTTTCGAGATCCTATTCTGGCTATACGAGGAAGCTATTCTGACTATTTTCAGAAGGATGTCCAAGGGTGTGTGTGTGTGTGTGTGTGTGTGTGTGTGTGTGTGTGTGTGTGTGTGTGTGTGTGTGTGTGTGTGTGTGTGTGTGTGTGTGTGTGTGTGTGTGTGTGTGTGTAAACTCTTCATATCTTTTTAATCAACTGACCGATTAAAATATTTGAGGTAGCAATCAAAAGAGATTGTTGGCCGTCATCTTTTCTGAAAATTTCAAATTGATCGGCTAAATAGACTCTAAGATATGGAAGAAAAACAAAAAAACAAATTTTTTTTTCAGTTTTTTTCAAATTGTTTAGAAACGGCTCAATCGATCAATCCCAAAATCTACTCAGTACAAGAATTCAATAAAACGCGCCGATTGCCATCTCAACCATGTCAATCGGTTCATTCGTTTGAGAGAAATCGATCGAGAAAGAAATGCTTGAAAACGGTTTTCTTCTATTATCCTCGAAGCAACTTATCCGATCAATTCCAACATTTGATCAGCTTTAGAACTCAATAAGACTCGTCGATTGCTGCCTCAACCATCTCAACCGGTTAATTTGTTTGTAAGATATCGTGGAAGAAAGAAATGCTAAAAAACGGTTTTTTCCGAAAATAATGGCATACAACAGTATTTTCGAGCTCGAAGAGCTCAACAATGTATTCACAACAATTTTTTCAAGCTCAAGGAGCTCGAAAACTGCGAGAAGTATTGGGGCTGGCCCGCAGGGTCAACCGATAGACCGATTTTTTTTTAGTGTTCCTTTAATTGTTTAGCAAAACTTTGATCGATCATCTCCAAAAAAACGGTTCAATAGTTCAATTTGAAAATTTACAGGGTTATTGAGGTTACACTAAGCTAAAAAAAAGTCTCTGGCAACATTAGTCTTTTCATCGATATTTGTAGAGTAGCGGTTGATTTACTAAAAAAATCGGAAAAAAAAATCGATCTATCGGTTGACCCTGCGGGCCAGCCTCAAAACTTCCCGCTCATTTCGAGCTCCTTCAGCTCGAAAATATTGTCAGGAATACAGTTTCGAGCTCTTTGAGCTCGAAAATACTTTTGTATGCCATTGTTTTCGAAAAAAATGTTTTTTACCATTTCTTTCTCCTACGATATTTTATTGACAAATGATTTGATTTTCATGTTTGAAGTAGCAATCGACCCATTTTGATAAAGTTTAAAGCTGATCAGATTTTGAAATCGTTTAGTATAGTTATTTTAAAGATATTTGCAAAAAACCGTTTATCACCATTTCTTTTTTCCACGATACTTCTTAGAAAAATAACCCGATTTTGATGGTTGAGGTAGAAATCGACGCCTTTTACTAAATTCTGAAGCTGATCAGATTTTGGAATTGTTTTCTTCTGGTGTTTCAAAGATATTCGTAAAAAACTGTTTTTTATCCTTTCTTTCTCTTGCGATAACTCTAAGACAAATGACCCGATTTTGATGGTTAAGGTGGCAATCGATGCGCTTTAATAAACTCTAAAGCTGATCAGATTTTAGAATTGTTTTGTTCAGTTGTTTCAAATATATTCGCAAAAAACCATTTTTCACTATTTCTATTTCCCACAATAACTCTAGAACGAATTATCCGATTAAGATGGCTAAGAACGAAATCGAAGCGTCTTATTAAGCCCGAGAGCTGATTAGATTTTGAAGTCGAACGTTAGACTCGTTTCTGAGAAATCAATAAAAAACTAAAAAATAATTTTTTTTTTTTCGTAATTCGCCAATATTTTTGAGTCACACACACACGCACACATGCGCACACGCACACACGCGCAAACACACACGCACATTGTTCCGTTCTGAACAATTTTAATCATTTCTACATAAAATTTCCTTTAAAATAATGTATGTATATAATTTTTTTTTTAATATATACAGACACTCGGACATCATTCTGAAAACAGTCAGAATAGCTTCCTAAGACCTCAAAACGTCAACATCTGATGAAATTTTGATTTTCGCAAATTGGGGTGAAAACAATAACTTCCCGAAATTTTTGAAAATCATCGACTTTCTTATTGGTAAGTTAAAAAGTCATTTTTTGTACTTCAATCTAATAGATGTTGAAAATAAAAAAAGACTTTTTTTCAAAACATGATGAGGTCTTTTAGGGAGTTTATTCCAATTTTCAACGCTGCCCTCAAATTCACTGTGCGATCATTGGTACCATTTTTGTTTGAAGGCTGATATCTCTGCGACAAATCGCCCTGCGAGGCCAAAAAAAAGCCAAATTAAAGCTGGATACATTTGCTAAACGACCTATGCATTGGTTTAGTTGAAAAAACTTTTTCGCAGCCCATGGACTCTCTCAAAGAAAAGAAAAAATTTAGAAAATATTTGTCTCGCGGTATTTCTTATGTTTGTTCAATAGCTGAAGCTCTAAAAAAATGTTAATGAAAATGCGCTGAAATTAGAGATTTTAAGCTATTAAACGCTTTTTTTTAAATCCCGATACTATTATTTTTCACGAAGTTACAGTCTTGCAAAATCACTAAAAATTTCTAAAATTTTTCTGTTCCTTTAATTTATAGCAAGAGTGTATCTACATTGATTACAATAGAATGAAATAAATAATAAATTGATGATAATTGTATGTCTATCCAATATAAACAGAAGTATTTTTTTTAGAACTGAAATTTTTTTTTTTTCAGAGAAAAAAATATAGAATAAGTAAATAATTAAATCAATAGGTAAATTATTATAAAAATAATTATTTGAACTATTTACGACTAAGAAGCATTAGAACACTAAATGCTCAATTAAAATGATACTTTTCTAATTTTTCTAATTTTCTATTATAAAATAATATTTTTATAATTTCTTTGGAAATATTTTTCCTTTTTCACAGGTAAAGACTTATATAGAATGACGTCCTCATCCTCTCTGATTTCAGTATAACTTGAATATAAATCATGCCTGAAATAAATATTTTTCCAGTATCATCTAAGTATGAAAAATTCAAAAATACTCCTAAAACATGACATGATTTGAATATAATGTGGGTATGAATTTGGTATAATTCTTAAAACATACCGAAGTGTTATTCAATTTCTACTAGACCGGAAATGAACCTCAAAGAAACAAATTTTCGATATACAAAAATTCGCTAGGGACATAAGACTCAATCAAACCATATACCTATGGTTGTTTTTCATACGGTCCATGATAAATGTAATTAGATTATATGTGATTAGATATAAAATAGTTAAATATGTTTTGGATCTAAATTATAGCATGATCCAAGAAAAGCTTTAATCATAATTTTAATCAAAAAACTATCCATATGGTAAAGAAGGGATGGTACACGTCAAAAGCTCAACTTTTATAACGTATAACTTAAAAAATTATAGTTTTTTTTAAACTTTTACAACAAACTTTTTTTTTTTTAATTAAGTTAGAATTAATTGTTTCTATAAATTTTCTTCATATCTTGCATCGTTAGTGTGATATGGACTAGATCATAAAATAGCTTGTTTTTGTAAATGATAAATAGATTTTTGATAAATTTAACCAACTTATGAAAATTTTTTCACGTAAGCATTGTGTAGTTTATTTTTTACCAACTTAGTTTTAATTGTTGAGTTAATAAGGTTATTTATCTAATTATTGTTATTCTTGATGAAAATCTGACACGACTTTCACGTGGTACTCAACAGTTTCTTATTGCTTAGAGCTCGATGAAACATTCGAAAAAAAAATTACATCGCTCTGATTTTACATACATAAGTATTTCCAACGCCTGGGCTAATGTGGATAAATTTTTTTATACAAATAAGCTTTCTTTTTTCGGTTTAAAGAATTAATTTTTACCTCCATGTTTTTCAAATAACAATAGTTAAGCAGATTTTCATCAACTGTCAACAATGATTGAACACAGAACAATGAATAGTGCAGTCACAATAACTTAACGTACAAACACTGAATCCGTTCAACAACTGTTATTATCGTTATGTTGTGTCTAGTGATGCGAAATGACGGTTATTTTTAACTTTGGTCAAATCACGAGCAATTAACGAGCAAATCCGTGTCAATTGACGTCATTTTTTTTTAGTCAGTCACAAAAATTCATGAGCCTTTTTCTTCTTTTTACGAAAATTCCACTAAAAAAAAAAACAAAGCAACCTATTTCATATGCAACCTAAATATTATAAATATTCGAAACAAAATTTATCTAAAAATTCTGACGATAATAAACAAATTTGGCATGCTCAATTACTTAAATGGAAAATGACCGTCAAAAATGTTTCGGGCAAATTTTTAATAATTTTTTATTCTCATTTCGCGGGAATCGCCATTAAATTCAAAAAATGACCGTCAGTCATTTTTTTAATCGGTCAATTAACGTCAAATAACAAGCAATTGACGAGCATTTGACGAACATATGCTTTGCTTCACATCAATAGTTGTGTCATACGATGATGCCAGAACGTGGGATTTTTTTATCCCTTTCCGTGGTGAAATAGCATTGAGTGTAATAGCAGGAGGGGTAAAAAAATCCCACGTTCTGGCATTACTGGTGTCTAATGATGTAAAGCTAAGCATGTGCTCGTCAAATGCTCGTCATTTGACGTCAATTGACCAACTAAAAAAATGACCGCCGGTTATTTTTTGAATTTAATGTCGATTCCCGCGAAATAAGAATAAAAAATTATTAAAAATTTGACCAAAAAATGACCGAAAATTTTTGACGGTCATTTTCCATCTAAATAGTTCAACAAGCCGAATTTGTTTATTATCGTCAGAATTTTTGAATATTTTATTTTGAATATTTAAAATATTTAGGTTGCATAAAAAATAGGTTGCTTTTTTTTTGTTTTTTTTTTTTTTTTTTTTTTTTTTTTTTTTTTTAGAGGAATTTTCGTAAAAAGAAAAAAAAATGCTCATGAATTTTTGTGACTGACCAAAAAAAAAATGACGTCAATTGACGAGCATTTGCTCGTCAATTGCTCGTAATTTGACCAAAGTTAAAGATGACCGTCATTTCGCATGACTACTGGTGTCGTATAGGTATATATACTCCTGTGCTTTTTCGTTTCAGAATGTATCGAATAAATTAATCAACCATCATTGACTTACTTTATACTATCGTCGACTTATTATCGTTAATTGCAAGGTTACTAGAATTCTAGTAACCAGCAGTGTGACAACTGTACTCCGAATTTCTCTGTTCTATGCCAACTTTACTCAAAATGGATATTTACCCTGATAGCACGAGTTGATCGTGAAAAAGTTGGTCATTCATTAGTTTCTGACCAACTTGACGACAAGTTGTCAACAACTTTAGATTTTGCAACTTTTGGCTACAAGTTACCGCCAACTTTCTCCGAAAGTTGGCGCCAGTATGGAGCCGCAACTGGAATACAAGTTTTTGAGGAAATTGAAAGTAAACTTACCGTCAACTTATGATCACCAACTTTTGCAAGCAACTTTTGCCACCAACTTTCTCAGAAAGTGTTTGTCAACTTATTGAATTTCCAACTTTTGCCACCAACTTTCTCAGAAAATGTCTATCAACTATTGGAGGTACCAACTGTTGGTGGTCAACTTAGTGTCCAGTTGCGGCTGCAAGTTTCTCGTCAGTTTCTCGCCAACTTGGCTATCAGGGTATAGGTACACCAATAGTTTTCCGAAACTCTCTACTCTATTCTTTTTCTATTCAAAGAGAACTCTACTCCATGTAAACTCTACTCCATTAAAACTGTACCCTGATAACACGAGTTGATCGAGAAAAAGTTGGTCATTCATTAGTTTCCGACCAACTTGACGACAAGTTATCGACAACTTCAGCTTTTGCAACTTTTGGCTACAAGTTACCGCCAACTTTCTCAGAAAGTTGGCGGCAGTATAGAGCCGCAACTGGAATGCAAGTTTCTGAGGAAATTGAAAGTAAACTTACCGTCAACTTATGATCACCAACTTTTGCAAGCAACTTTTGCCACCAACTTTCTCAGAAAGTGATAGTCAACTTTTTAGATTTACAACTTTTGCCACCAACTTTCTCAGAAAATGTCCATCAACTATTGGAGGTACCAACTGTTGGCGATCAACTTGGTTCCAGTTGCGGCTGCAAGTTTCTCGTCAGTTTCTCGCCAACTTGGCTATCAGGGTACTCAATGACAAAACATTACTCAATGATACAACTGGTAACATACTGAACGTCGATAAGACAGAAGTACGTAGCCGTTAAGTTATCATATAGCGCTGAATGAATAAACCTAAAGTATCTAAAGATGAGATGAAAATTTGAAAATGTCATTTGAAATATATATCATATGTTAATTACAAGTTTATGGTGTTAATAAATCTATTAGAAAAAAAAAAAATCTTTTATTTTAGTATGTTCAAAGTAAAGTTATGTTATTAAAATACATTTACGTTTTAAATAAAAAATAACTACCAAGTATGTTTATTTTTATGGTATAATTCATGTTTAATTATGAAAAATAAAGAAAATTAAAATAATTTATGAAAATAATAAAATGAAAATACTAATGAATATTGAATTAATAAAACAATTATGATTTTTTGTGTGTTAGTTGAAAATTTTTTTATTAGAATATAAAGTACATAAATATTTTATGTTAAATAATGGTATTAGGAAATATTAATAAATCAGTTTAATTGTTATATGAAATTATTGTTAAGTGAACTGTCAGAAAGTGCCTCCTATTTTATTTACTATAAATATTAGTAATATCAATATTTTCTGTTTAACAATAGTCTTAATTAATACTAATCAACAAGTTACATTTATATATTTTATAGTATATGTAATTGTTGTTAAGGGTGTCGTCAGACAGTGCCTCCTATTTTATTTAATCATTCAATGACTTTCAACCGATAAGTAATGTACGATATTTTTTCTAAAATCTTTAACTCAATGAAATAACGATGTTATTTTTTTTTTTTATTAATTAATAAAAATTAAATAACCTTATGACAGTTGAGTCATTGAATATTTATGAAATGTAGAGGATACTGTCGAGAATGCCCTTAAATCTAAATTAAATCTTTTTTTTTTATAAAAATTATTTTTATCAGATTACTTATATATAAATATTATACATAATGATATATATAATGATTTTTTAATACACAGTAAAAATTATTGTGTTAAAATTAATACAATCCGTGCATTAGAAACGGTTCACACAATATTTGTGTTAAATCTCAACACGCAATTCGGGTAATACGAGAAGTCAATTCAATACTTTTTAAATGTCAGTATAACGACCCAAAAATAATGTCAAGTTTTACATTTTATTTTTGTACCATGGATATTCAGTAAATATAATAAGCATATCATTTTGAGATTATTAACAGTGACGACAATTATTATTGAAAAATCAACTATTTTTTGAAAGTAAATAACTTTTTTTATTAGAGTCAAGATTTTAAACAAACCACGTATTATTTAATACTGGTTATAAATAGTAAATCAATTAATTTCTTTTAAAAAAACAAAAACACATTTTCATTTGATGAAAAAATAATTTAAACATTATATGAAATAATATGAAATTGTAAGAAAATATTATTCATTATTCATTGGTATGATAAAAATTTCTGCTTTTAGTAAATGGTAAATTTAATATATTAATAATTACAATTTTGAAGATTAATTGATATTTGTAAAATGTCGATTTCACTTTCATTTTTCTAATAATTTTCCGTGACTATCGATTGGATTTTTAACATAAACTTTGTGGTAATTTTAAAGAAACACTTAATAAATTTTGATAATTACAATTTTTGTACCACGTAACACTTTTTAAGTGTTAAATAGTAGATAGATTTAAAATCTTTAAGTAAGATAATGAAATGTGTTGATTTAACACAAAGTAACAAACACGAAAAATTTAACACGGACCGTTCTTAACACAAAAGACACAATTTTTTTTGTTCACCGTGTACATACATCTGCAATAATGTTTACTTTAAAGTTATAGTATCTATAAAAAGTTGATATACTTTAAAATTTTCACCAGCACAACTACAAAATATAATTACTGATATGGAAGTTCAGTTGACACGTTTAGATGCTGGGATTGACCTACATCGCAATCGCCATACAATCCAGTGCAATCAGGACATCCGTATTCATCATCTTCAATCTTCTTTGAGAGCTGGAAGGTACAATATCCTTAAATTATAAAAACACCCATAAACAAAAAAAAAAAGTTCTGAAAACCGCCTGACCCTGCGTGCCAGCCCCAAAACTTCCCACTGTTTTCGAGCTCAAGGAGCTCGACCAGTTTTAATGAAATCAAAAAATTTTGCTTGTTACAGATATACATTGCGAGAATTTATATCTGCTGCCGTAAACAGCGAGCTACACGATTCATTATTGCTAATAATGGATAGTGACCAACGTAAAGTATAAATTTATTATTTTTGAACTTAAATTGAATAAGATAAAAGACCCAGTACCCGATCAGGGAACTAGTACCCGATTTACTAAACATAGATATACAAATTCATGAACTGATCGAGTACTAGATCCCTGATTAGGTCTAGAAGCTGATTGGGTCTTTTACCTTATAAATAAACTTATTTTTAATACTTACAATTTTTGTTCTCAGGAGAACACTTGCTCAAACTATAATCATTCAAAGTAGGCTAAATCATGAATGATTACATGTGACTATAAGTCTACCAGCGAATGTAAATAATAAATACTTAATTGCCTCTAAACTATTATGTTTTTATAAATTAAAAGATTATTATCGGCTAATTTAAAAAAAAAATTCCAATTTATAAAAATGTAATTCCCATCAGAAACAAGTTAAAGTAATATGTATATATTGCTTGTATGAATGCCATGCTTCTAAGAATAGCAGTGTTCGTTTTTTCATGTTCCTTGACAATTGAAAATGTAGTTACTTTGAAAAAAAAATTGAATCAAGAAGAAAAATTCAACCGTTTTGATGATTGCTGGTATAAATAAAATAGTTTTGCTATCTCGTGCTTACATGAACCATCAAACCAACTTAACAAGAAAAATTCATACCCACGATCCTTCCACCTTTAAGAACTTTACCATTCATTTTATCCAGATCGTCACGAATACTTGATGATTAAAGACAAATACTAATAATTTTTTAAAAAATTATCATCCTCACTAACCATACCAAGGTTCAACAAGTGTCCGTGATTTAGCTATAGATATGATCTTATTGAAGCTCAAAATAAGTTTGAATCAATGACTGTTTGGCGAGTTCTGACTGAGACGCATAGCGGGTGCCACCTGCCACAACCTGTGCCTAACGAAGGTTACACGAAACGCATACAAGTATCAAAAATAAATGTTATGTCCTGGGAGGTTACTAGGATCGAAGCTGACGCCACTTCCTGGACAGTGGGCAGTTCGTTGTCACGCGGGACGAATTTTGAATTTGAAAACAGTGGATAAATTTATTATTTACTACGATGATGATAATTATGATTGTTATTTAATGAAATAATTAAGTTATTAATAAGGATAGATGTAATTGATAAAATAACTTTTATCTGAAGACTGAGTTTCGTTATAAAGTATGGATAAAACTTGATCAGTAATAACAGTTGTACTCGTCAAAAGTTCTCGGAGAGAAGTGAAGTTACATCAGACGGCAGAGAGATCTCGGACCTCCACTCTCCAACTTCTCCCCACTACTCTCATGTTCATACTCATACTCATGCTCATACAATATATATATATATTAGTTCTTTACCTAATAAACTTATACATTTATAGTTTCCATTAATACAAATTTGAGATATAAGCTTATATACTTATGTTCTTTACTTTATACATCCTACGTCTTCTTATTACTTATGTTATCTATATTCTATTTTCCTGTACTTGGATACAATCTTCCAGTTAAATATTCCAGACTATCAGAGGTGTATTCTTCTATAATTATTCTATATTTAAATTCGATACAATTGACATTATCATTTATTGTGAAACATCATTTTAATTATTCTAATGCTATATTTCAATATTTATATTAATTTATTTAATATACGAATCACTCTTTATTTAATATAGAAATATATATATATATATATATATATATTAACAATAATAGTTATAAGTTCTTGTGATATGGTTTTCGTTTATAAATAACATTTATTTATTATATATTTTCTTTTCTTATTTGCTTATAGAGTATGCATTTGTTTATAACCATATTTACTGTTAACTATAGTACAAGGGCCTACTCATGATTTTTATGTGTGTGTTTTGTTTAGGTTTTAAGTATCGGGTGACAGGAAACGTTCCAAGACCACTCAAACTGTATTTATATTTCTGTGAATATAAAATAAAGATTTGCTTATCTATTCGTTCAATTTTTATAATCTAAATATGTAATTTAATAAGTATGTGCCACGACGATTTATTATCTAAATTATTGACCAAATGTTGATAAAACGCAATAAGTATTAATATATAAATTTTAAATGGAGTTTAAATGCGCGCCTATTTATGTATCTCAAGTTCACTAATCAATTAACAGGTGGAGGCACCTGAGTTACCTGAGGACATAACATAAAAATGTGTAGGGACATGTATGAATAAGCGAACGACAGATAAAACTTACGTTCGGAAAAACGTAGGAACGAAGAACGTGATGAATGTATAATGTCCGTTCTGATGAACGTAGTGTCTAAATAAAGTTTCCTTCAATAAACCGAACGTTTGGTTAAAGTGAGATTTATACAAACGGATGAACAGAAAACGAGACATTTGTAAAAACGGACCCTAATAGCACAATTTGCTTTAGCAAAAGTTGGCTTACAAAAGTTTCGTTGAATTTTTTGTCAAATTTCCGTCAACTTCGGACTTTTTTATTTTTTACGACAATTTATATGCAACTTTCTATTGAATTTGACGTAAATTTACTGCCCGAATTAGAATGCAAATTCGCTTCAAAAGTTGACTAGAAAAAAGTTAGAGTAGCTATCACAGCGTGTACTATTTTTATCCTAAAAGCTAGCTAATTTCAGTATCAAAGTATACGTCCGATATTATTCCTGATGTAGCTACAGTCAGCATCATGTTTTCATACCGTACCTGGTTACAAGCGTACTTCTTACTTCTCTCTGCATAATACTCTACCTACGTACAAGTCTCTTAAATAGATTTCTATGCGAATATATCAATATTGAATAAATTTATGTTGTAAAATAATTCAATGTAAAATTATCTTTATATACTTATATCTTATTTAATATAAATATATGTGAAATTAATTCATGTCCAAAATATCTCTATATCACATATCTCTATGAAAATTAAATCTCTACAGAATTTACTTTATTATGATGTTATTAGGTGTTAACATATTTATGTAATGGAATTTCTCCATAATTATACAACTCTCCTTAATATTTCTCTACTCGGTATATTTCTATGACACAACAATTCTATGAGAAAATTTTTATATGTTGACCATAGTCAGTTTGGACATTTCTTTACACAAAAAAAAAAGAACTAAGTTAAATGATGTTATGTTTTTTTTTTTTATTAGAAAAATATAAAAGAGGTACAATAGGCCTTAAGAGTTCCCAATCTAGCCAAAAATGATGTTATGTTCTCAGTATTCTCAGGTACCTCCACCTGTTAATTAATTAGTGAACTTGAAATACATAAATAGGCGCGCACTTAAATTCCATCTGAAATTATATATTAAGATCTTACACTTACTGTGTCTTATCAATATTCAGTCCATAATTGAAATAATAAATCGTCGTGGCAGATATTTATTAAATTATATATTTAGAGTATAAGAAAGTTTTTTAGAAAGGTAGATAGATAAATCTTTTTGTTGGATTTAGAGAAATATAAATACAGTTTAAGTGGTCTTGGAACGTTTCCTGTCACCCGATACTCAAAACCTAAACAAAACACACGCATAAAAATCATGAATAGGCCCTTGTTCTAAAGTTAACCGTCAATATGGTTATAAACAAATACATATTCTATCAACAAGTAAGAAAAGAAAATATATAATTAATAAATGTTACTTACTAATGAAAACCATGTCTCACCAGAATTTAACTATTACTGTTAATATTAAATAAAGAGTGACGCGTATAATAAATAAATTAATGAAAATATAGAAATATAGCATTATATTAATTATAATAATGTTTCACAATAAATGATAATGTCAATCGTACTAAATAATTAAATATAGAATAATTATGGAGGAATACACCTCTGATAGCCTAGAATATTTAACTGGAAGATTGTGTTACGTCCTGGTTGATGTTTTGGCGCTGGCGTGGTTGAGCGGTCGATTTGAATTGGACGTAATGAGAACTTACATATAATTATAAATAATTATTTAGTAGGGGTTAAACAGCCACCATTCGGTGGTTGAAATAAACTGGTTATTATTTTATATCTCAATCCGATTTATTCAATTGTAAAAGAATAATTTCAATAATGTGGAAATATACAATTGAATCAATTTATAAATTGTTAAAGTTCGTCTAACAATAACTTCGAAAGGGTGAGAAAGAAGTTGAGTATTTAATATTGAGCCTGACTGCTCTCTATGATTCTATATTTCAGACTGACTTCTCTAGATCGAGAAAAACTAGAGTAAGTCTCTTATCAATACGAGGCGCTTGGGCATCAGGCCCGCGCATCGTTCGATATAGAGGGGTGGATCGTGATAAGCAATATTCTCGAATGATCCATTCTCCGTTCTCACGCTTTCTCCGTTTTTATTATTAACAAATGAGTCACTTATCTATGAACAAAAGTTATCTTAGAACAAAATAGATGTTTGTGCAGCTGCACGTCTCGAGGATTTACTCGAGGCGTCAGCGTTTATTTATACATAACAAATATTAAGAGAAAAATAACTTTATCAATATGTTTCAAATATTCTAAATAATATCATATTATTTTATATTATTATGTTATGCTATATTATTACATTATATTATATCCTATAATATAGAGTAACTTATTAATTATGCAACTTGCTAAATTATCAATATACATCTTAATTAATTAGTTAGGTCTCAGATCGGTCTCTTAATAATTAGTATTTAAAAATAGTCAGAGACATCTGACGAGCAGGCTGGGACGTAACACCTCCCCAACCGGTAGACAAGCGCCCCGCTTGTTCTGGGCCTTAGCTCTTGTTGTAAATGTAGTTTATTTTCTTTATTGTTTTATTTGTAACTCTATTTTACCCATCTTCGAGTTTAAGAAATCTAAGTACCGACCAGTGACCTATGACTCGACGCCTGCCTTTTTAGTGGCGACATTTAAAAAAATCCATTCTCTTTCTAATCCGTCTGTTTGTAAACCATGGTAAACATTTTTATGGTTTTATTTTAATGACGATGTTCCTTTTTTTCCTAATCCTATTTGTTTGACGATTGAGATAAATTATGCGTCACGTATGCCGCATCTGTGGCCAAAAAAAATTATCTAAAAATTTATATTTTTTTTTTCGTAAAAAAAAAAAAAAAAAAAAAAAAAATATTTTATATATTCATAAAATTATTTACCGTGTTTTTTTTTCTTTATTTAATTTAATTTTTTTTTTCAAATTATTTAAAAGTAGACTATATGCGTATATAAAAAAAAGATTTTACGAATAGGACAAATTCATAAAATTTTCTTGTAAAATTATTAATATGTTCTTTTTAAAAAAAAAAACTTTTGATATAATGTTTGTAAGAAGTTTATGCTAAGGAGAAAAGAAATTCCAAAACCTCAAACTATTATTTGGATGTGATTTCTTTTCGGTCTTCTTGATGTAATTATTACTATGATTTTAATTTTCTTTTAACTGTTTTAAATATATTACTTTATCGTAGCTTATAAAAATTCCTTTATTTCTTTCTTCTTCTTTCTATTATTTAGTTAGTTTTTTTTTTTTTTTTTTTTTTTTTTTTTGAGTTTTTAGTATTGTTTTCTGAATTTGTTTATTAATGTTAATAAGTATTATTATATTATTACAATGATGTATCTATATTATATCTAAATATTTGTATATATTTATTTCTTAGTATTACTTACGACTTTTCTGCCTTCATGTGCTAATTCTGTGTATTTGCATATAATTTTTTTGTTTTCCTGCATTTTGCATATTTTCTTGTTTATTTTTTTTTTTTTTTTGCTTAAAATTCTATATACATTTGCATTAAAATCATCTATTAAATAATATATAAAGAAAAACTTAATCTACGAATTCTTAATTTTATATTAAAATTCTATTTGAGTCTATATATTGTTAAAAAAAAATTATTTTTTTTTTGTCTTTTTTTTTTATTTTTTTTTTTTATTTTTAATTTTTTTGATGAAAGTTTATAGACTGGAAGCTTATTTTTTTTCTTAGCATTATTACTCAATTTCAATTCATAGCAGATAATATTGGTACTATCATTCTTATTAAAATTTCTGTATAGAAAGTAAATTCATTCATTAATTATAAAAGTTATTAACATGATGTTTTTTTTTTTTTTTATATATATATATATATTGTGTGAGAAGGCAAAAAAAAAAGAAAAGAGTAGAACAGGAAAGAAAGAAATATGAGAGGTACAGATTTCAATGTATCTACAAAAAGACGCATGTGTCTGGGAGGAAAAAAAAACTATTTATTTATAAGCAATTTTGGCTCTATCACAATGAATGATTTTTCTCTTTCCCGGTTTACATTCGATTTCTATATCATTTTTATCAGGAAATATTTCTGTAACTTTATACGGACCTAAATAATTATCATCAAATTTACCATCTCTCTGATTCTTTACTAAGAATATATTTTGGCCTATTTTGAAATTTACTGGATTAATTTTTTTATCATACCGTACTTTGGATCTTTGCTTTGAATTTTCTAAATTTTGTCTTGCTTCTTTCCGTGATTCTAATAATCTAGTTGCAAGTTCTTTAACAAAATCTGCGTATGTAGGAATCTCGTCTAGATAGGAAAATTCTGATGGTAATCGTGCTTCTTTACCAAAAACTAATTTATACGGCGTGAATTTCGTACCTTCATGTACACTCGTGTTGTAAGCAAAGGTGGCATGAGGCAACCATTTATCCCAATCATCGTGACTTGTAAAATGTTTAATATAATCAGTTAAAACTTGATGGCTTCTCTCGAGAGAACCATTTGATTGAGGATGAAAAGCTGTTGTCTTAATTTGTTTCATTTTGAAAATTTTGGCTACGCAACCCATTACTTTACCTATAAAAGCTTGACCTTGGTCTGTTAAAATTACTTTCGGGCAACCGTGTTTTAATATAAAATTCTCGACTAATGCTATCGCGATATCTTTAGCCGTCATGGACACTAAAGGTATTGCAAAACAATATTTTGAAAGGTCATCTTGCATCGTTAAAATATATGAATATCCGTTAGCTGAAGTTTTATTCGGTACTACTATATCTAATGCTAATTTATCCCATACTTCTGCGGATGTGTCTGTAATGACCATCGGCTGTTTTGTTTTTATTCTAACTAATTTCTTTTTCTGGCAACTAATACATTTCCTAACGAAATCTTCAACATGCTTTTCGATATTGTCCCAAAAATATTTTTGTCTAATTCTATTATAAGTTTTAGTTACTCCTTTATGTCCTGCTATTGAAGTTTCGTGATTTTCGGCTATTATTTTTTCTCTTTCCTCTACTGGAGGTATTATTATTTCATCTTTGCAAATAATTATTTTTAAATCGCTACCTTTGAAAATTTTAGCAATAATATTTTTAATTTTCGTCCAAACTGTTTTTGATAAATTGCTTCTACCTTGAGAAATACTAACTGATTTTATTTTTGATTTTTCCATATATAACTTTAAATTTTTGAAAGCTTTACAATAATCTTTTTCAGTTGGTGTATCTCGACTATCACTTTGAGTTACCAACGCGAGTACTTTCTTTTTAGATGTTCCCATTTTGATTACTTGACCTGTTTTATAATTAGTTAAAGGGCTCAATTTTAAATATCCTGACACTAAAAACTGTTTCCCGATTTCGCTTGGTACGGTACCATCAGCGTTAATGAAACATAAATAACAATTTTTCTGCATTTCTAAGTTATCTCTTGTTTCGTGTACGTTCTCGTTACTGTAGTCGTTTGAAGTATTTGAAATTATAGATATATTACCGTCAGAGTCTATTTCCTCGTTAGGTAAATTGTCGTTTGCTATTATGATCGCATTGTCGTTTGATTTGTTTTGATTTCTGTCCGAATTTGATTGTGTCGAATTTTGTCGTATGTCTATTTCATTATCAGATGAGTTTATCTGTTCGATTTGGTCAAAATTTTGGTCATTAAATGAATTTATTTGTTCTATCTGTTCGAAATTTTCGTCGTCAGCTGAATTTATCTGTTGATCGAAGTTCAGGTCGTTGAATGAATTTATTCGCTCAGGCGATTTTGAATTTCGATCAGCAGGTGAATTTAGTGCAGGGTTTTGTGATTCTCTACGTGATGTAGTGTGTTGTGAATTTTCTGGGCTTGTATTTTCGTTTATTATTGACAATCTATCATTAGTTCGTTTATTATTTAAATTTTGTTGACGTTTAATTGCTTTTAGAGTAACCATTATGTCTGGTAATTTGGGTTGTGAATTTTTATTATTTGGTTTTTTTGTTTTATTTTTAAAATTTTTCGCAAGATGTTGTATTTTATTCGGAATCTGTTTTTGTGTATGTGTATGTTCGTCGTAGTCTGTACAGCATGAACATGTTTTGAGTTTACGTTTTCTAGTCGATCTACGTAGTTCTGGTGTAAGTTTATTAGTATGTGTTTGTTCTGCATCAGTACCGTGAGGTCTGTTCTTGTCTGCGTCTGTTAAATTTGGGTTTATTTTTGTAGTGTTTGTTTTTGTCTTTTCTGTATTTTTATTGGCTATTTTTTTCTGTGTTATTGTGTTAGTTTTTATGGTTTTTGTTTCGTCGGGTGATTCTACTGTCATGGGTTCAATTACAAAAGAATTTTCTCCTATGTCGTTAGTTGACATGTTTATGTTGTTTTCTGGTTCATTATGAATTACCGCAGAGACGTCCATAATTTTTGGATAATCGCCTCCTTCGTCAGAAGACCAAGGAATTGCAACTCCCATGTCTTTTTTATTTACGGATTTGGGTGTGATAGGAGTTCTTGGAGTGATAGGGATTGTTTCGACAGGTGATTCAGTACTAATGTCATTTGAATTTTCTGAATATATTTTTGAATAAGTCATTTCTGTCTCGTCAGTGTTTGATTCGTCATCAGAAGTTTCTGGAATAATTATTTTTTCAATTTTCTTACTTTGTTTATTTATTTTTCTACGTGAACGTATTGTAGGAGAGGGTGTAAACTCTGCCATTTTAGTTGTCCTTTTGATTTGAGAAGGATTAAATTTATTTTTATTAATTTTTACATTTTTCTTATCTGTCTGTATTTTTGGATTTGGGTGTGTAGATGTAGCTTGTGTTTGTACGTTGGGTGGTAATGACAATGGAGTTTTCGTGGTTTTACCACTTTCAACTTGCGGATTTGGGGATTGAGGTGTTGGTGTTAAATTACGTGAATTTTTATGTTTTGGAGAGTTTATAGAATTATTAGAAATATAAGACAAACCGAAATCTGTCATATCAGATTCGTCACTTAAATACGAAGGGTTGTCTTTAATGAGTTTTTTTCTCAGAGTTACAGCATCATACATATCTCCTGATGACGACGATCCGTCAGAATAATCAGGAAGAGTTATTGATTTATCTGGTTCTGGATTTGATAAGACTTTGCATTTAGAATTTTTATTTAATTTTGCATTCTCTTTAGAATTACGTATGCGATTTGAATTTTCGTTAGAATTTAATTTATTTTTATTATTTTCATTATGATTTTTAGAATTGAAGTTTTTATTTATTGAATTTGAATTTAGTTCTTGAGGATTATTTGTTTCCAAGTTTGTGAATATTTTATCATTTTTATTTTTACTTAAATCATCTTCGCTTAGTGATTCAGTGCTCGAAAATTTTTTATATGGATTATATCGTCTGACGTCAGATCTTTTCATTTTTAAATTTTTATTTTTACCGATATATCCGTTTTTATTATTTTTAACTAATCGCCGGTCGCTACGGTAGCTAATCCTATTGCCGTCGCTAGTAGATTTGACGACTGGGTCCATAGTATTGTTACTGACTGGCCCAACCGCTTGAGTTTTTGGTTCAAGAATTTGACGTTTTTTGACCGAATCTTCTAGACCGACCGCTTGAGTATTTTGCTCAAGATTTTGAATTTCTGAATTTATTTTTCTCACTCCGTCGACTGAGTTAGTCGCAATTTTATTTTTATCGCGAATTATTTTCTTACTTGGAGTAATTTCCTCTGAACTTGAATTATTATTTTTGTTAAAATTTTTTTTATCGTTATTCGAGCTAATTGACTCTGAATTAGTTTTGTATTTAGATTTCTTTTTAAAGACTTTACCATCGTCTGAAGGATCTGAAGTCCTCAACCTAGCGATTCAGGGTTTTCCAGGTCGCCATTTAATTTTAATTGGATAAACTTCGCGGTTTTCCATTATTGGGTTACGCGATAAAGCGTCCGCGTTTGTGTTTATTTTTCCAACCTTATATAACACGGTATATTCGAACTCTTTAAGCCGTTCTCTCCATCTCATTACACGCGATGTTGGGTCATTCATATTATTTACCCATACCAGCGGTCTGTGATCGGTGACAAGAGTAAACTCTCTGCCATAGAGATACGGTCTAAATGTTTTCATACCAAACAAGGCTGCGACCATTTCTTTTTCGGTGGTCGAATAATTTTTTTCGTGTTTATTGAGCACACGAGAAGCTGCTGCAACAATTGTGTCTTCGCCAATTTTGCCTTGTGAGAGAATTGCTCCAACTGCATAGCCCGAAGCATCGGTCGTTAAAATAAATGGTTTCGAAAAATCTGGATACTGCAATATCGGAGCTGTACATAGTTTATCGCGCAAGGTTTCAAAAGCTATCTGATGTTCAGGCGCCCATGAAAATCTTGCGTTTTTGCTTGTAAGATCGGATAGGCACTTAGAGATTTTTGCGAAATCCTTGATAAATCGCCGATAGTAACCAGCAAGTCCAAGAAATTCTCTCACTTGTGTTGTGTTTTCAGGTGTTTTGAAACATTTGATCGCTTTAATTTTATCGGGATCAGACTTGACACCGTCGGCAGATATAAGATGGCCTAAATAAATTACTTCTTTTTTTAGGAATTCACATTTATCGGCTTGTAGAGTTAAATTCGCACTTCGCAAACGTTCGGCTAATTTTTCGAATTTAGTGTTATGTTCTTCTAGAAAACGTGCGTAAATGACTATATCGTCTAAGTAAACAAAGAGATCTGCTCCTTGTAACCCGCGTAAAACTAAATCCATTAACCTTTGGAACGTTGCTGGAGCATTTTTAAGTCCAAATGGCATTCTATTAAATTGATAATGACCATGAGGAGTTGTGAATGCTGTTTTGTGCTTATCTTTAGGATCTACTTTTAATTGATGAAAACCCGATTTTAAATCAAATACTGAAAAATAAATCGCACCACCTAATTGATCAAGAATATCATTTATCAACGGTAGTGGATATGCATCTTTAACAGTCTTATCATTTAATTTACGATAATCTATAACTAAACGCCATCTTTTATTGCCTTTAGAATCAGCCTTTTTGGGTACGATCCATAAAGGGGAATTATATGGTGAGGTCGAAGGTTCAATAATATCCATTAACATTAGTTCTGTTATCTGTTTTTCTATTTCGTCATTCTGTGCTGGAGGGTGTCTGTATTGTCGAGTATTTACGGGAACGTCATCGATAGTGGGTATAGTATGAGCCGCAGTGTCTGTAGCGCGCAGTGGTTCTCCTGGAATGTGGAATAGGTCAGCGTATTTCTCTACTAGAGAAACTATTGCTTTACGCTCTTCCTCATTCAGATGTTTTAAACGCAAGAGTTTTAACACTTTCTTGACACGATTTTCCCCGGCCGTGGTACTTTTATCGTAATTGTCTGTGTCGTCATGCGTCAAAGTAGTATCCTCGTCTTCGCTTGTCCCGAATGGGTACAGAGGAATTACGGGTACTTTTACTTTTACATCTTTGTCAAGAGTATTTATTGCGTACAAATAAGCGATTCCGTTATTATTACTCACTAAAGCTTCGCCCACGTAAATACCGTTTTCAAATTCGATACGAGGTGTATAACCCTCTTTAAGTTTACTATCTACTCGAACAAACATTGCCGTCTTCGTTCGAGCTTTTAAAACGAAATATTCTCCTTCTGTTAATGATATTTGTAGATTATTTAAATGTTGAAATGTTACCGTATTGTCTACTAAATTTATTATTCCGCCGTGTTCTCGTAAAAATTCCATGCCAAGTATGCCCGTATAATCTAAAGGAAATTCGTCCGGTATTATATGAAAATAAGTGTCCTTATTAAAAATTTGTATTTTTATTCTACCCAAAGTGATAGCTTCGGAGACACCGTTTAATTTGTAACAATATGATTCGTCGATTAATTTTTTATATTTTACTTCCCCATATTTTATTAAATTTAAATTACATCCGGTGTCTACTAAAATTTTCCCATAGCTAGATATTATATCTTTGGATCTGAACATAATTGACGTAGGTTTATAATCAATTGACATGGCACCCACGGAATAAGTTTTTGTCGGTATTCTTAGTTTTTGTTTAAATTTTGGCGCTGAATTGCTACGTTTCCCATCGGAGCGCCGACTCGAGGGAACGCTTGGTCGTTTCCCGTACCTGTACTCGGTTTTGCATTTAAACCGTCGCGTTTTCCTTCATTATAAATTTTTTTACGACAATTGTTTACTGAATGACCGTTCATTTTACAATAATCACATTGAAGAATATTTTTATTTATAATTTGATTAGATTCAATATTCTTTCTTTGAATTAAAATTCTACATTCCTCAATATTATGATTGTTTCTTTTGCAAAAATTACAAAAGTTATTTGGGTTGTTTCGATTTTGATTATTAACCTGTTCCGATTTTTCACGACTGTTTCTGTTATAATTTTTATTAAATTGCTGATAAGGATTCAAATTTCGAATGTGGTGATTATTTTGGTTAATTGTGTTGTGTGGGTTTGGGTCTTGGATTGCGAAACAATTTTTATTTGAATTATTATCGAATGGCTTGAAAAGTTTATTTATATTTTTCATTTGCTGTAATTTTTGTTCCGCTTTAATTGCTGCAGTAGCGGCTGTAGCAAGATCCGCGAATTCGTCATTGTGTAAAAATAAAGCAAGTCTTGGTTCTAAACCCGAAATAAATGCTTGTACCGCGGTTTCTTTAGCCAAAACTATTTTTTCATCTTTACTATTACCGCCTGTATCCGCGATTTCTGAGCAAGTGCCCTGTAAATGTTTATTCACTCTATGGTAAAAGTCCATTACGCGTTCACTCGATTTTTGCTCCAAGTCATTAAATTCTTTTAACCAAACTGAAACTTGTTTGCTTAATCTAAAATTTAAATTTAAAAATGCAATAAATTCGTCTATTGTTTTTACGTTTGACCCGCTTACTCTAATTAAAGGTTCGCCTTTACATTTGGATTTTAATATTCTAACGAGCGCGTCCTCGTTTATTTCTCTTAGATATTCTTTCGCGTCTTTGCATGCCTGTATGAATGATTCTACTGGATAACTTATACCGTCAAAGTCTGGTATAGTTTTAAAAAATTCTTTGTAATCGAATTTGTTATTTGCACTTAAATTATTCGTTAAATTAAGATTGGGAGGTAATTGGTGTGAAGTACCCACGGGTGGATTTCTTTCGAAATGTGTTTTTAATTGTTGAGCAATAGCTGCTTGACAATTTTCTTCAAATTTATTTTTCATTTCAAGTTTTTCTGCTAGTAATTGTTCGATTTGAGCTTTTAACGCTAGTACTTCATTTTGGGTTTCCGTAAGGGAAACTTCCATTTGTTCAAGACTCATTATTGTTTATGTAGATATTTCGAAAGACAGAAAAAAAAAACTTTTAACAATATAATTGACTTACTACTTAGTTGTTTACAGGTTTGAATTTCAGATGAATCGGTAATTGTAGTCGCTATAGAGATCTTCGTTGCCGTCGGAAGTTTGATGGAAACACGTTGAGCAGAATGTGTGATGACTGTAGATTTCTCAGCTGTAGTTGATATTG
The DNA here is from genome assembly GCF_026212275.2 of Microplitis demolitor. NCBI lineage: Eukaryota > Metazoa > Arthropoda > Insecta > Hymenoptera > Braconidae > Microplitis > Microplitis demolitor. The sequence continues at coordinate 7,528,818 of NC_068553.1, forward strand.
AACTGCGTCCGTCGGGCGTCGTGAATGATATTGGTAGTTTTATTTTATTTTAAATTTTAATTCTTCATTAACTTCACTCACTTGAATTTTATTATGAATTTTATTGTTAATTCACAAAATTTTATTTTTTTTCTTGATGTATATGATTTTTATAAATTTATATACTTTTTTTTTTGTTTATTAATTTATTTGAGAGCAGAAAAAAAAAATTTAATTTCAGATCTTGAATAATAAAAATTCAATTTTCAATTTAAATGTTCGACGAGAAAAAAAAATTTTGTTATTTTATCTTAATTATTTTTGAATTTTTTTTAATTTCAATTATTTAGATTTTTATTATTATTTATTTCACTCACTTCAATTCTCACTTAACTTTTCACTTCTGTTTCACAATTTTACTTCTTTTTTTTTTTTTTTATTTAGGAAAAAAAAAATTTCCGATGTCGACAAAAAAAAATTTGTAATATTTTTTTTTGTGTTGCTCAATTTCACTTTGAGAACTTGATGTTAATTTTTGTAAAAAAAAATTTTCGGATTTTTGAGATTTTACCAGTGTATTCGGGGGCTGTTCGAATCCGTCGCTGCCACCAATTTTAATTATATAATAAGTTGTTACGTCCTGGTTGATGTTTTGGCGCTGGCGTGGTTGAGCGGTCGATTTGAATTGGACGTAATGAGAACTTACGTATAATTATAAATAATTATTTAGTAGGGGTTGACAGCCACCATTCGGTGGTTGAAATAAACTGGTTATTATTTTATATCTCAATCCGATTTATTCAATTGTAAAAGAATAATTTCAATAATGTGGAAATATACAATTGAATCAATTTATAAATTGTTAAAGTTCGTCTAACAATAACTTCGAAAGGGTGAGAAAGAAGTTGAGTATTTAATATTGAGCCTGACTGCTCTCTATGATTCTATATTTCAGACTGACTTCTCTAGATCGAGAAAAACTAGAGTAAGTCTCTTATCAATACGAGGCGTTTGGGCATCAGGCCCGCGCATCGTTCGATATAGAGGGGTGGATCGTGATAAGCAATATTCTCGAATGATCCATTCTCCGTTCTCACGCTTTCTCCGTTTTTATTATTAACAAATGAGTCACTTATCTATGAACAAAAGTTATCTTAGAACAAAATAGATGTTTGTGCAGCTGCACGTCTCGAAGATTTACTCGAGGCGTCAGCGTTTATTTATACATAACAAATATTAAGAGAAAAATAACTTTATTAATATGTTTCAAATATTCTAAATAATATCATATTATTTTATATTATTATGTTGTGCTATATTATTACATTATATTATATCCTATAATATAGAGTAACTTATTAATTATGCAACTTGCTAAATTATCAATATACATCTTAATTAATTAGTTAGGTCTCAGATCGGTCTCTTAATAATTAGTATTTAAAAATAGTCAGAGACATCTGAAGAGCAGGCTGGGACGTAACAATTGTATCTAAGTACAAGAAAATAGGTTAAGTAATAAGAAGTTGTAGAATGGATAAAGTGAAGAACATATATGTGTAAGCTTATATCTCAAATTTGAATTAGTGAAAAGTATAAATGTATAAGTATAATATTTAGTAAAGAACATAGATATATAAGTATATATACATATAAGCATGAGTGTGAACATGAGAGTAGTGGGGAGAAGTTGGAGAGTGGAGGTCAGAGATCTCTCTGTCGTCTGATGTAACTTCACTTCTCTCCGAGAACTTTTGACGAATACAACTGTTATTACTGATCAAGTTCATTCATACTTTATAATAAAACTCAGTCTTCAGATAAATTATTATTTGATCAATTACATCTATCCTTATCTATAACTTAATTATTTCATTAAATTAATAATAATAATCATCATCATCGTAGTCAACAATAAATTTATCCACTGTTTTCAATTCAAAATTGGTCCAGCGTGACAACGAACTCCCCACTGTCCAGGAGGTGGCGTCAGCTCCGATCCTAGTAACCTCCCAGGACATAACAATCTCGCTCTTAGTTCTTTTTATATTTTTTTTAGCGTCGGTTTTACTAGACACTGGCGCTATGTGACCAACCGAGTTATTTACTTTTTCTGTGCGCGCCTTGATATTTCGAGAGACTATCTATATATTAGATCATTACTCAACGAGACTAGCTGTTGACTAATGATTAATATAAATTATTTAATTTTTTTCATTTTTACTTAAGTAAAAGATTTGATTTGCTATAAAAAAATGTCAACTTTAATTGTAATAATTAGCATTTTTTAAGTATTGTAATATAATTACGCATTATACTAGAAACGAGACAAGCTGTTGACTAATTATTAATATAAATTCTTTTATATTTTCATTCTTATTTAAATAAAAAATTTTATGTTCCATAAATAAACAGAACCTGCAATAATCATAAATATATTTTTTTCTCTATTTATTGTTTTTATTAAATTATTTAAAAAAAGAACTAATGAACTAATAGAGCGAACTAGTTCGCCATTGGATTATGAACTAAATTGAGCGCTCTCAGTGGTGATCGATTAGGCCCAAGACTATAACAGCTTTAGACTCACTCCAAGCGTCGATAGACAGAGTCCAAACCTTCTTGAAAAAGCGCAACCTAAATCTTTCTCACTGTAAAACAAAAGTTATAATCTTCACAAATAAAAACATAGACATTTATAATTCTCTACACATAAAGATTAATAACACCAGAATTAAACCATCTAACTCTGTTACCTTCTTGGGTATAAGGCTAGACCCGAAATTAACCTTCAAACATCACTTTAATCTCCTGATAACAAGAGCCAAAAAACTAACAAACATAATCAAATCTTTAAGAGGCACCTAGTGGGGTGCTGACCCAATGACACTACTTAATATTTACAAATCCTTCATACGTAGATAATTTGAATATGGAAGTCACATATTTGTCCACCTAGTGGACAAACTAAATAAAATACAAAACCAAGCCTTAAGATTATCTATTGGGGTCAGGATTTCCACTCCAATAAACTCGCTGATGGCAGAAACTGGCGTAACTCCACTTAAACTTAGATTCGACGAACTCTCCAACAGATATGCCATTAAAATACTATCTCTAACTTCATCTACACCTGCAAAAGCCCTGGATCGTCTTATCAATCTAATGAGCAACAAAAGGAGGTGCCCAGCATACGACAACTCCTTTCCGTTACTGAAGGCTTACAAAAAGTTTGATCAATTCAGAAACCTAATTCACTCACATCGACTGCCGATTCCATATCAATTTCCCTATGAAATCAGATGGCATAAACCTGACATCGACTTAGTATCAGGACGAGAACTCCAAGGACTCACTCCTGAAGACACCAGCAACAACTTCTCAACAATGTCTAACCAAAAATTCGGAAACTACACGCATTTTTTTACAGATGGGTCCAAAAGCCCCCAAGATGATCAAAAAGTTGGTATTGGGGTTTACTGCCCTCAACTAAACCTCGAAATATCACTCACCATCTCCAATCACGCATCAATCTTCACTCTAAAAGGAACAGGAATCATAAAAGCTATCGACCTCACATCCATATATAACATTGAAAAAGCAGTCATCTTCACCGATTCACTCAGCGTACTGCAGGCAATAAACAATCTGGATCTCGACAAAAACTCATATAGCACCAATAATCCTACAAAAACTAAAAAAAGACGATGAAGAAAATCGTAAAATAAAATTAACATGGATCCCGAGTCACTCAAACATTGATGGAAACGAAATCGCCGATCACCTAGCCGAAAATGCCATCAACTCAGGTTCTGCCATAAGCATCAAACTACCTTACTCAGATCTAATAAACATCTCTACAATCCAAATCAATTCATTCACTGACAAACTCCTGCGTCTGAGAAGCCGACTTAAAGGAAAAATATACTTCGATAACTTTTACCAGGGTTTGAAGAAACCTTGGTTTCGAAAATTAAACATAACAAGACCAGCCATTGTTTCTTTCTGTCGTATGCGTTTAAACCACTACAATTTAAACTACAGTGCCTATAGGAAAAACCTCTGCGAATCACCTTCTTGCGAATGTGGCCACCCAACTCAAGACCTTAATCACATCTTCTGGGAATGCCCCCGCTTCGAAACCAACCGACCAGCGCTCCTAAAGGCCTTAAAAATTCTTAAATTCACCCCACCCATCGACATCAATTCTATTTTAAAAACTCCATCTGCACATCACGTATATGTCCTATACAACTTTCTTAGAAGATCAAAACTTGATACTTAAAAATCCCGCGCGAATTAAAGCCCAACACACAAACGGCTATATGAGCTGAACAGTTCAAGCCAGAAAATGAAGAGTGAGTGAGTTGCACTCCAACCAGTGCAGCCAGATCGCGGACGAAAAGTTCCCCTCCCCAAGCACTGTTTAAGCTGTAAGTGATGCTAAAATGGTGCGAAAAAAGGGGGAATTTTCGTCCGCGTTCTGGCTGCACTGACTCCAACACTTCTAGAGCAATGTCTGGCTATCAGGGATTCCTTTCCTGATAGCCAAGTTGGCCGCAACTTATAATTAGGGACGTAAATGCATATGTCAACTGACATACACGCTGGGACGTAACAATCGTATCAATCAGACTTTGAGATTTCAAAAAGTAATTAATAACTGCACAATCAACTAATCCTTGGTGTTATTGACATGATTTTATGCGAGCATTTTGCGAAATGGTGGCTATTTGACAGTAAAGCCCATCTAAATACTTCGCATTTGAGGCGTGCAATAACAATAAATTTTTAAAAAACATAGAGGATGCGTTTGCGCATGTGCACAGCTAGTATTAGAACATCGGGCATAATTAAAATGGCACATTTACATCTCTACCGTAAAAGTCTCTACCTCAAATGTAACTCTACCAAGAACAAGTCCACCCTAACTTTTTTACCATTTGCTGATCATACCGCATTAAAATCCTACCAATATATTACTATATCAAATAGTAATTATGCCAAATTTTTTTCTTTATCATGAAATATCCCTGCAATTTAATAACTTTCCCATTTGAAAACACTGCCACAACCAGTTCCGCCATGAAAATCTGGTACATTTTCATCTCTACCATAAAAATCTCTACTCCAACTATAATTCTATCAAGATCAGTTCTACCCTAACTTTTCTACCATTAGACAATTATACCATATGAAAATCCTACCAAAATATTACTGTATCAATTATTTTTTATACAAAATTTCTTCATTACCACGAAACATCCCTTCAATTTTGTAACTTTACCATTTGAAAACTCTACCACAACCATTGCAGCCATCAAAATCTGATCCAAATCTATGTATACCTGAAATATCTATGCCATTTAACAGTTGAACCAAATAAAGTCTACCATAAATATTTCTACCCCTTATTAAATTTACCACAACACAAATGTACAAAAAAAATGCTTAACCAATTAACAAATTCGCCTAATAATATTTCTATCTCATGATAACTCTAACACTTTTTTAACTCAACCAGTTTAAAACACTACCATAATAATCCCTGATAACACGAGTTGATCATGAAAAAGTTGGTCATTCGTTAGTTTCCGACCAACTTGACGACAAGTTATCGACAACTTCAGCTTTTGCAACTTTTGGCTACAAGTTACCGCCAACTTTCTCAGAAAGTTGGTGCCAGTATGGAGCCGCAACTGGAATGCAAGTTTCTGAGGAAATTGAAAAGAAATTTACCGTCAACTTATGATTGCCAACTTTTGCCACCAACTTTCTCAGAAAATGTCCATCAACTATTGGAGGTACCAACTGTTGGCGGTCAACTTGGTTCCAGTTGCGGCTGCAAGTTTCTCATCAGTTTCTTACCAACTTGGCTATCAGGGAATCCCTACCATGAGAATTAAACTTCTTTACCTCATAAATGTGTTATCATATGATAAAAAGTACAGAAAATATCAATTAACTTCCGTCGGTAAGATAGACATTGCGGTTACATAGCTATTATCTAGATTAAAATTTAAATATTATCTAAGGGTAATAAAGTTTTTCATTTACGCAGGTTTTATATATATATATATATATATATTTTTTTTTTTTTTTCTGAGAGAGGTTAAATAATCTTCAAAAGACACCAACGATAGGAGAATTTGAAGATTTGATGGAGTTGGTAGTGTGGGATTTTTACCCACTAAAAACAATCCTCTCTCTTCTGACCCTCGTCATTGGCAGAGGGTGTTCAGACTGGAAACCGAAATCAAAATACATTTGGTTTTTAACATCGTTTTATAGCAGCATTAGTTTTTAAGGGTTTTCTCTGACAGTACCCCCCACTTTTTACAAATATACAATGACTTTCAATTCTCACAACCGTAATAAAATTTAATTAATTCATTAAAAAAAAAAAATTAAAACTCTATACGGAAGAAGGACATTGTACGAATAATTTCGCCGAGATATAGGATTTGAAAAAAATTATTTACAGTTGATGTTAATTGGGAATTGAACGAAATTTGTTAAATAAATTTCAGTAAGATCTTCATATCAATTTTTTTTAATCGAATTTCCAAATTTTGTAAGCTAAAATGTATTTTACAAATTTCGTTCAACTCTCAATTGATATCAACTGTAAGCAATTTGTTTTAAATTTTATATCTCGGCGAAATTACGATTACGTTGTCCTTTTTTCACTCAAAGTTTCAATTTATTCTTTTAAATTCATTAATTAAATTTAGATACGCTTTGACAGTTGAAAATCATTGCAAATTTTTAAAAAGTGAGGAGTATTGTTTGAGAATGACCTAAATAAATGTTTCAAAATAAACTGTAGACAGTTTAAAAAATGATCAGAGAGGAGTGTAAACGAAAAAAAAAAAACAAAAACTCAATTAATGTTATTGTTTAAAGCCAATTCTTGATATTTTAATATATTTATAATTTTTGAATTTTAAAATAACTAATTAGTAGTAAGAATAAAAAAAAAGTTTATTTTATTTAATACTTGTAGTCTGCAAATAGCAGGAAAATTTAAATAAATTGACTTATTAATAAGCTGTATGTTTAATTATTTGTAAACAATTTTTCTTTTTTTATTTATAGCATATGCGTAATACTTTTAAAAAATTGTGAGAAATAATATGTACTTCAGTACTTTGAATAACTAAGGGAATTATAAAACTATTTACCTCCACTTTTTAAACAAGTCTAATGATTTTCAATTGTCATAAACGTAATAGAAATTTTTTTTATTTATTAATTTTTCTTTTGGACCTACTTTTAGGTCTTGAATTAATTAATTTTAATTAATTAACTTTTAAGATAATAAAGAAATAGGTTACAAGAAAAATAAATAAATTAAGAAAATTTTAATACGATTATGACGGTTTATGATTATTAGATGTTGTGGAAAATTGAGGGATACTATATTTAAATTTCTTCTTAAAAAATTTAATTCTATTAAATTCATTTAAAATTAAGAATTTTTTTTTTTTTTCAACGGCAACTCAAAATTTTTTTTATTTACTTTGATTATCATTAAAAAAAAACAATTATTGTATTTGAGTCACAAGAAGGAAAAAGGTATGTTTTATTTTATAATAGTAATTATATAGTACTTAATAGGTTAAGTTTATTAATTATTTATGTCAGTGATATTAAGTGAATAAAATTTAAAAAATTGTTTTTATTGGCAAAAATATAATCTAGAACAAAGTTTAGCTACAAAAGATCATCTGCCAGTATCAGAACAGTATTATCTAGGAAAAATTATTTGGCATTAGGAGCTGCTGATGATTGTATAAATCTTTATGATATAAAATGTCGTACGGAATCTTGAAAATTGATCCATCACAATGGTAATTAATCAATTTATTGAGTTTAAATGTAGCAGACATCAGAATTTAAAATTATACATAAAAAATAAATAGAGTAAATAATTTAAAAAATAATATTCATAAAACATGCCATTATTAATTTCAAAATTTTTGAAATGCGTATTTTATAAAAATTTTAATTTATTAATTATTTACTCTATTTATTAATAATTATAGATTCTGATGTCTGCTATATTCACATTCATATTTATTTATCTATATATTTGATTATCTATATTACTATGAGTGCGAATGTCTGACAAGTGGCAATTTTTTAAATTTTTGAATAAATAAATAAAATGTTAGTAGAATAATAATTAAAAAATGAATATTTAAATTAATGAAAAATCAGTACGCGCATTATTTTGAATTTGATTATTTAAAATTTATAAATTGTCTCATGTCTGCTGCATTCAAATTCAGACATAATGAAATTAGCTGACATCTAATAATTCTTTGATTTTTGAAAAATGATAAATTAAAAAATATATATTTAAAAAAATTGCACCATTAGTTTTTTAAGTTTTCTACATATGCATTTTTTTAGTTTTTTTTTTTTTCTGAAATTCAGGACATTCTCAGTGCTCCCCCCACTTATAGAATCTCCTGATATTACAATCGCCGAAATTAATAAGTTTGCGAATTAATGATCAGATTTTTCTTATTAAATTTCAATGATAATAAAAATAAGCAAGAAATTCTGAATAAATTTTAGAGTAGAGTTTTTAATAAATAGTTAAATTCAAATCATATTACAAAATTTTGCAGTACGTAGTGACTGTAGGTTGCTCATAACTTATTAATCATATATTGACCAATTAATATTTATTTAAACTCCATTTGTAGGTACAGTAAATTCTGTAACATTTATACCAGACGCAACTCATCTCCTTAGTTGTAGCAGAGATGGCAGCATAGGAGTAGTAAGATGTGGAAATTGGCAGTTGAAAAAACATTGGACGTCAGCTCACGAAAATTCAAAATTAAATACATTAGCAGTTCATCTCACTGGTAAATGAGCATTATCAGTTGATACTGACGGAGTAATTCAGACATGGATCCTGGTAAAAGGACAACAAGCTTACGCGACGAATTTAGTACCGATATTGAAACTTAATGCTAAAAATATAACCGTCTTACGGTGGAGTCCAGACGGTTTGAAATATTTGATGGTGGCAAACAATCAGCTGGACGCTTACACGGTGGAAAATGCTGGTCTTTGTGCTGAAATTACACTGGACTCTAAAATCGTTTGTGTTGAATTTATCAGCGACAATGTTATCGTTATTGGACTGGAACATGGTACACTGAAAATTTGAGACACAGAACAAGTGTCGGAACTTTTGTCAACTGTTGGTCACGACACGCGTCTCAAGTTTCTTGGCCATAAAGGGAAATCTATTGTCTCAGCTTCGACACTGACATAATTATAATAATTACTTTATTACATAAAAATTTTACACCGTAAATGTACGACATTACTAATACAATACAAATTTATTTCTAAAAATTTTTATCTACATTATTTATTAATCATAAAATATTTATAATTTTAGGTTTATGTACAATTGGTCTTTATGATCAATAATTTATAGAGTAGAATTATCAGAGTGTATACACTTGTGTGGAGGATTTGTCGGACTTCCTAGAGGACATTTCTATGCTTTTGAAAAGTTTAAATTATTCGACAGAGTATCCCAATCATATGAAAATGATTGGGCGCATGTGCCCCCTCAATAAGCTTAGACTTCAAAGCGCCGTTCGTGTAACAAATTCCTTTTTATTTTAATGTACTCTTAATGTCATTGAAAATTAAATAAAAATTTATAACTTAAGATTATTTCAACGAGTCATTTTTTTCTTAATGAGTAATTGATGAAACGAATATTTCATCCATTGTAAATAATAAAAGTAACTTTAATTATCCATAAATATATCAATAAAAAATATATTAATCTATAATTATGGAATTTTTAACTCTGCAGTAATAAATTAAAAAAAAAATTTAATATTTCGCAATTATAAAGACTATTAATATTTTGCACCAAATTAATAATTGTATCAAATTTATTACAACCAATTCCAAAAGTATAATGCTCTTACATAGCTTTATCAAAAGATAAGAAAATGGCATAGATATTTCAGGTATACATAAATTTGGATCAGATTTTGATGGCTGCAATGGTTGTGGTGGAGTTTTCAAATGGTAAAGTTACAAAATTGAAGGGATGTTTCGTGGTAATGAAAAAATTTCGTATAAAAAATAAATGATACAGTAATATTTTGGTAGGATTTTCATATGGTATAATTGTCTAATGGTAGAAAAGTTAGGGTAGAACTGATCTTGATAGAATTATAGTTGGAGTAGAAATTTTTACGGTAGAGATGAAAATGTACCAGATTTTCATGGCAGAACTGGTTGTGGCAGTGTTTTCAAATGGGAAAGTTATTAAATTGTAGGGATATTTCATGATAAAGATAAAAATTTGGTATAATTACTATTTGATATAGTAATATATTGGTAGGATTTTAATGCGGTATGATCAGCAAATGGTAAAAAAGTTAAGGTGGACTTGTGCTTGGTAGAGTTACATTTGAGGTAGAGACTTTTACGGTAGAGATGTAAATGTGCCACTTGTTCTATAGTTAACAAAAAATATGGTTATAACCAAATGCATACTCTATAAACAAATGAGAAAGGAAAATATAGAATAAATAAATATTATTTGTCAATGAAAACCATATCACAAGAACTCAACAATTGTTGTTAATATATAGATCAAATAAAGAGTGACTCATATAATAAATAAATAAATAGAAATATAAAAATTTAGAATTAGGATAATTATAATGGTGTTTCATGATAAATAATAATGTCAATCGTATTAAATAATTAAATACAGAATAATTAAAGAGCAATACACCTCTGATAATCTAGAATATTTAACTAAAAGATTGTATTGAAGTACAGGAAAACAGAATATAAATAATATACGTAATAAGAAGACGTAGAATGGATAAAGTAAAGAACGTAAATGTATAAGCTTATGTCTCAAATTTGTATTAGTAGAAAGTATAAATGTATAAGTATATAATTAGTAAAGAACGTTGATATACATAAGTACATATATTGCATAAGTATGTGTGTAAGCATGAGAATAGTGGGAAGAAGTCGCAGTGGAGAGTCAGAGACCTTTCAGCCGTCTGATGTACTTCACTCGAGAACTTTTAATGAGCACAACTGTTATTACTGATCAAATTTTATCTATATTTTATAATAAAACTCAGTCTTTAGATAAAAGTTGCACTTATCCGAAAAATTAAAGGAACAAAAAAATTTTATAAATTTTTTAGTGATTTTGGGAAGGCTGTATTTTTGTGAAAAATGATCGTATCGAAAAAATAAAACATGCAAATTGAAGTTTGAAATCTCTAGTCTATTATATAAAAATGCAAAAAAGAATAATAAAATTATATACAAATGTATATGTGGCGTTCCACGCTAAATCGGACACCATTTAGCTTCTGCGGCTCGGATTTTTTTGTAAGTTTATTATCTTTTAGTATGGGTTGAAAGAGGTTTTCATGATTTTTTTCAAATTTTTTCCTCCAACTATCCCTGATAGCCAGTTGAGCTCAACCAACAGTCAAATTGCGCGTAAATTTGATGTCAGATTAAAGCCGCTATTTGACGTACTCGAGACATCAAAAATTGAGCAGCAAAATTTGACTACAGTAGTAGCTCAAATTGACCTAAATTGTTGAGATTCGTTTTTACCGTTTGATACGCATTGAAGATGTGGTCTTTGGGGGATCAGACACACTAAATTATGAACTCAAGGATTACCAAAATATATAAATTATTTATTTAATTAACGTACAATATATTATTTGTTTTTAATATTGACAGGGTTTAGTATAATTGCACTTGTCGTGTGAGGAACGAGTTGTTGCTCGAGCTGTAGCGACTAGGTACATGTGTTTGTGTTTCCGGACGGTAGGGCGGCGTCTTGGTAGCTTTCGTTGCTGGACTCGGCAGTAGAGGCGTGAGCGAGGCTACGAGTCCGCCACAACCACTCGCCCCCGAGTGGCTTTTGGCGGGTGGTTTAAAAGTCACGGTGCGACTATAAGTACGAGATGGCTTGTCCATTGATGAGCCCCAATGATGTGGCTCAAGTTGATGAGACTTTGACGATGGTTCCTCAACGTAGTCTTTGTCAGTCTTATTAATGAAGCAGGGTTTCAGTCGGTCCACAGAGACGTTTTTTTCTTCTCCATCGACATTTATTTTGAACAGTCTATCAGACAGTCGTTCTACGACTTGGTATGGGACTTGATATGGAGGCTCCAGCGGAGCTTTAACGTGGTCACAGTGTAACCAGACATGTGAGCAGACCTTGAGGTCTTTCAGAATGAAGATACGGGCTTTGTTGTGGTGTGCTGTGGGTGTTGGTCGAATTCCACGCATATATTCTCGGTGTTTCTCAACGAATATTTGTGGGTCAGGTGGTAGATCTGATGAGACGAAGAACTCTCCTGGTATTCTCAGGCATGTTCCGTATAACATTTCTGCTGGAGTAGCCTGGATGTCTTCCTTGATTGATGTTCTGAGACCAAGTAATACAGTAGGCAGTATGTCAACCCAAGGTTTTGGTGAACACATGAGTGCTGCTTTCAAAGTTCTGTGCATGCGCTCGACCATGCCATTTGACTGAGGGTGATATGCTGTCGTGCGGGTTTTCTTAGCTCCGACGAGTTGAGTGAGAGCTTGAAATAACGCAGATTCGAATCGAGTTCCTTGATCAGATGTAATAGTGATGGGAGAACCATAGCGAGAGATCCAATGATTGAACAGTGTCGTTGCCACTGTGTCTGCGGTCATGCCTTTGATGAGAATTGCTTCCGGCCATCTTGAGAAACGGTCGATCATGGTTAAACAATATTGATAGCCTGATACGTTTGGTAGAATGATAATGTCGACGTGTAGGTGGTTGAATCTGGAGTCAGGAACTTCGATATGGTTTGGTTGGAGTTTGGTATGACGATGAATTTTTGCTCTTTGACACGCAAGACACTCTCGAGCCCATTGTGTTGCGTCTTTGCGGATGCCCGGCCAGGAAAATTTTTCGCGAAGCAGTTTTGAAGTGGTCCTACCACTGGGGTGTGCTGGATTATGAATTGTGTTGAATGCAGATTTGCGTAGTGAAGCTGGGATGGACGATTTGACGATGCCTGATGAGATGTCTGCGAAGATTTTGATGCCTTGTTCGACTTCCAGTTCTTGAAGATGCAGTGATGTTGAATTCTGGAGGAGACCTGGTAATTCTTCGTCATTGAGTTGTTCATTGTGTATGGTTACTGGGCTGAGTACGGTTGGCATGTTTATGGTGTTTATGCGTGATAGAGCGTCTGCGACTACATTATCCTCGCCTTTCACATAGACTATGTCCGTGGAAAATTGAGAAATGTATTCTAGTTGTCTGAGCTGTCGTTCTGAGGCTTTTTCGAGTTTCTGTTTGAAGGCGTGAATCAGAGGTTTGTGGTCAGTCTTGATGATGAAGTTTCTGCAGTCTAACAGATGATGAAAAAATTTTATTGATGCGAAAATGGCTAATAACTCGCGGTCGTAGGTGCTGTAACGTTGTTCTGTAGGACTTAGCTTGCGTGAGAAGAATCCCAGCGGTTGCCAGGTGTTGTTGATGAGTTGTTCCAGTTTGGCTCCAATTGCCGTTGAAGATGCGTCAGTTGTTAGAGTCAGAGGTGCTGTAGGTGAAGGGTATGCCAAGAGGGTGACATCAGCCAGTTTTTGTTTGCAATCGTTGAATGCTTCATCAGCTTCTTCAGTCCAGGCGATTTTTGACTTGTCTTTTTTGATGGAACGACGAAGGTAGTTGTTGAGAGGTAGTTGAGTGTGTGCTGCTTGTGGTGTGCAGCGTCTGTAGTAGTTTGTGACTCCGAGAAAGCGTCTGAGTTCTTCTATAGTCTCGGGTTTTTTGTAGTTGAGGATTGCGTCGACACGGTCAGTTACAGGTTTGTAACCTTGCGCATTGATGACATAGCCCAGGAAATTTACTTCTGGCTGGCCAAAAACACATTTGCTGAGGTTGATGCTGAGTGAGTGAGCCTTCAGGCGTTCGAAGATGTTGTTGGTGTTCCAATTCATTTTTTGACATGATGAGGATATCATCAATGTAGACAAAAACGAAGTCCAGGTCTCGGAAAATAGAATCCATGAATCTTTGGAAGGTCTGTGTAGCGTTTCTGAGTCCAAATGGCATGACCAGGTATTCAAACAATCCCCAAGGAGTGGTGATTGCGGTTTTTTTGATGTCATCAATATGCATAGGTACTTGATAGTAAGCTCTGTCCATGTCCAGCTTAGTATAGATGCAAGTACCGGTCAGGCGGAGCAAAAGATCTTGGACCAACGGTGGTGCGTACATGTCTGCTTCTGTGTTGGTGTTAAGGTGTCTGTAGTCACCACAGAGTCTCCAGTCGTTGTTTTTCTTTTTTGTCATGTGGATAGGACTGGCGTACGGACTGCTGGAAGGTCTTATGATTGCTTGTTCTAGCATTTCGTTGATTTGAGCCTTTGCTGCTGTCGCTTTTTCACCAGCGAGTTTACGAAAGCGTGCAGAGACTGGTGGAGCCTTGGTTAATATGCGGTGTGCGTATTGCGAGTTGGTGAGATTTGGCCTGGAAATCGGTTTTGTGATTTCAATAAATTGATGGAGTAGTTCTGCGTACGCCGGAGGTAAAGTTGAGTCGATAGTTGATATGTTGTAGGTGTAAGTAGCCAAAGTCTCTCCTTTTGTCGAGAATGAGGTAAGGGGATCTATCAGCCGTTGATTTTTCAGGTCGATGAGTAAGTTGAAGTGCGTCAAAAAATCTGCCCCGATTATCGCAGTTTGTATATCCGCGATAATGAATGGCCAGGAAAAGCTTCTTCGTAGATTGAGATCGATCTTGAGAGTTTTGCAGCCGTAAGTTTGAATTGCTGATGCGTTCGCTGCGTATAGTGTGAGCGGATCCTTGGTCAGTTGTTTGTAGAAATGTTTTGCCGGAATTATGGATACCACGGACCCAGAGTCTATTAAAAATTTTTGATTAGTAGTGAAGTCGTGAATGTGCAGACAAAGTTCTTTGGGTGGTAGTTTGCAGCCGCTGTCACCAACTGCCCCAATTAGTGACAGCGGGTCTAGTTTCCCTGGTTACCTGGTGATGAAGATGTGAATTTGCACGGCTGTGTGCATTGGCGGGCAGTATTACCCCATTTGGAATGGTAATAGCAGTAACCGTTGCGGTTTGGCGTTACTGACCTGGTTCTTGGACGATGTCCATGGAAGTACTGACCATATTGTTGATTTTGCTGGGCTTGTTGCTATAAACTGCTGTGAAATTGTTGTTGTTGTTGTTGTGTCTGTTGTAACTGTGCCTGAATTTTCTGCTGATCCGCTTGCAACCGAGTTATATCTTGCTGACAGGTTTTGAGAGTGAGGTTAATTTCGCGGAGCTGGTGTTCGAGTTGTAATAAGCTTGTTGAATGGTGATTTGTGTGTGTTGTGTCACGCTGGTTAATGGCCATGACGTGACTACTGCTGGAGTGAAGCACGATACGGTCTGCCATTTCTGCTAGGTTATTGAGATCTTGAAAGCTGTTTGACATGGCTAGGTATGGACGTACCCATGCCGGAAGACGTTCTTTTCACAGCTGGTACAATGCTTCGTCTGTCACTGCTGTTTTTGCCAGCTCACGCATCTCTCGGAGAAGCTGCGAGGGTTTCCTGTCACCAAGTGTCATTTCTTTCAGCAATTTCTGTAACTGGGTTTGTCTCGACTCAGAGAAGCGTTGAAGAATAGCGTTTTTTAAAGCTTGATACTTATCTTGTGCTGGTGGTTGTCCGATGATGTCCCATAGCTGCTTGGAGATACTGAGTGGAAGTACCTTGAGAGTCTGGCTGTATTTCTGGTTGTCACTGGTGATGCGATTGGCGGTGAAGTCCGCTTCAGCTATGGCGAACCACATTTCTGGTGCATCTGATGCAAACTGAGGTATGTTGAGATTGACAGCGTATACATGATCCTGTGGAATTTGGTTTTGCGCTGCGAGTGCAAATCGTAACTGACTAGGTAGCCTCATGTTCTGCAGAAAATTCGAGGGGTTTTGTGGTGGCGTATTTTTCCCGCCAACGGCTGAGTCTGTTGAGTTGTCATCCAACGGTGTTTTTTCAGGAGGGTTGTTGAGATTAAAAGGATCATCGTCGTTTCCCATGTTGTCTTTGTTATTTTTTTCTCGTGTAGAAGTTCGGAACATCCGTTGAACAGAATTTGAATTTTTGTCGTTGTGGATTGAATCGTTAAAAAAAATGGCTGCCGGCGTCGGTTTTTTTTCGAGTCCAGGCGTCACCAATAATCACTTGAGATCACGTCGGGGTCACCAATTGTGGTCTTTGGGGGATCAGACACACTAAATTATGAACTCAAGGATTACCAAAATATATAAATTATTTATTTAATTAACGTACAATATATTATTTGTTTTTAATATTGACAGGGTTTAGTATAATTGCACTTGTCGTGTGAGGAACGAGTTGTTGCTCGAGCTGTAGCGACTAGGTACATGTGTTTGTGTTTCCGGACGGTAGGGCGGCGTCTTGGTAGCTTTCGTTGCTGGACTCGGCAGTAGAGGCGTGAGCGAGGCTACGAGTCCGCCACACAGAAAAGTCAGCTCGCGACATCTAGCAACTATTCAACAAAGTAGATTCAAGAATCAAAAAGTAAAAAATATCTCTAGTTGACGTCATTTGTTGATGTCGTTTTTTGCGTCTCAAATTTTGATGTCCCACAGACGTCATATAGCAGTTTTAAATTTACGTCAAATTTATGTGAAATTTGACGTCAAAGAGAGCTCAAAATTTAATATTGAAATTTTTTATGTGTACCGTACGTCACTGAGACGGCAAAAGTTTCAGCTCAAAAATTGCGCTGAAACTCTGGTTATCTGGGATTTTTTGAAATATCGAAGTTTGACAAATGTAGAGATTTTTTTCAAACACATGTAACTTCGCGAAAAGTGGTTTAAATAAAATTTTCCAAGAGACAAAAAATGTTCATTTTTAGACATCTTTTCAGTAAAAAAATATCAAAACATTTTTTTGGAACACGTTTCTATTAAAATTTAAACTTCTAACTATAAATTGTCGATTTACAAAAAACACGAACTGATCGGTTTTCCTCATAATTTTTCACAGCAAACTGTTACCTATTCTACAACTTTTTCAGCTATGCTCATAATATGACAACGATGGATTCTATTTTTTTTCGATTTTTTAAATTTCATGTTCCAGTTTTTTTTAAGAAAAATGTCTAAAAAAAATCCGTCTATCAGTTGTCCCTGCGGGCCAGCCCTAAAACTTCCCGTCGTTTTCAAGCTCCATGAGCTCAAAAATATTGTTGTGAATACATTTTCGAGCTTTTCGAGCTAGTAGTAGTATAGAGATCAGTGGTAGTGATGCATGACGAGGCATGACTTTACATGAGTTATATACGGTCATGTATGCTCATGTCAACTTACTCTCAATTGTGCATAACCATTCTCCCCGTATCATACGTTCTCATTCATGATCATACATGATACAACCTGATTTTATATGGTATGTATGACGTCTATATTTACTAACGTTACTACGTTTACATACTTACATACTTACATAAGTATATTTACTACGTTTATAATTACTGTGAAAATCACTGAGACTTATTGTGATTTGCCGTGAGAGTTAACCGTGATACACAGTGATATTCCAGTGATTTTACCCCTGAATGGCACACTGAGAAAAAAATTTTCTTCTGACAATTAAATTTTAGTTATGACAACAAAATGATTTGATTGCCCATTGTCAATTATATATTTGGTTGCTTTAACTAAATATTTTATAATTCATCAACAAACAAATTATTAAACACTATAAAATATTTAGTAAAGATAATTACGCATGAAACATTGATAATTATTATTTTTCAATTCTGAATTTCAAAGAAACGTTAGAAATCATCGTTAATTTATCGAGATGAATCAGCTTAGTAAACACTGGATGGGATTTGGTACATGACGGTCGTAGATTTCGAGAGCTACCTGTTTAGAAAATTTCATAGAATCCAACAGATTTTCATAATTTCCCATAGAGATTTCACAAGAATGATTAAGTTCTATAAAAAGTGCTATAGTTAAGTATAGGCCCTTATAAATACAGCTATTAATATTAATACGCAAATTAATAATAATTCATAATCAATATTCAAGTAAATAATAGTTCATGACTCAGCTTAATAATAATTCATAAATCAAATCAATAATAATTCATAAATAATACTCAAATAAATAATAATTTATAACTCAAATTATTAATAAATCATAATGAAAAATAACCAAACATTTACCACACTCAACATTTGGTAAAATAATACTGAATAATTTCACTGACTGTACTCGTATTTACTGAGTATAACATTCACGCATTCCATCATATGCTTATGACCAGTTACTAATACTCAGAATTTACTATCTCTCTCACGCTTAGGCTATATACAAATGATCACCAACTCGGGAACCAAAATTACACGCCAATGTATTAGCCAAAAAGTACTTACAGTTTACGTATTATTCAACTCCCTTGGTTGCACGCTAATACGGTAAATGTATTTTCCTTTATGCGATTTAACAAATGTTCAACTAATGCCAATGGGTGTATATTATCTACACAAAATACCAAATGGCGACAAATTTATAATTAATTTAATGTAACAGAGCACACACGCTACTCTTACAGAGACTATCCCACATCTGACCATGGCAGCACGTGAATCTCACGCCGGCACCTAGGCCGACGCCATTTTGTCGTATATCTCACTTCACCCAATAGAGATATACAACCGTCGCATGTTATTTATTTACAGTACCACCAACGTACTACATAACTGTGGCCGTGTAATTTATCAAGTTCCCGACGCTAAATGACCAATTGTATTTTCCATAATTAATTCTTAATATTATTTACCGATAAATCAATCAATGATTTATTCATAAAACTAGTAAATTTATTTATAATGACTAGATTTACGGATGCCAACTGTTGCGTTGACGCGCATGCGCCAACCAATTCAAAATAGTAATAAGCACACAAATGAAATGCGCAACTATTTCTCCCAGCGCTACAAAAATCCAAATACATACTCTAATTAATAAGTGAAATCTCCTGATTCAAATACACTTTATACCTAAGAAATCAATAACGTATTATTAACACAATAATTAAATAAAATCTTACATGTAAGCAAACAATAATTATAATACAATGTCGGATGAGACGTGTGAGCAGCGTGTGCTACCCTCTGTTGCTCACCGACCTGATGTGAGACTGCCGCGATATTAAAATATCGTGACAACCTCTTAAACAGATGTCTTATAAGACGTCTTGTAAGAGACTGTAAAGTTATTCTAATTTGAATGCTGTCTGGGTTTGGTTCTTGTCTCCAAGCTGATTATAAATTAATTAATAGAAACTAAATTTTCAACTACATTGAAATAATTTGAAACTCAGAAATCTTGCAATCACCGCTAAGCCGTGAAAGCTGGTAATCCGCCAAGCGTCTCCTTAACCTTTAAGAGCCGTCAACTCTTTCTTGCACTTATTTCATTTTGCATGCGTAGTTTTTTCGTTCTTTTATTCTTATCCTTAAGCTTACTGCTAAATTACATCTAAAATTGTCAATACATATTTTAAGTGTGACGGTCGGCACACACTGTGTCTTCACGCAACCAGTTGACTCACTATAATTTCCTCGCAAGTATCTACTTAAAACACCAAATTATTTTTCCAATTCACTCTGTCACAAAATTAAAAATTCCATTCTCATGTTGCAATAATAACAAGAAATTGTAATGATAACTTACACGAAGTCAAGATCAATTGTTTTTATTCAATTTTACAATTTTTATTAATTATTGTGTTGGCGGCTTTCCCATTGCTCGGGAGTTAATGTTTTTTGCGAAAAAGCATGAATTTCTTTCAATTCTTCCTCCAAAATTGAATTGACGAGTCTAAAAATAGTATGTAATTTGTAATCATTATTTATAACCTTTAAATCTGAAATATTATTCGATAAATATAGTATATTAAAATTTTACTATGTGATATTTTGTTTTAATAGAAATAAAAAAAAAAATTTGGAAAATCCAAAAGTTCACGCTTGAAATGTTTATATTATATTTTTATTAACCACCTTAAATGTGTCGCATGCGTGTCATTATAATAAAAAAAATCAAGTCAATTTAGTGCATGGGTCGCTAAATAACAAGTTTACATCCGGGCATTCCTATAAACAGATCAACTGACGTCCAACCGAAATTTTTTTTCGGTCAACTTTTATTTAATAATGTACTCAAGAAAAAGACTTTAAATTATTATGAAAGGTTTATGAAAATGCGCTCTAGGCAATAGTGCTTTTTTTTCTTATTGAAGTATTATATAAATTTAGAGATGATTCAATTTGATAGAGACCTCGAGCAAGATTCGTTTAATATTTTTGTGCAATTCTTGAAGCCTAACATAAAGTCTTTTAAGAAGGTTCGATACTGACTATCTTTCTAGGGAATCTCATAGATTTTCTATTGTATTTTTGCAAGATTGCAACTCCTACACATCAAAATTTTACTAATAGAATATGTAATGAATTGACTTACTTTTAGGAATTAATACAATATATTTTTATTATAATTGCATTGAATCATAAAAAAAATTTTTTTTCAATAAAATAATTTTTATTTAATGAAATAAGTGATTAAAAAATAAACGTGGAAGTACGGCAGCAGCGCGCTAATGTTTAGTAATTTATTTGTGTACTAATGTTAATCTCAAGGTTTATTACTAGCTGGAGCTGGGGTGCAACTTTTAACACGAGTACTATGTGGTAGTGTGTATTAATGAGTAAACAGAAAAGAATGTCAGCTGATTTTTGTTTTTATTAATTACGGACGAAAGTAATATTAAAAAGAGGAAATATTGGAAAGGTAAATTTGTATCAGAAGCTGTTTATAATACACGTTTAAAACTATCAGAAAAAAGAAAAAAGAAGTTTATACGCTAGACGTATTAGAGGTTAAATAGTAAAAATGAAACTGGTACTATAGTTTGATTAGCGAGACTTTGCGCTTCGGTTTTTTACCCCCACCATTAAGGCGCAATGTCTTAAGTATTAAATTTAGATGGTGGGGGTAAAAACCGAAAATATCCGAAACGCAAACTCTCGCTAATCCAACTATACAAGCTTATTAATTATTCAAATTTTCCGCGGTTGTGTCAGTTTACACTGTTGCCGTCGTTTCTTAACTTCACTACACATGTGACGTCATTAAAGAAAATTCGCCTCTTATTTCATTAGAATTTAATAACGAACCAATGATTAAACTTAAAAAAAATATTAATGTGTTCAGAAATGTTTAATTAACTCACTTGCAGTATAAAACTTTAAAACAGTGCCGGCAACAAGATGCACCAACATATAAAAAGATAGATAACTAGTAGACTTGAGCTCAAGTTTGCGCAAGATTAATATAAGATTTTATAAAGATATGCATATAACAATATTCATAGTAAATTTAACATAAAACTGACACTCTTATGATCTAAATGCGATTTAAAATATTGTAGCACTACTTTCAACTGGGAGCAGTTTAAAAAACACGATTAATTTCTGGGAAAACTGATCCAAAACAGGATAATAATGAATTCTAAAAAAAAGTTTAAAAGCTTGTAAATTCTTCGACAAACAATACACGAAAAAAAAAATATAGCTCTCTCAGAAGTATATCGTATAGTTACAGTAATGATACGCGTCACTTATCTAATAGATTGTAACTGTAACGATCTAATGTATCATTCTGAAAACAATACGTTTGATAGCTCTGAGAACTATACAATATCTGTCTGAGAGCGTATCTATGTAAATACGTTAGGGTGCTCTAAAAAAATTGACGATTTTTATTTTTTTGCTGACAAACCTAAATATCGTTGTAAATATCGAAAAAAAAAATCCGAAAGCTGCTTGACCCTGTGGGCCAGCCCCGAAGCTTCCCGCTATTTTCGAGCTCAAGGAGTATTTGCAAGAAACATGGCTTATGGAAATTTTGCTCGTTTCATTTGAATAATTATGTAATCAACTCAAACTGAACGTGAAGTTGTGCATCTACTAATTAAATTTGAAGATAAAATATTAATCAAAAGTATAATTGATATACTTACTTTTGCGAAACATTTAGATGCTAAAAGGAGCATTACCCCTTATTAAAAAGAGCCATTTTTAAACGATTTGTAATGTTGAATACCCATAAGAAAAACGATTCAAAAGTATTTAAAAGCATTAAAAAGTGTTTAGAATTTTTTATTTCTAATCGTTTTAAATCGCTTCTTTTAATAAAGGGAAATAAATAGATAATTAACTTATGGAATGGTATTGCTAAAAATATGATTTTTAGGCCTTCTGTTATGAGAGTTTAGCTGTGACAGGGTTAATAACCAAGAGTTTTTCTTGACGACATAATTCGTTCAGGCGGCAATATTAAAATCTATAAAGTCTATAAACATTGTAATATTATTCTTTTTATTTACCTGTGGCGTTGCAATAAAGATTTCCCTTGAAATTTTTCGGATACGATCACTACAGAAAATTTTGAACCACAACCATCCGATTGGTCTTCAATTTCCTATAATATAAAAATTGTCGATATATATATATATACATACATATTAGGGTGCGTCATTTCGGAGCAAAATTTTTTTTTAAGTACATGTGGAAAAAACCTTAGTTCAACACAAAAAAAAAAAATTTTCGCACAAGAAAAAAAATTCTATGTCGATTACAGACCTAGCTCATGAATCAATCCAATTTCCATTTAAATAACACAAGAAAGTTTTATTTTTTTAGCTTTAAGTTATTTTAATTCGTTTACAAATAGATAGATCAAATAAACTAATACATATTTTTGCAGAAAATTGAACGCTCTACACCCTGTTGAAAAAATCCTATAGAAACTATTAGGTTCCGGTCATAATCCGATTCAAGTTCCCATAGCCTATCTGAACGGAAAAAAATTCCATTCTATTGATTTATGGGAATGTATAGGAATAGATTAGGTTTCAGAACTTAACTGACTTTTCCTCAATGGAGTGTATGAGATTTAATGGGCACGAAAAGTTATATTCATTTCTATACGAAATGGCTGATAAAATTTTTATCAGAATCAAAGAGAAATACCCTAGGCTGCTATTATATCAGCATATTCAGGTCTTGATTGATTTATTTTTCTCCTAGTTATTTCATTTTTTTCTATAGTATAAGGTTTCAATCAGAATTGTCATTGCCGAACTCTATATGTTTTCAGAAGAAGTTTCTACTTCATGTTTTGATCAATTTTTAATAGGCATTGCATTTGACAAATATACGATTTTATGGGAATACATAGATACTTATTCTACAAAATTACGATTTTTTTAATGAAACTTAATCTGCAATCACTGTGTCAAAAACACAATACATTCCTACTGGATTTTTGATTTGTTATTGAAATGAATCTGAAATTTCTGAGTAGTTATTACAAAATAAAAGTATATGTTTTTTTCTCATTTACTTTTAATCAATTAATACTATTAATGAATCGTCCGATTTTGATGTAGTTATCAACACGTAATTAGGTTATATTTGATTGGCTAAAACTTCATTGCTTTTAGTCGTGTTTTATTTGAATTTTCTAAACTTCTACTCATGCCATTTAATCAGATTTTGTGTAGATGCTCTTGATACATAATTTATTAGTATTGTCACTGTCGCTAATTAAAGTATCAAAATGATTCTATCATCTCTATGCAAGTATTTATACACGTTACTTCGTTTCTGCGCTGCATAAGAATGTATCAGTTTCTACTTTTTGACATATCATATTACAATAATTTCTATTAGATTGTATGATGCTAGCCTGATAATAACACTCTTCAGATTTAACTAGATAACTCCTGACATAGATTTTGAGCATAATAAATGCGAAATCGACAGTTTATTTGTAATATTTTAATCAGTTTTAATCGGATTCAATCGGAAAATAACAATTCAGATAATATTAATAATTATTAAAATTTGGGCAGATATGAATTTCATTTATCATGAATTCAGCAATTTTTAAAATATCCGAGTATAGAATTTTATCTGTCTTTCTAATTTAATCAATTTTATAAAAACTTAAAACAAGCATTTTTCAGGATTATATAAAAAAAATTAAAAACTTTTTCTAAGAAACTGTATTGGTTGAATTTCAAAATATTACGAAAATAAAAGGAAATATCAATAAAAAATTATATATATATTAGGCTGGTTAAAAAAAAAAATTTTTTCTTATGGTATCCAAAAATTGAAAGAATGCCTCAAAATAAAAATTTCGATACTAATCCAAGCTTTTAATAATAATACTACGGTTTGCGTAATCCATTTTTCTATTTGCTATTTAAATAACACAGGAAAAACAATTTTTATTTTTTAGAATTTTCTAGCTTACAGACCAATTAACGAATTTTTATGCACGATAATTATTTTTCTAGGAAATCGAACCCTCTACAAAAAAAGTCTCATCATTTTTTGAAAAATCCAACTGTTCAAAAGTTATTTGAGCTCAAAGTCAAATTTATAGTAAATTTCAAGATCTTTTTACTTTTCCGGCGAAACTATCAGTCTTATCAGAAAATCTCATAGAAACTTTTTTGTACGTAATTTTATTTCTTAAAAGTCATTACAAATAAAGTTTTTAAAAAATCCGCATTTTTTCTAGTTATTTTCATTTCAATGTTAAGCTTTTAAAAAAATTGTTTTCTGATTGATTTTTTACAAATTCTAAAAAATATTTTTTGTATTTTAACTTATATTTTATAAATAAATTGTTTTTCATAGGGGTGTTTAACGCAAGGATTTTCGTATGCTCCAACTAATAAAAAAAAAGTTGCTTAAACCCAGAGGAAAATTTCTTAGGAGAAAAGATATATATGTAGGAGAGGAAAGTCAGCGGTGCTAGACAGTAGCAATAGAAGTAGTTCAGTACTCGCCACTAAGTGGCACTCAACCTCTTGTAAAGTTCCTGGTTAGATAGATATTTTACAGTTTTTATATTCCAAACTTGGAAGCAATTCTGACACGAACACTCCTCTGTCCTTTGACACAGTGACAAGTGCCATTTTTGGTGATAATATAGTATATCCTATATTACTTCATAACATGCAAACTAATTGTTAATATAGATTCAATGCAGATTTTAAAATATTCGATTTATCAATTTTGAACCGTTTCGAATGATTTCTATTTGCTCATTCCGTTCCAATTTTCGAATTGATCTGAATCGTTTTTGTTAACCAGGGATAATATATAAAATTATATAAAAATTTTTTTTCCCGAGGATCGTTAATTTCCGTTCAATTTACAATTGAAACCTTCCGGAAGTATCCGACTAAATTCGATTGAAAGTCAATCGGAAATATCTGATTAACTTTCAATCAGAATCATTCGGAAGTTTTCGATTAAATCCGATTGAATGTCAATTAGAAATTTCTGTTTAAATCTTATCGATAAAATGCTGGTATTTCTCATAAAAATTAGTATCAAAAATATTGCGAAAACCAAGATCATTCTGATTGTTATTAATAAAAAAAAACTCTCATCTGAAAAGCAACCGGGAAGTTACGATACACTCAATTTTATTTTGTACTTACTATTTTATGAAAGCTATCAATCTAATCTGATTCTGAACATATATATTTTGCTGCGATAAATACATACTGAAACTCATGATTTTCCTATGAATTATTTTATTTGGAAATTACCTAATATAAACCAATAGATTTTTTTTTTTATTGGCGGTGAAAATTAGTAACGGGCATTTTCTGATTGAATTCTACATATTTTATTACATGTATTAGATATTGTAAGTAAGTTCCAATAGGTTGATAGCATTACACAGAAAAAAAGGATATCTTGGCGTAAGAAATTTTTTCTTGCCGCAAGAATATTTTTTGCAATTTTAAATGAAAACGAAAATTTTCTTGGTTCAAGAGCAAAATTTTCTTAAATTTAGTCATCTTGGCATAAGATTTTTTTTTTATTCAACCAATATAATATATGTTTCTTGAAGTAAAAAATATTTTTGTAAAGTGAGAAAAATAAATATTTTGCCCCAAAATATAATCAATTGTCCGAAAAGTAAAATATTCTTTCTTAAAGAATAATTTATTTTGAATCGAGATGATTTGTGACTCGAGTCAAGAATTAAAAGTACTCGATTCAATGGTAAGAAATATCTTGGCTTAAGTATTTGTTGTGTTGCGGCAAGTAAGCGTAGACGTTTGAACCAACAGCAACTGCGCTCACGGCTCAACGCAAAAATTCTCTTGGGAAAGCTAACTGTACTACACTAAAGTGGCGGTAGTTTAGACTCTACATTGTACAGTGTGCTAACTAGATATGGGTAAAGTGAACGAATGTTCAGGAAATGGTCGGGTAGCATAACTGGTAAAGCTCTCGCGTGATGCCGAATCAGTCTAGGTTCGATAACTACCATGAGCAAACAATTTATTTTTCTCAATTCGTTGATAAGCCATTTAATAGAGGGAGTTTATTCCTTATCCTCTCTACTGCTGTATTGTGATGTTCTGAATATACGCATACACTTTCCTGCTTGACTAGATTAGATTCACTGAAAAAAATAGGTCGATATATTTTTTTAAGTAGAGTCATTTATTTTCTTGAATTGAGACTAGAATTTTTTTAAGTCAAGAAAAAAAATCATCAATGGGAGAATTTTATGTCTTCCGTTAAGTAAATATTTGCATGATTCAAAAAAAGTTATTTTATTAAGCTAAGATTATAATTTATTTAAATCAAAATTAAAATTTCCTCATTACAATAAACCGTTGTCTTGAGTCGATAATGTAGTTTTCTCGAACTGAGAGTAAATGTTCTTCTGTCACGCAAAAAAAGTTCTTGGTTTGAGATGTTAATATATATTGTGACAATTTACTATACTCACCAACCAAGATAGAAAAGTATCTTGTTTTGATAGTTTTTTTTACTTGGTTAGAAACAAAATATATTTGACTTGAAATAAATATTCTTAAACCAAGATTATTTAACTTGAATGAAAATTTAATTATTCTTGATACAATATTTTTATAATATTAGTCGAAGAAAATGTTCTCGGATTAAAAAAAACCCAATTACTCAGCCCAAGAATAAAAAAATGAAGGCGAAAATTATCTTGGGCCAAGTCAACCTTTTTTTCTGTGCAGCTGTCGAGCATGAGACAGAGACTACTTCGGCAAACATCAAATAGTTAATAATTTCAAACCAACAACCATATTCTATGCTTCAATATGAATAATAATAAATTAAATCGTGAGGTTGACTTAAACAATATAATGAACAGTAAAAATTTATCGTTAAAATATACAGATACCACGCATAATAAGGATTTTTGATTATACTTCCGGTTAATTTCCACCTTAGTCTTCACTTGACTATATTTTTCGGCCAAGAGTGTCGTCTGGGTCGGAAGATGGGGATGACCTCGCAGCGCGTGTATCCCCAAAACAGCACGGAAACGGCCGCCGGTAAAACGGAGGTGGACTTCATTCCCGTTACATTAATTAATTAATTGAAAAGATATTACCTTAAAAAATTTCGTACTTAAAACTGTAATTTTTTTAAGTTTTTCATTCGAAGCGATGCGTTCTTATTTGAAACTGTTTTTTTTTTTTGTTTTTTTTTTTTTTTTTTTTTTTTTTTTTTGTTTTCTTTTTTCAGTTCATCTTTGCTGTACAGAAATTTGTTTACAAAACAAGTCGATACCGTACAAATATTTTAAACTAGTTATCGAAATTAATTAAAGATCTCTTATACTTGAATTAACAAAATTTATTGATCAATAATATCAACTACATTTACCATTCACATTTAGATAAATGCTTCACTCTCTTTGTCTTTGAGCGTAGTATAAAAATTTGTTTGATATTAAAATATACAAAAAATAACAAAAAATGCCCACAAGAATAGACTGATATAAAAAGTGGAAACAGATCTGGAAAGCGGCGTGGAGGTTCAATAAATCTGATTACTAAAGATAATAGAAACATTCCTACTATTGATAAATAAAACATTTTTTTTTTCAATTTAAGAAATAATTGTATAAAATGAGAGAAATATATGTTTAATGTGGAGTTGTTTATTATTAAATTGTTTTTTTTGACAAAATTAGATTGGTTTTTTTCTTTTAATTCTGTTCGTTTCCTCATTGTGAAATTTTCATTTTTAATTTTAGTATGGAGATTGAATTCATCAAACCATATCCAAAAAATCAAAACATTATAAAAAATTATTAAACTAAAATAAGCAATAAACAAACCGTCTTTTATTAATAATGGTAATAAGCTAAATGTTGAAATTATTAAAAACCAAAAACATGGAAGTGGATCATAATGAAAATAAATTAATACCGGAATAGCAACTAACAAAATTGTTTTTTCGTGTACTTGAAACGAGAATAAATAAAAAGCTAACGCACTATTTATTAATGATAAAATAAACTTTTCAGGCGATGGACTTAAATAAATACCAATACCGGAAGGAAGAGAAAAAATTACGGTAGTAAAAAAGCAAATTTGAGCTAATTGCAAATGATCAAATAATTCACGTAATTTCACAAAAATATTAATAGTACACCAAATATTGGACACTTTATCTTCAAAAACTCCGCGACTAAGTGGGAAAAGTCTGATAACTACATCGATGAAATTCATATTTCTTAAAAATGGCAACCAAATTACAGAAAATGTAATAATAACAGTAAGAGATACGCTCACAAAAGATTTTAAACACAATAAAATAGATTTTTTTCGATTCGGTATACACTCACTAAGAATATAAAAAAAAATAGGTAATGCATGATATAGCTCCATTTGTTTATAATTTAACGCTAAAACAAAAAAAAAAGATCCAAGTGACAAAAATTTATGGATTATTAATACTACAGCTAATAAAAAAAATCCTAATGAAATAGAATTATACTGAAAATGTCCGTGATCGATGAGGATGATTCCTGGATATACTAAAGCAGTTAATATTGTGAAATGCAATTTATTAAAGCCAAATATATTATTTTCTTGGATACTCTTAAACTCAGGAATAGCAGAAAGGAAATAAAAAACAATTGCCGGAACATAAATTATTAAATCAGTGATTAGAACAGACAATCGCATAAATAGTTTATGATCCGATGATTCGAAACCACGCGAATCATGCAATTTGACAAAGTCGGGGCTTATAGTATTTGCGATATTTCCAAGAATTAAACTATGATATGCTGTTAATGGTGGATAATCCAATCCCCAATACTGTAAGTCATTATCAGTGGTGTTAGAATACCATTGATTGAGCGGTAAATTAAATGTTATTTCCTGCCAATGACGTTGAGCTTCATAATCTCCGTGCATCGGTGGACTTTTTCTACCACTATAAGGATGAAATGTAACGCACCATCTTAACAATATTGTCAATCCAATCACCAAACCAATTTTAATATTTTCTCTCATTTTTCACTATTTTTTACATTAAAAACTGTAATCAAGCAGTGAAAGTTTATACATCAGAGCAATATAATTGTCTTTTTTTTCAATTATTATTTTCATTTTATTATATAAAACTGTTTAAAAATAAATAATTATACTCACAATGTGTGAAGGATCTAGTACTTTACTTAGTTTATTTTTAATATAGTCTTCAGAATATGGCATTTCAAATTGAGTGTATTTTCTCGTAATTGATGTTTCAGAATCTCTTAATAACAATTCTAAATCCAATATCTTGTCTTATAAGATTAATATATTGTTCTTTCAAAAACCCGGTGAATTATACAAATATATTTTCTTTTTTTTTCTGATTGGCTACCATTCGAGACGTACCACGTCCCAGATGAATATGAACTAGTCTTTAGTCTTGGGTAGTTCGCGAACGACCTAGGTCGGAAGAGCGCTCCTTTAGGTGAACTATGCGAACTAGTTCGTCGATGATCTCGCTCTTAGTTCTTAACCGAGAAAAAGTTGGCATGGAACTGTAACGATCGGGAATAATGTTATGTCCTGGGAGGTTACTAGGATCGGAGCTGACGCCACCTCCTGGACAGTGGGCAGTTCGTTGTCACGCGGGACCAAATTTTGAATTTGAAAACAGTGGATAAATTTATTGTTTACTACGATGATGATGATTATGATTGTTATTTAATGAAATAATTAAACTATGATTAAGGATAGATGTAATTGATAAAATAACTTTTATCTGAAGACTGAATTTTATTATAAAGTATGGATAAAACTTGATCAGTAATAACAGTTGTATTCGTAAAGAGTTCTCGGAGAGAAGTGAAGTTACATCAGACGGCAGAGAGATCTCGGACCTCCACTCTCCAACTTCTCCCCACTACTCTCATGTTCACACTCATGCTTATATGTATAAATACTTATATATCTATGTTCTTTACTAAATATTATACTTATACATTTATACTTTCTACTAATACGAATTTGAGATATAAGCTTATACATTTACGTTCTTTACTTTATCCATTCTATATCTTCTTATTACTTATATTATTTATATTCTATTTTCCCGTAC
Organism: Microplitis demolitor; assembly: GCF_026212275.2. NCBI lineage: Eukaryota > Metazoa > Arthropoda > Insecta > Hymenoptera > Braconidae > Microplitis > Microplitis demolitor. The sequence goes on from NC_068553.1 coordinate 7,559,420, forward strand.
TTGGATACAATCATTCGGTTAAATATTCTAGACTATCAGAGGTGTGTTCTATAATTATTCTATATTTAGTTATTCGTTACAATTGACATTATCATTTATCGTGAAACATCATTATAATTATTCTAATGCTATATTTCAATATTTCTATTAATTCATTTATTATATGAATCACTCTTTATTTAATATAAAAATATATATATTAACAATAATAGTTAAGTTCCTGCGATATGGTTTTCATTTATAAATAAGATTTATTTATTATATATTTCCTTTTCTTGTTTGCTTATAGAGTATGTATTTGTTTATAACCATATTTACTGTTAACTTTAGAACAAGGGCCTATTCATGATTTTTATGCGTGTGTTTTGTTTAGGTTTTAAGTATCAGGTGACAGAAAACGTTCCAAGACCACTCAAACTGTATTTATGTTTCTCTAAATATAAAATAAAGTTTATCCATCTATTTATTTAACTTTCTTATAATAAAAATATATAATTTAATGAGTATGTGCCACGACGATTTGTGATTTAATTTATTTACTTCATATTGTTAAGACGCAATAAGTGTTGTAGGATATTAATATATTATTTCAAATGGAATTTAAATGCGCGCTTCTTATATATCTCAAGTTTACTAATTAATTAACAGGTGGAGGCACCTGAGGCTGTTGAGGACATAACAATAATGAATAAGTGCTCCTAATTGCTCACAAAATGCTCAATTGTAATCCGCAATTGCTCACATTATTAATTAATTACTTAATTATTGATTGGTAATTAAAAATACAAAAAAATTTTTTTTTTTATCTAAGTAAACATACAGACTTTACGTAAAACTTTTCGAACTAACAAATTGCTCACCTTTTGCTCATTCTATACCAATACGTTTTTTTACATAATAACTTTTATTTATTGTTAATTAAATAAAAATAATTATTATGATTCAAATAGTTGTCAAATGGTGAAGTCATGAGTAGTGGGAGACACTTTGCCTTTGCACATGCTCACAAATAAAATCATCACACATGCGCATACATAGCTTTATCGCGCATGTGTATTATATAATCACTTTTTTTAAAAAATTTTATAGAAACAAGTAATTAAAATTATATTATGATGAAAATAGAAAGAAAATTTTGAATTTTGCTGCATGTAATTGTCATATTTACACAGACCAAGTAAACTAAACCTTTGTTTAGTTTTTAATTTGCACACTTTCTACGGCAATTTCTTTTGACCACAAGATATATATCTTCGACTCGGTATTTGTTAATTTCAATTTTTTTTTTTGTAAAGAATATAAATTATTTCTTATACCTCGATACATAAACACTTGTTCATATCAATTAAAAGTATGAAAATTCAACAAATATTAGCAGCTAGAAATTAATAGTTTGAATTTTTAATAATTAACAACAAATAAAAATACCTATTTCATAGCTCTATCATTAAGTACTATATTATTTGCATCATTGAGATCCCTAATAGTAAAATTATTTAGTATAAAAATTATGATTCAGTTACTATGCTTAATTTACAAATAGAAACACCTGATATCACCTGTAAACACAACCCTGATTAAAAATACTCATTGAAAAATATTGAAAATTATTTCAATTCTTTTCAATCCATATGGAAGTTTTGGAAAGTATTGAATGGAATTGAAATTTTAATCATTTGAATACTTTGATATTCTTAAAATGAAATTCAAAAGTATTGAAAGGAATTCAATCTTTCATCATTTCAATACCTTCTAACATGGAATTATTTTGGTATTGAGAAGGATTTAGAAAAATTCAAAAATGTCGACTCATTTTAATTCTTTTCAATTCTACACTCGATCTGAAATATCGAACTATTTTGGTATTGAGAAAGATTGAAAATATCAATTCTTTTGAATCTTTTTCAATATTGAGGAATATTCCTCGGAAGTTTAGAAATTCTTATATTATTTTTTGATTCAATATGATTGAAAAGTATTAAATTTATGTCAAGATGAAAACTTTGGGGTATAGAAAGTATTCAAAAGGCTTCAATTCTTATCTTTTTCAATACTTTTCAATGAGTATTTTTAATCAGGGAACAAGTCTGAAAATAGTTATTTTTTATGTAAATAAATCAATAATAAATTAGTTATATATATGTCAGTTATGGTATAAGATGAATTTTTTAACGATATCTCGGTCCAAGCAAGCTAGTGATCCAAGTAACACATGCTCAAGCAAGATTCTGGTTCCAGTGTGCCTTCAGCAAAACATCTGGTCACCAACGTCTTTATCTACGTATAGGTTTTGCATAAGATCATGTAGCAAGAAATCGTCGCCCAGACATGATTTTCTCAAGGTATTGTAAACAAAAATATTGAAGATATCTTAGATACGGTGCAGTTGAAAAGCTTCTGGTGCATTTCTTGCACCAGTAACTTATGCATGGCTTGCTCAAGAATTGTCCAAGGTTCACGATCAATTGAGAATAATCTGGCAAAAATTAAGCTCAATCTAGAACTGAGTTTTAATCCGGCACGAATGTCTTGTATAAGGCTTGTACTAGACTTGTTATTGAAATCTGGCTACAAGTATCTGTAGCAAGACACATAGGTAGGAAAAGACACTAAAGTCTATCGAACTTGAGACCAGGTTTGCTTGAGCCTTGAACAAGATTATTATATGGGATGCTTTTGTTAATAATTACATGAACAAACAATGGCCAATTTCAAATACTTGTATTTTACAAAGTGGTAATTATTTAAAATATTTGTTTATTTTTTTTTTACTTATTGACCAATATTTCTACTTTTTTTATTAGTAAATTAATTATTTGTGTTTTTTTTTTTTTTGTAACTTATATCGTAAGTTCATTATCGAACGTCAGTTATAAAAGGATTAAATGTAAATTATGTCTATTCATGTTCCAAGACAAGTTTCTTTTCAACTAAACGATGTTTCATTCTAGGATAACTATTAATAAAGCTACAAACAACTATAAAATGATGGAATCAGAGTTGACTCGGCTACATAAATTATTTAAAAAAATTTGCCATAATATTAAAAAAGTATATTATTTAAATTAAATTAAAAAAAAAAAACAATTTTTCATGAAATTAATTTCTGTTTTATTTCTATTGTAGATCACAGAAACTTTTGTACCAGAAAAATTAATAACAAGGATAAAAAATAAATAATGTTAACTTAATTTATCTTGTATTCACTGTAGACGATTAATATGAGAGCCGGAATTTTTATTTTTTATTGTCATTTATGATGAATCAACATGTACTTGTCTAACAATTGTTTCTTTCGTATATTTATTTATTTTTTTTTATTTAAACATTTCAAACGTCATTTTTTAAACTGCTGAAAATTCCCGCTACGCTAGCTTGTAAAAAACAAAAGACAATCGAAATTGCTATACTAATTGTATTGTTATTTTACAACGCCATTTGATAAATAAAACTTTTTTATGTGCATTTCATTACTTGTATATTTATTTTAATAATTTATGAATAAGTTATAATAATTAACAATATGACGTCTTGGGCTGCTATCCCATTTGTGGAAGTTATTAATCGAGTGATAAATTTTGATATTTGTTCCAATGGTGGTGAAATAAAACCAAAAGGTAATCCTGTTTGGGCAGAAATTTGTCAAATTTGGAAACGTCCATCTGGGAAGTATTTAAAATCACCTATTGCATTGTACTTTGATTTTAAACAAAATCGTAATGACATTTTCAATCGGTATTTAAAAGAAAGAAATTTGAATTTTTCTCATACCGATGAAAATAAGTGCATTATTTCTTCAGAAAACGAAGAATCAATTGAAGTCGCTGATAGTAAAGAAAAATTTATAGGCTTCAACATTAATTTTACAAAAGAAGAGTGGTTAAGAATTAAGCCAATCGAGAAACTCGATTGTAATAATAAAAAGTATTATACTTTAAAAAATGGCTGGACTGCTATTATTACAGAATTAATATATATTACACAAAAACTACCTTGCGCATTCAAATTCTCGCAACAATATGTTTATCACCTCAATACAGAAAATAATATTGATAAATTTATTCTGAAAATTTCAGGTTCATGCACTGAAAAATTGTGTAAAGCTGTTATTCTTGGGGAATGTATTTTTAGTTTTAATGAGGATGAAAATGTATCTATGTTAATACATACAGCGAATACACTTGACATTCCTCACTCAAAAAAACGACCTATTACCGGTGAACAGAGACGTGAGTTTGCGAAAGAATTGCAACTAAAAAAAGGTGAACTGTACAAAAGGAATCTCATTGAAAAGTACCAACAATATGGTGAGCAGGCACCTCCTATTATTCCCAATGCACCTGTTCTAAATCAAATTCGCTATGAAGGCAAAAAAATACGTCTTGGTATACAGGGAAGCATATGGGATTCATTGAAGCATCTAAAACATAGTAACGTTGAATTTAGTCATATTATTAAGCAAATAGGATTCGATAAATTTTTCGTTATGTATTGGACTCATCAGCAAACTGACCTATATAATGATTTATTAGTACTAAAGCCAATTATTTCAATAGACGCTACAGGGAGTGTGGTCCGGAAAATTCCTTCTGCTGAAAATTATCATAATGGCCCTATATTTTTATATCAAATGGTGACTTACATAGACTCTTTAATCGTTCCAGTTTGCCAGATGTTATCTGAACGACATGACACTAAAATTGTAGCATTTTGGCTCTATGAGTGGATTTCATCGAAAGCCAAAGTACCTCTAGAAATAGTAACCGATATGTCGGAAGCTTTACAAAATGGTATATGTTTAGCCATTTGCAATATGACGTACAAGCAGTATTTGTCAAATTGTTATAAATTTTTAATCGGGAAAAGCAAAATTTTATCACAGGTATATGTTCGAATTGACATTGCTCATTTGATTCACAGTGTGTCAACGCACAAATGTTTTTCGTCTGTTAAATCTGTAATTAAAGATTTATATTTAAGAGCTATTGGTCTAATGAGTACTATGGAAAATCTTCTAGATATTGAAAAAATGATGAAAGCTTTGTTAAATATTAGCCAAAATGAGTACGGGTGTAAGAATGATATACAATGGATTTTGACAAAATTAGAAACTTTTAAATTCGACGATACGGCTATTGATTATAAAAAACTTAAAAACAGTAGTAGTTGTGATAAACAAAATTTTTGTGATACACATTTATTTTGTGATGATGAAGAAATAAAAAAAGATGATTTCGGCCTATCAAATTCATCTGTTGATCTTGATTTATCAGATTACGTTGATAAACTTGTCAAAAATACCCCTAATAATATTCATTCAAATAGTTCTATTAATTTTGATGATGTTAATCCTTATCACTTAGTTGGGATATTAGAAAAGTTGATAAAATTGTTTAAACAGTTTCCATCATGGACAAACGTCATGCGTAAACATTTTGGCTCAGAAAATTATGTTGCAACTTCATCCCGCTCTGAAAATTATTTTAAATATATTAAGGATAATGTTTTAGACGATCGGCAACTGACTCGAGCAGATATGTTTTTAATTCAACATGTTAAAACAATTTCTACAAGACTAATTGAAGCAAGAGCTGCTTATGAAAAACAGCAGATGATTCAAAAACTATCTAATGTACGTAAAAAAATTAATCTATCTGATGAATGTATACTAAACTGTGAAGAAAACTGGAGAAATCAAAACAAACCTGCCGATACTATAGAAATGGATCTTGCCGAAGATGAATTTTCTGACAATGGAATTTCTATAGATGAAATAGACGCAGTATTAAAAAAGATAAAAAATGATGCAAGTGAAACTAAAACCTTAAATAAACTTGAGTTATTTGAACAAATTATTTCTACTAAAATTGTTTCAAGTTTAACATCTGATTCAGAATCACTGTCAACTTTTGCTAGAATTTCTTCCAATACACCTGCTAAAATATCTTCCGACATAACTGCTAGAATTTCTTCCGATACACCTGCTAAAATATCTTCCGATATACCTGCTAAAATTTCTTCTGACTCATCATTAGACATTTTTTTGTGTACAAGGAAAGAAAGTAATATTTCATCCAATAATGATTCAAATTTGTCTGAACCGAAATTCAGCTCCACTCCTAACTCATTTTCTGACTCATTAAAATCCTTAAAAATATCATTTAAACAAAAACTAGAAAATAGTTTTTCAATAGTACTAGACGAGCAACCAATTCAATTTAAAATTCACGAAAACCAAACATCAGTGAAACGAAAAAAAATTTCAAACAGTACCTCATGTCAACCAATTAAACGAGGAAAGTACGTTAATCCATTTCCTGCAATCAAAATATTCCATCAAAATGCAGCAGATAAAAACTCTAAGAAGACTAAAAAGCGGAAAATGATTCAAAATGGCTCTATAATGGGTTCTCGTAAAATTGGTAAATTAAAATTATCATTTCGAAATACTTGCCCATTCGATAGTATCACTGAACTTTTATCTTTTGCATACTTAAATTTTAAAAGTTTTTGAAATTTTGTTGACGATCAAAAAAGTAAATCTGAATTTTTAGAAATCTTACAATTTTATGCTGAACATGGTGCCACCGCGGAATTCTACAGTAAAAGACTTCATTTCTTACGGAAAATGTACCCTGAAAAAGATTATACTATTGACTGTGTAGACGATGTCAGTACACTGATTGAAAATTTGCTAATACATTATGAATCTATCTCTGAACAAACATATTGCACTAAATGTAAATCTTCTGCAACAAAAAAAATATCAGTATTTAATGTTAACGCAAAATTAATATGGAATAATGGATTTGACTTCTTGGAACAAAGTATTTTGAATGATATTAAAAAAGAAACATTTTATTGTAAAAAATGTAAAGAGAACGTAACCGGTCGAACAATGAATATCGATACATATCTATGTTTGAATGTGTATCATTTTTATGAAAAAACGCTTTCATCAAGAAAAGATGAACAAGCATTATTAAGTACTAATTTAAAGGAAATTCCAATAAATCTAAATATTCAGGATAAAAAATATTTTCTGACTGGAGTGATTGAATTCCGATCATCGAATCTACCGAACGGTATTGGACATTTTATAACTTATACTCGGACAATTCAGAATAAATGGACAGAATTGAATGATTTAATAGGAATTCCGACAATACTACAAACTAAATTACCTAATATACGGATTACTTTATTATTCTATGTCTTGGTATAAATTTATTTATTTATAAGACTTTAACTTAGTAAAAAAAATTTATGATAATAAAATGAAACGCAATAATTTAATTTTACAAATTTCAATTGTAAACTATTCGTTACATTTATCCTTTCTAAATATTTTTATAAAACTTAATTATACAAAATCAAATACTATAGCAGGCTATAATTATTTAATAAGCAATAATAGCGTTCATGCTATATGTAAGGGGTTTGACATAATTATATTTTCTTTTGGAATGAAAAATTAATGTAGCTCAAAAACATTATTTTCAAAGATGTAAAATTTATCAATTATATTAAACAATTGCAATTTTATTACCACATTTATAATACTGGTGTGAATGAATAATTATTCCATAAATAAGTACTGATGATGAAAACTCTACGATATTATGGAATCATCGATGCCTGCAAAATAAAAAAATTTCACCAGTTATTTTGTTCTAATAATAAAGATAAATTAGAATCAATTTTTACGTATGTGACAAAGGTGCGATTAATCTCCTACAGTGAATACGAGTTAAATTGAGTTAACTTTTTTTTTTTTTGTATCCTTGTAATTTATTTTTCTGGTACAATTTTTAATGTAATCTACAATAGGAATAAAAAGAAATTTAAATTAATGATATTTTTTTTTTAATTTAAAAAATATACTTATCCAATATTGTGGAAAATTTCTTTAAATAAATAATATAGCCGAATCAACTCTAATTTCATCATTTAATAGCTGCTTGTAGCTTCATAAATAGTTATCCTGGAATGAAAGATCGTTTAGTTTAAAAGGAACTTTTATCTTGGAACATGAATAGACATAATTTATATTTAATCCTTTTATAATTGACGTTCAATAATCAACCTTCGATATGAACTAAAAAAAATAATAATAATAATAATAATTAACTTCCTCATAGAAGAAAATAAGAATATTAGTTAATATGTGAAAGATTTAAGCAAATGTTGTAAATAATTACCTCTTTGTAAATTACAAGTATTCAGGGACACTGTGACGTAGCTAAATCTTTTTACCATTGTTTGTGAAGTGAATTTATAGTATTGATTAACTTAAGTATGTTTGCAAACAGTTGATTTGTGTGCAACGACAGCAATATATTAAGTTTAATACGCATGAGAGATTTCAAGTACTATATACATGAGTTTTGATCGCTTCGACTATCCAACTACCCTGATAGCCACCTTAACCACAAGTTAATTTAAAGGCTGGGCCGCACCTAACGAAATCCAGAATTGAAGAATTCTAGTTATTTATTAAATAATTATCATAACAGCAATTTTCTTAGCTTCCGACTAAAAGCACAAGACGAACTTCCTCGGAAGATTTTCATCATCCGAGCCCCATAAATATTCAAAAAGTGATTAGAATTCTTAAATTCGACATTTCATTAGGTACGGCCGAGCCTTAAGTTATTGCCATATTCTGAAGCCAACTTAAAAGGGAGTATTATTCAGCCAAGAAGCTTGCCAGAAACTTTCTCGTTAAGTAAGCCGAAAATGTTTCACTGCAGAACTTGCTGAGTAAGGTGTGGCTATCAGGGAGGCTGCCGTCTACTTCTGGAAATGCCAAATTTTTGCGGCCAACTTGGCGACAAGTTGCTGCAGTAGGTTGCCGCTAGCTTGCTGCCAGCTTTGTTATGTACTGGGTTACCAGAATCAGAGCTGACGCCACCTCCTGGATAGTAGGCAGTTCGTTGTCACGCGGGACCAATTTTAAATTTGAAATCAATAAATTAATTTATTGATGGTGATGGTGGTGATGATTATCATAATTAGTATAATTGTTATGATAACTATTCGATGACATAACGGGTAAGGGTTAATATAAATAATGAAATAACTTTTACCTAAAGACTGAGTTTTATTATTAAGTATTTATAAGATTTGAACGGTAACAACAGTTGTGCTAGCTGCAAGTCTACGTTCTTTACTTATCCATTCTACGACCCACACGAAACAAAATATATCCCGGCAAAATAGTATTTATCCGGCTTATATCTTTAGTATTGTCATACGTATGCTATTTTAACGACAGATATTACCGGATATATCTTTTTCCGTGTGAGGACTTTACTTACTGATTGTATTTTATATTTCTCTGAATACAATATAATGATTGATTCATCTATTGATTTCGACTTTTTTATAATCTCAACATATAATTTAATAAGTATGTGTTACAAGGATTTATTATTTAGAATATGACCTAATTATTAATAAGGTACTATGAATAAATTCAATATAAATACAATATAAATGTTGTAAAATCTTAATATGTACATTTCAAATAGGAAGTTAAACGCGCGCCTATTGATGGATTGCAAGTTCCGTAATGAATTAATAGGTGGAGGCACCTGAAGCCATTGACGACAACAGCTTCTCTGATAGCAACCTTAACCGTGAATTAACTTCAAGCTACTGCCGATTCTGAAGCCAACTTAAAGGAAAGAGTTAGAGAGCAAGCAGCAGTTACCTTTAAGTTGACAGTAAATTGTCTGTTAACTTAAATTCAATTTGACTACGAGTGTTACTGGTCAGAGAATGACGTTAAGCTGATTGAAAGTTTCACTTTAAATTGACGGCAAGTTTTCCTGCCAAATTACATTCAGATGACGGCAGTTGATTTGCATCAACTTGCACGCAATTATTATCCAGCCAAGGCAGAAACTTGTCGTTAAGTTAGCCGAAAGTGGTTCGGTGCAGAACTTGCTGAGCAATTATATTTAGAGTGTGGCTATCAGGGTTGGCTATAGGGATATAATTCAAAACAACAGTTTCTCCGAAACTTACTAAAAACTTGCAGGAATGTTGGCGTCAAGTTTCACCTGCAAGTTACTGGTAAGTTGCGGACGAAACGGTTATCAGGTGCTTCCACCTGTTATAATTAATAATTATTATTATTGAAATGAAAAGCGGGCCATTTGAAAATCCTTTTTTGAAGGTAGAAAAAGAAGCAGTTTTTTTTTTCTATAATTCATGCTGTTAAATTATGTTTTTTAACAAGTAATAACCGAAAATTAAGGTTGCTTTTCACTTATTCGATTTTAATATAAGAACAATTAATTTAAGATGCTGAATATTTATGCAAGCCATTTCTATATTAGATTAACTAGCCTATTTATTGAACATAAAGCTGTGTATTTCATGAACTAATGACAAAAAGTAAAATAGAATATAATTTAAGTGTATAATTAATAATTTCAGTCATGAAGTTTAATTTATTAATTTGGTTGATTCTTTCATTTTGACGATAAAATAATTGTTTTAGTATATGCATGATATGATTTTTTAATTCTTTATGAATATTTAGCAACAAAAAAAACTTAAAGACACTCACTTTTAGATTTTCTTTTTCTATTATTACTTTTTTTTTAGTTTTTTACAATAAATGTTTTTAGAAATATGAGAAATTTTTTTATGTTCAGGTTAACTCAGTGAAACAAGTTTATGAAAATTTTGATAATTATTCACAAACTACTAATTTATAATTAAAAATTGTGATCTAAATGTGTAAAATAGAAGATTCTCTAATAGATGTTTAATTTAATCGCAAATGTCATGAAAAAATTGTATTGATGATTATCAGTTTCAAATTTTAGGTTAGCAAAACGAATTATCTTTACTTGAATTTTAATGAAATAAAATAGAATATTAATTAATATTTAATATTGTGATTTGAATTTGCAAAAGCCGAGACCCTTGAAACAATAAATTATCTACCTGCTAGGGTCATAAAAAAATTCTGTTGACTGTCAGTGATAAAAAAGAAAAGTAAAGAGTATTAAATTGTTGCAATTCATGCTATAATATCAATGAAATATTTTTAAAAAGTAGGCATTAAACAGTGGCCGTCAAATGATATTTTTAATTGTTTTTTTGACAATAAATATTTCTAAAAATATGATGAGAAACTTTTAAAATTTTATGTTATTCAAGTCGACTTTATTCAGAGAAATCTTCGTTAAAATCAATATGTAATGAATTTAGAGTTAAAAATTGTGATTTTAATGTGTAAGAAGCTAGTATCCTTAATGAAATGATTAATTTGATTATAAGTGCCATTGAAAAAAATTATGTTGTCATTGTAAAATTTTAGGTTAGCCAAAAGATTTTGTTTATAAAAAATAACAAGTTTCTACTTAATAATCAAAAATTATGATTAAAATTTGAAAAAACCAAATTTCTTATTAATAATTAATTTAAATGTAAGTGATAAAAAAAATGTATCTTGATTGTCAGTGATAAAAGAAAATAAATCTAGACATATTCTCTATATTATAGTGTTGTTGTCTTTTTTTAATTGTCCTATTATAAAAATATAAATTAGATATCAAGAATGAGTGTGAATGTAACAGACATCAGACAAATTTATAATTATAAATAAGTAAAGTAAATGATTAAAAAACGAATATTTATAAAAAATGCACTTATTAATTTCAAAACTTTTTGATTGTGCATTTTTAAAAAATTTTATTTTATTAAATTGTAATAAAGTTACATTGTAATTGTTTTAGGAAATTGTAATAAAAATCAATAAGTTACTACTAATCAAAAATAGTGATTTAAATGGGTAAAAGCTGAGACCCTCAATAAACTGATTTATTTAAATGTAAAACATCATCAGAAAATGAAATTGATTTTCAGTGATGATAAAAAAATATAAAATATATTATATTGTTGCAATTTTTGAATTAGTTAATTACAAAAAAAGAAACAGAAGTAAAAGTAGTGTCTGCCAAACAAGTTTTAAGAATGTCTCGTTTATAAAAATAAAACGAGAAACTAAAAATTTTAAGTTATTCAAATGGATTTTCGTCATAGAAATTTTTATCAAAATCAACAAATGAATCATTTTTTAATTGTTACAGTGAAAAATTGTAAAGTAAATATGTAAACCCCAAGACTATCAGTTAAATGCTTAATTTACTGGCAAGTAACAAAAAAAAATTGTATTGATTGTCAGTGATGAAAGAAAAAAGTGAAGAAAATTATATTATTGCTATTCTTAAATTAAATTTAAGTAAAAAAAACTGAAAACTGCCTGATTCTGCGGGCCAGTCTCAAAACTTTTTGCTGTTTACAAGCTTTTTGATTTCTAAAATACTCTTGTTAACACATTTTCGAGCACTCCGAACTCGAAAAAGGGAATGTCACACCTTCTGTTGCGAATATTCACGTAATAAAAAGTTTAAGAAAATGTCGATAACAGTGATTTTTCGATACATTTGTTGATAATATCATTTAAAGTAATGACCCTGATTAAACAAAACGATTTGTGACGACCCGAGAAAAAATTTTTATATATAATCATATAAAATTATATGTAATTATATATAACTCGATTATATATAATCATGTATGAAAAATGGCCACATATAATCATATATAATTATATATAACTGTATATATTTATATATAACTATATATAATTATCTTTGGCCATTTTTCATATATGATTATATATAATTAAGTTATATATAATTAAAAAATATTTTTGAAAAAAAAAAAAAAAAAAAAAAATTAAATACCAAATTTTTGATTTGGTTATTACCGCGCGAACGCATTACAAATTCAGAAACAAGAAATGATAGCAGTAAATGATAAAAAAATTCTGGAACATCTGCTAGGTTCGAACACGGCTCCTTTTGGCTGGTAACCCTGAACATTGATCACTGGTCCACATCACGAGAGTTCATGTTATGTGCTTAATTGATGTATTTAGAGTGAAATGCCGGTAAAGACCGAGTTCATAAGTTTTTGTGATGGATTTTTACACAATTTAAAAAAACTCCATGAACTTATGTGAAATTTTATTTTTGTCGGCCTCGATGATAATTATATAAAATTTTAGTAAGTTTCTTCAAATTTTTTGATTTTCTGTTGTAATGTGAAATTTAAAAAAACTTATATAAAATTTTAGGAAACATTGAATAATTTCACAAAATTACATGAAATTCAACCGATTGAAAAACTGGGTACTTTCAATTTTTGAATACCATGAAAAAAAAATTATTTTTTTTTAAACACTCTGATGATTGTATACAATTTAATATGGGTATATGTATAAGATTAGATATAATTACATATGATTATATATAAGAAATTTTTCTCGGAATAGTATTATATATAATTATATATGACGCGACATATGACTTTCTCCGTTTAAATATTGTATTATATATGATCATACATCATCATATATAATTATATATTATTCTATATGGATATATATACAAGATTATATATAATTATATATGATCATATATAGTTATATATAATGATGTATGATTATATATAAACATTTTTTCTCGGGGATTAAAAATTAATTCATCATTAATCGTCATAATCGTCATGGGTTTTCAGATTTAATCGTCCCAAATCATCAAAAGACGATTTATTATTTTACGATTAAAAACGATTAATGACGATTAAAATTTCAAATCGTCTTTAATCTTCATTCGAAAAATTTAATCGTTTTTAATCTTCCATTGACGATTTATGACGATTTAAAACGATTAAAACAGTTTTAATCGTCACAAATCGTTTTGTTTACTCAGGGGAACTGATTACAACATATTTAAAAAGCAATCAAAAGAATCAATAAACTTGAAGTGCTAGTATAATTTTTAAAATATTCGATACATAAAATTATGAGTTTCAAAAAAAAAAAGAGAAGCTATAGGCTTCGGTCCGGTTTTAGAAAATTGAATTTTTAACAGATCTCGACGTCTTGAGGTTATAGGAAGCTGTTTTGACTAATTTCACGATGATGTCCGTGTTTATGCACGTGTTCATAGAAATTCTGTAACTATTAATTCCCTACGATTTGTGAAAAATTGAGCACTATCGGTACAGTACATTTAGAAAATTCTCAAAACTTCGAGATCCATTGGAAATTTAATTTTCAAAAACCGGACTGAAACCAATAATAATATCCATTACTCTTTTTGTACCTGAAAATCGAAACGATTTTCGAGCAAGAAAAATGAAAAAGATGTTTGTAATTTAACTGCTTCAAGGTAACTTAGGGGTAATTGGGGTGGCTGTAATTTCTGCTTGACGTACTAGGGCTTATGCGAAAAATTTCACAAATCTAGATCACCCTGCTTAAAAATTGATAGATTCTTATAGCTGAATGTATAGGGCCCTATACTTAACTATATCACTTCTCATAGAACTCATTTATTCTGATAAAATCTCTATGAGAATTTCATAGAATCCATTGGAAATTTTCTAAACAGGGCATCCAGTAGATTTCTTATTCTTCATTTTTTTTTTTACTTTTCGTTCCGCGAAAAACGTTTCGATCTTTAGGTACATTAATCTTTTACGTTTTCAATTTTCATAGCAAGAAGTTCAAAAAAAAAAAAAAAAAAAAAAAAAAAAAATCTTAATCCAAGTTATCCAAGAAATTGGAATAAGAGATATGAAAAAATTGGGTAAGTGATAGAAAAAAATTTAAATAAACAATATTTTATATTTGTTATTTCTCATTTAATTATAACTATATTACAGAAAAATAACGGATTCATTAATCAATGATTATCAAATAATATTTGATTAAATTCAATGTGACATCAACTTTGAAAAGAAATAGTTAATTTACTTTTTATTTGATGATTATTCATCAATGTGTAACTAATGTTATCGCAAAGAATAAAAATAAATGATCCGATCAAAATTGTATTGATTGTCAATGACGAAAAAAAAAAGTGAAGAAAATAATATTTCAGAAACAAGAATTGATAGCAGTAAATGATGAAAAAATCCTGGACGTCTGCTGGGTTCGAACACGGCTCCTCTTGGCTGGTAGTCCTAAACGTTGATCACTGGTCCACATCACGAGAGTTCCAGTCATTTGCTTAATTGATGTATTTAGAGTGAAATGCCGGTAAAGACAGAGTTCATAAGTCTTCGTTATGGATTTTTACAAAAACTCCATGAACTTATATGAAATTTTATAAAAACAATATTTGTCGGCTTCGATGATAATTATATAAAATTTTATTAAGTTTCTTCAAATTTTTTAATTTTCTGTTGTGATGTGAAATTTAAAAAAACTTATATGAAATTTTGGGAAACATTAAATAATTTCACAAAATTATATGAAATTCAACTGATTGAAAAACTGGGTACTTACAATTTTTGAATACCATGAAATAAAAAATTCTTTTTTTTTTTTAAACACCCTAATGATTTTATACAATTTAATATGGGTATATATGTATAAGATTATATATGATTATATATAAGATAATTTTCTCGGAATAGTATTATATATAATCATATATAATTATATATGGAGCTACATATGACACTCTCCGTTTAAATATTGCATTATATATAATCATATATAATTATGTATATCCATATATAATTGTATACAATTATATATGGATATATATATAAGATTATATATAATTATATATGATTTCATACGAAAAAAATTTCTCGGAATAGTATTATATATAATCATATATAATTATATATGACGCTACATATGACTTTCTCCGTTTAAATATTGTATTATATATGATCATATATCATCATATATAATTATATATAATTCTATATGGATATATATACAAGATTATATATAATTATATATGATCATATATAGTTATATATAATTATGTATAATTATATATAATCATTTTTTCTCGGGGCTTACAGTAGTAGTCACAAACTTTGCTTTTTAGTTTTTATTCTTTTCAAATATTTTTATTAATCCAAGATTACTTATTTATTTATATTAGGATTTTGGATATTGAATCATTAAATTGAAGATCAATCAATTATAAGACAACAATAAAATGTATATTACTTGTTAGTTTGCTTGAACTTAGCAATATCGTTTAAATATTTACCTTATACTATAATTGATATTTTGCGTGCCAAAATGTATGAGGCCGCCTTGCTACAGATTAGTAGCCCATATAATAATGTTTTTAAATTCTTTAGCAAGTCTGCCTCAAGATCGATAGGTGCTAGTGTCTTTGACTTGCTGCAGATACTTGTGACCAGATTTAAATTGCAAGCCTAGTGCAAACCTTACTCAAGAAATTTGTGCTATATTATAACTCAATTCTGGAGGAAGACTATAGTTGAATATAGTTGCACATGGTTTTCTCAAGATCTGCTCAAGGCTCAATTTTGAGCCTTGAGCAGATCTTTAGCAAGTCATGCGTAAGTACCTGCCGTAAATTACTGATGCAAGAAATGCATCAGATACTGTTTTATTGCCCTGATTAAAAGAAACGATTTGCAATGTTAAATGCCTATAAGAAAAGTGATTCAAAAGTATTCAAAGTTTTCAAAAGCATTGAAAAGTATTTAAAGTTTATTTTTCTAATCATTTTAAATCATTTCTTTTAATAAAGGTGCACGTGTTCAAGATATCTTTAATATTCTTGTGGAAGATACCATGAGCAAGATATACACAAATCTTGACATAGGTTTCTTGATTCACGATCTTGCAAAAGACACATATGTAGAAAAAGACACTAACAGCTAAGAGTCTAGCTCAAGAAACTTACTCCAGAATCTTGCTCAAACACGGTTACTAGGGTAGGAGTCTATGCTAACAAAATAAAAAAATTGAATTTTACTAATACATATTTTTCGTTTTAATATCAAAAGAACGTATTATTTAGACTACCCCTTTTTAACTGCAACATTTTTTTTCATCTTTAGGTTTAGCCTGAGCTTTTTATAAAATTCCTTAGAAAAATAATTTATAGGCCCTTCTAGCTTAAATCACAAAATTTCCAAATTCCTAAAGCTAAAAAACGCGTAGTTAACGACATAGGCTCTTTCAGTTTTAAAAAATCGATATTTCATTCTCATGCGTAAAAAATTTTTACAGGTCAATTGGCGATAAAAAACAATTCATGCGCCTTTTTACTTTTTGGCACGCGATTTATATAACTAATTTATTATTGATTTATTTACCAAAAAAATAACTATTTTCAGACTTGTTGTGTTTACAGGTGATATCAGGTGTTTCTATTTGTAAATTAAGCATAGTAACTGAATCATAATTTTTATACTAAATAATTTTACTATTAGGGATCTCAATGATGCAAATAATATAGTACTTAATGATAGAGCTATGAAATAGGTATTTTTATTTGTTGTTAATTATTAAAAATTCAAACTATTAATTTCTAGCTGCTAATATTTGTTGAATTTTCATACTTTTAATTGATATGAACAAGTGTTTATGTATCGAGGTATAAGAAATAATTTATATTCTTTACAAAAAAAAAAATTGAAATTAACAAATACCGAGTCGAAGATATATATCTTGTGGTCAAAAGAAATTGCCGTAGAAAGTGTGCAAATTAAAAACTAAACAAAGGTTTAGTGTACTTGGTTTGTGTAAATATGACAATTACATGCAGCAAAATTCAAAATTTTCTTTCTATTTTCATCATAATATAATTTTAATTACTTGTTTCTATAAAATTTTTTAAAAAAAGTGATTATATAATACACATGCGCGATAAACCTATGTATGCGTATGCGTGATGATTTTATTTGTGCGCATGTGCAAAGGCAAAGTGTCTCCCACTACTCATGACTTCACCATTTGACAACTATTTGAATCATAATAATTATTTTTATTTAATTAACAATAAATAAAAGTTATTATGTAAAAAAACGTATTGGTATAGAATGAGCAAAAGGTGAGCAATTTGTTAGTTCGAAAAGTTTTACGTAAAGTCTGTATGTTTACTTAGATAAAAAAAAATTTTTTTTGTATTTTTAATTACCAATCAATAATTAAGTAATTAATTAATAATGTGAGCAATTGCGGATTACAATTGAGCATTTTGTGAGCAATTAGGAGCACTTATTCATTATTCCCGATCGTTACAGTTCCATGCCGACTTTTTCTCGGTTACCCTGATAGCCAAGTTGGCGAGAAACTGACGAGAAACTTGCAGCCGCAACTGGAACCAAGTTGATCGCCAACAGTTGGTACCTCCAATAGTTGATGGACATTTTCTGAGAATGTTGGTGGCAAAAGTTGTAAATCCAAAAAGTTGACTATCACTTTCTGAGAAAGTTGGTGGCAAAAGTTGCTTGCAAAAGTTGGTGATCATAAGTTGACGGTAAGTTTACTTTCAATTTCCTCAGAAACTTGCATTCCAGTTGCGGCTCTATACTGCCGCCAACTTTCTGAGAAAGTTGGCGGTAACTTGTAGCCAAAAGTTGCAAAAGCTGAAGTTGTCGATAACTTGTCGTCAAGTTGGTCGAAAACTAATGAATGACCAACTTTTTCTCGATCAACTTGTGTTATCAGGGTATAGTTCTTATTATATTTTTTTTAACGTCGGTTTTACTAGACACTGGCGCTATGTGACCAACCGAGTTATTTACTTTTTCTGTGCGCGCCTTGATATTGCGAAAGACTATTTATATATTAGATCATTACTCAACGAGACTAGCTGTTGACTATTGATTAATATATATTATTTAATTTTTTCATTTTTACTTAAGTAAAAGATTTGATGTGCTATAGAAAAATGTCAACTTTAATTGTTATAATTAGTATTTTTTAAGTATTGTAATATAATTACGCATTTATACTAGAAACGAGACTAGCTGTTGACTAATTATTAATATAAATTCTTTTATTTTTTCATTCTTATTTAAATAAAAAATTTCATGTTCCATAAATAAACAGAACTAGCAATAATCATAAATATATTTTTTTCTCTATTTATTTTTTTTATTAAATTATTTAAAAAAAAGAACTAATGAACTAAAAGAACGAACTAGTTCGCCATTGGATTATGAACTAAATTGAGCGCTCTTAGTGGTGACCGATTAGGCCCAAGGCTAATATGAACCCTAATAGCCACTTAAGCTTGCAATTGACAGTAATTTGATAATTGAAATGACCGAAATTCGCTGCCCGTATTAGCCGACAATTTGAGAGCAAAAGTTGGAAAGGAAAATTTACGGTTTATTTTTCTTCAATGGAAAGGCAACTTTCTTTACTAGATAAAACCCTAATGAAAGTTTCCATGAATTTTTCGTCAAATGTCCGTCAACTTTGGGCTTTTCCGTTCTTGACAACAATTTGTATACAAATTTTGAAGTGAATTTGCATTCTTTCTAATAGCATAGTTTACTTTACAAAAATTTCCTTGAATTGTCGTCAAATTTCCGTCAACTTCGGACTTTTCTGTTTTTGACGGCAATTTGTATGCAACTTGCCATTCAATGTGACGTAAATTTACTCCCCAAATTAGAATACAAATTCATTTCAAAAGTTGACTAGAAAAAAGTTGTCGACAATTTTCAAAGGTTGGTACTTCCAAAGTTGATCCACACTTTCTGAGAAAGTTGGCAACCCATAGTTGACGGAAAGTTTCCAGATAACCAGATGTTATGTCCTCAGGAGCCTCCACCTGTTAATTGATTAGTGAACTTGAGATACATAAATAGGCGCGCAATTTAAACTCCATTTGAAATTTATATATTAATACTTATTGCGTTTTATCAACATTTGGTCAATAATTTAGATAATAAATCGTCGTGGCACGTGACACAGACGTCATGTCCTTGGAGGTTACTAGGATCGGAGCTGACACCACCTCCTGAACAGCGGGCAGTTCGTTGTCACGCGGAACCAATTTTCAATTTGAAAACAGTGATATATCTTTATTGTTGACTACGATAATGATGGTTATGATTATTGTTTAATGAAATAATGAAATTATAGATAAGGATAGATGTAATTGATAAAATAACTTTTATCTGAAAACTGAGTTTTGTTATAAAGTATGGATAAAACTTGATCAGTAATAACAGTTGTACTCGTCAAAAGTTCTCGGAGAGAAGTGAAGTTACATCAGACGGCAGAGAGATCTCGGACCTCCACTCTTCAACTTCTCCCTACTACTCTCATGTTCACACACAGGCTCATACAATATACATACATATATGTAATAGTTCTTTACCAAATAGACTTATACATTTATACTTTCTACTAATACAAATTTGAGATATAAGCTTATACATTTACGTTCTTTACTTTATCCATTCTACGTCTTCTTATTACTTATATTATTTATATTTTATTTTCCTGTACTTGGATACAATCTTCCAGTTAGATATTCTAGACTATCAGAGGTATGTTCTTCTATAATTATTCTATATTTAGTAATTCGTTACAATTGACATTATCATTTATCGTGAAACATCATTATAATTATTCTAATGCTATACTTCAATATTTCTATTAATTCATTTATTGTACAAATCACTCTTTGTTTAATATAGAACTATATATTAACAATAATAGTTAAGTTCTTGTGATATGGATTTCATTTATAAGTAACATTTATTTATTATATATTTCCTTTTCTTATTTGTTTATAGAGTATGCATTTGTTTATAACCATATTTACTATTCACTATATAACAAGTGCCTATTCATGATTTTTACGCGTGTGTTTTGTTTAGGTTCCAAGTATCGGGTAACAGAAAACGTTCCAAGACCACTCAAACTATATTTATATTTTTCTGAATAGAAAATAAAGATATGCTTATCCATTTGTTCAATTTTTTACAATCTAAATATATAATTTAATAAGTATATGCCACGACGATTTAGTATCTAAATTATTGACCAAATGTGTTGATCAAACGCAATAAGTATTAATATATAAATTTCAAATGGAATTTAAATGCGCCCCTATTTATGTATCTCAAGTTCACTAATCAATTAACAGGTAAAGGCACCTGAGGTCATAACACAGAGTTTCAGCGCAATTTATGAGCTGAAACTTTTGTCGTCTCAGTGACGTACGGTACATAAAAAAAATTTCAATGTAAACTTTTGAGCTCTTTTTAACGTCAAATTTCACATAAATTTGACGTAAGTTTAAAACTGCTATTTGACGTCTGTGAAACATCAAAATTTGAGACGCAACAAATGACGTCAACAAGATCTCAACTGGAGAGATATTTTTTACTTTATAATTTTTCAATTTACTTTGTCGAATAGTTGCTAGATGTCATGAGCTGACTTTTCTTCAATACGTATCAAACGGTAAAATCGAATCTAAACAATTTAGGTCAATTTGAGCTACTTCTGCAATCAAATTTTGCTACTCAATTTTTGATGTCTCGAGTACGTCAAATGGCGGCTTTAATCTGACGTCAAATTTACGCGCAATTCGACTGTTAGTTGAGCTCAAGGGTGTCTAAGAGAGATCCGAACGAAAATGTAGCCAACGCAACAAATACAAGAAAATTTAAAAGCAAAATTGGTCAATATCAAAGTATATACATTCCACAGCTTATATATTACACTAAATGAAGTACAAATTAAAATAAAAACTCTAAATTGATATGACACTCACACTTTAATCGTAAAACGTGATAATTGAACAAAAATCTAGTTACCAACATGAAAAAAACAAATAGTATGAATAACAAACTCTTCAAAAGTATCTAAGCTAAATTTTTCAAAAAAAAGACAATTCACATCACGTCGAACAAAAACTCAACCGTCGGTAAAGTAAATCTTGGTAGGTAACTGACTAATTAGGTAATCAAGTCTTAAGCTACTATAATGGAATTTAAAAAATTTGTTTATATTTTTAAATTATTGTAAAATGCTTTAATGATATAAAGTAATTAATAATAAATGAGCACTAAGAAAACCATGTAAAAAATTTTCTGTCTTAATTAAATTCCAAAAATAATTCTAAAACATTTCAAATTATTAAAATTAAAATTACATTCAAAAACTTTTTAACGTGGAAATATTATTATAATTTATAATTAATAATAATAATAATAAAAGAATAAGTATTAATTTAGTCAGAAAAACTTTGAAAAAAATTTCGGGTCAAGTTATCCGCAACATCAAAGACCGCAACGATTTTTTTGCAATTAATCGGATTTCTCAAGCCCGGGTATATTTCCACAAAAGTATATAATTTGTTTTAAATAAAAAAAATATTAGTTGCGGTCTTTGATGTTGCGGATAACTTGACCCGAAATTTTTTTCAAAGTTTTTCTGACTAAATTAATACTTATTCTTTTATTATCATTATTATTAATTATAAATTATAATAATATTTCCACGTTAAAAAGTTTTTGAATGTAATTTTAATTTTAATAATTTGAAATGTTTTAGAATTATGTTTGGAATTTAATTATGACAAAAAATTTTTTGCATGGTTTTCTTAGTGCTCATTTATTATTAATTACTTTATATCATTAAAGCATTTTACAATAATTTAAAAATATAAACAAATTTTTTAAATTCCATTATAGTAGCTTAAGACTTGATTACCTAATTAGTCAGTTACCTACCAAGATTTACTTTACCGACGGTTGAGTTTTTGTTCGACGTGATGTGAATTGTCTCTTTTTTGAAAAATTTAGCTTAGATACTTTTAAAGAGGTTGTTATTCATACTATTTGTTTTTTTCATGTTGGTAACTGGATTTTTGTTCAATTATCACGTTTTACGATTAAAGTGTGAGTGTCATATCAATTTAGAGTTTTTATTTTAATTTCTACTTCATTTAGTGTAATATATAAGCTGTGGAATGTATATACTTTGATATTGACCAATTTCGCTTTTAAATTTTCTATTTGTTGCGTTGACTACATTTTCGTTCGGATCTCTCTTAGGCACCCGAGCTCAACTGGCTATCAGGGTTGCCTTAAGTTTTCTCAAAAACCTGTTCTCGAATCACGATTCTTCCCTGGCGTTAACTTTCTCAGAAAGTTGGCGGTAACTTGCAGCCAAAAATTGCAAAAGCAAGATTTGAAATGAATCGTTTATTTGAGAAACCCCATAAGTCAAGAAAACAAAATTTTTCAGGAAACACAAAAAACATTTTTCTGAAAAAACTTGCCATTAGAATAATATATAAATAATTGAAGAGAATAATGTTAGCGTCTCTGAAAAATATTCAAACAATAAAAATTCAAATTTTTAATTGAATTTACTTAAAAAATTATTTAAAGTTGATTGATATATGGGGTTTCTCAACCAAACGGAAGAAAAAGTTATTAAATCATTGTTGTCTTTACTTTTTCGACTCAAATAATTTATTATACTGATAAAGTGAAGTGTATAATATGTATTTAAACTCTGAACTCAGAAATTACAAAAAATTATAGTTAATTCAAGTATTTTAATTAGTCATATTATTTTTTTTTCCAAAAAAAAGTGCGAATTTTAAATAAAAAAGAAAACATTATTTCTATTAAAGTAAAACTGTAAATGTTTTATTTGAAAAACTCCATAAGTCATTGACTTATGGGATTTCTCAATAAAATGAAATTTCTGTCACCCCGTTAATTGTTTTTTGAACACTGATTTGATGGATATTTTTATTAATTTCTATGAGGGGACATCCAAAGAACCCAAAAATGCAAAAAACCCAATTTCGAAAAAACATGACTCATGGAGTTTCTCAAATTCTGAATCGTTTTTAATTGTTTCAAATCTCCTTATGAACCAGAAATTCAACTTTTATCTGTCGATTCAAAAGTATTTAAAACAATTAGAAAAAAACAAATCGTTTCCAATCATTTCGCATCTCCATACAAAACGAAAATCCAATATTATATGTCGATTCAAAAGTATTCAAAACAGTTCGAAAAATCGAATCGTTTTTAATTGTTCTAAATCTCTGTATGAATCAGAAATTCAACTGTTAATTTTCGATTCAGAAGTATTTAAAACTATTCGAAATATCGAATCGTTTTGAATTATTTTGAATCTACCTACAAATCAGAAATTAGTTTCCCTGACGGTTTTAAATCAGCCTGGAAACACCCTGGGAGTGGAAACACGTCGAAATTACGGTGGATCCAGGGTGGGTTTGTGCCATTTTATCACCGTGTATACACGGTGGTTACATTGTGTTTCCACGATGGTAACACGATGTACCCACCCTGATTCCACGGTGTATTCACCGAGATTCCACAGTGTATCCACGGTGATTACGCGGTGTACGTGGAATCACAGTGGGAACACCGTGTAACCACCGTGGAATCACGGTGAGTACACCTTGTAATCACCGTGGAATCACGGTGATAAAATGACAAAAAACCCACCGTGTAACCGCCGTGGATCCACCGTGATTCCATCGTGTTTCCAGGGTGAATCAAAACCGCGAGGGATTTGGCGAAAGTAAATAATTTACATTTGTGATTGTCTCTTGAATAAGTACATGATTTTTTTACAATGATTTCGTAATCATAGATAAGAAAATAACTGAAAAACATCGGAATTTTGAAAAATTTTCACAAGATAGTTGATAGGAGATGAAATAGCCTAAAAAAAAAGTCATACGGTATTTTGTGACAAGTCTCATAGTTTCGCCAAAATATTTCAATTCTTCGTACTTTAAAATTTAACTTGATAATACTTATGAACTGGTGGTCTTATCAAAAAATGAAGAGGGCCTTTTTTTAGCACGCCGAATTTCTATAAAAAATGTGTATAAATCTGCTCGACCTATCAATCTGCTCATAAGTTATAACTCTTGAAAAAATAATTTTCTGATCGATTCTAAGGGCTTGACACTGAAATAAAAATAACTAGAAAACAATGCGGAGTTTCGAAAAAATTTATGCGTCATACACTGTCAAGAATAAATTTACTGATTAAAAAAGGGCTATGACTTTTTGTGATAAGTTAGCTAGTTTCGCCGGAAAAGTAATAAGACCTCAAAATTTACTATGAATTTGTCTTCAAGCTTAAATTACTTTCTCGAAGTCAAGTTAGAGTAATTTTTGAAATCTTTTTACTTTTTTGGCGAAACTATCGGACTTACCATAAAATGTCATAGAATCTTTTTTGTAGATAATTTTATTTCCTACAAATTATAGTAACAGTTACTATCAGGATGGTAATATTTACTATCAGGGTGATAATATTTACTTCTGCAATAAATTTCGTAACAATTACTATCGGGATGGTAACAATTATAATTTCTGATGGTAACTGTTACCATGTGGATTATAAATATAAATATTTAAAATAATATAATAATTAACTCTAGTCAACATACAGGATTGTAACAATTATCATAAATATATGGTGAATATTACAATCTACATGATTTATATACAATCATGTAGATGATATTTACTACTATCTGATTGATGGTAGAAATTTTTACCATAGCTAGATAGTATCTCCTATTATTTATTTACTGAGTATGAGTTTGCGAGGTCCCACATATGCTAAATCTTTTTTAACTTCCCGCTAAGAAAATCGTCGATTTTCTTAGCGGGAAGTTATTGTTTTCACCCCGATTTTTGAAAATCGAGTTTTCATCAGATGTCGACGTTTTGAGGTCCTAGGAAGCTATTCTGACTATTTTCAGAATGATGTCCGAGTGTGTGTGTGTGTGTGTGTGTGTGTGTGTGTGTGTGTGTGTGTGTGTGTGTGTGTGTGTGTGTGTGTGTGTGTGTGTGTGTGTGTGTGTGTGTGTGTGTGTGTGTGTGTATGTATGTATGTAAACTCTTTGTAACTTTTGAACTAATGAATCGATTTGGATGGTTGAGGTGGCAATCGAAAGAGCTTGTTGGCCTTCAACTTTCCTAAAAATTTCAGATTATTTAATCGAATAGACTCGAAAATATTGGCGAATTACGAAAAAAAAAAATTTTGTTTTTTAGTTTTTTATTGATTTCTCAAAAACGACTTATACGATCGACTTCAAAATCTAATCAGCTCTGGTACTCAATAAAATGCATTGATTGCCACCTCAAACATCAAAATCGAATAATTTGTTCGAGAGTTATCGCGGGAGAAAGAAATGGTGAAAAACGGTTTTTTCTAAATATTTTCGAAACGACTGACGCGATCGATTTCAAATTTGAATCAGCTCTAGAACTCAATAAAACGCGCCGATTGCCACATCAACGATCAAAATCGATTGATTAGTTCAAAAGATATCGGCGTTGAAAAGTTAAAAAAATAACATTTTGTTATTTTTTCCGGATAAATCAGAATATAACGTACTAAAATGTGCCTGATATCATACCAACTCATCTTTTTTATGGTTTCTTTCGATCATATAATGTCATCGAACTTGGTTTTTAGTTTAAATCATATTATTAACAAAAAAATCGATAAAACGTAGTTTTTAATATTTTTATCGGATATTTCGTATTTTATTGTTTTTTACATGAGTCAAAATTTTTTTAAATCTTGATTTTGATCCCCGACATTGATTTCTTCCTCAATACACTTATTTTACTGAACAAAATCAGGAACTAAATTTTAAAAACCGCTTTATTGATGATTTTCGATTCTTAAATTTTCAAACTTCAGCATAACAGGTAACTTGTTAGAGCTTGAAAAGATCGTAAAAAAACAATTGCATGTGATAGCATTTTCGAGCTCGAAGAGCTCGAAAATATATCTACACTAATGTTTTCGAGCTCTTTGAGGTCGAAAACAGCGGGAAGTTTTGGGGCTGGCCCGCAGGGTCAACCGACAGACCGATTTTTTTTAATGATTTTTCTCCCCTCCGGGCGAAAAGCGTCAACTTTTTTTCCGCTGTGCGAAACGAAGTTGACGCTTTCCGCCTCCGTCGAGGAGAAAAATAGTATTGACATCTTGGGCAGTAAATAAGAAAGCCTCAGATCACATGTTTGTTGACCTCGGCTTCGCCTCGGCCAACAATTACATGAGATCTGAGACATTTCTTACTTTCCTGCACGAGGTGTAAAATATACTATTCAAAGCAACTAAAGAAAATCTCAGCTACCGTTAAAAAAAAAATTTCATTTTTGCGGGCACAATGAGATACTTTCTAAAAATGTTAAAAAAAAAAATTTCTGGATACTAAACAAATTTAATGAAATTAAATTTTTTTGTGAGTAACTTACATAAAGAAAAATTATATTTTACACAATTATTGGATACAAAAGAAAAAAAAAAGTTTAATAGTTTTTATCATAAAACAAAAGTCTAACACTTTTTAACTGACACTCGACTTGTGGAAAATAAAAAAAAAAAAAAATTCAAAATAATGCTCTATTATATTTACAAAAGTGATTTTGGAATGTTTGAAAAATTAAAAAAAAAATTTCAGGGATACCTCATTTTGCCTCCCGTCTCCTAATCTATATGAATTTATTAATAACAATATTATTATTATAACAGTTATGTCTTATTATCATTTTTTTTTTGTATTACTATTTTATTATTTGCTTATTAATATTTGTATCATCAATATACGTCATCAGCGACTTGTATAGTAGCTGAAATGAAAAATTAATTTTTTTCGTATTTATACTATTTGAATATTTTGGAAAAACCGTGTTTATTATTGTTGTCCCATATTTTATTGTTGGTTTATTTGAATTACTGTGCATGGATAACGTTATAAATATATATAATCAAAAATTAAGCTTATATGTAATTTATTCAAGTTTCTATAGCTGCTCTTACACCTATACAATATAACAGGGATAATTTAAAATAAATTAAATTTATTTGTAAATTAGTAAACTAAATTTGAATTTGATTCGACTGCGCTCTCAGCCCACGCATTTCCGTTGTCCCCACGCCGTCGACGATCGATACTATGGGACTCTATTAATTTATTGGTACGCTTGGCCGTGCGACGAATGGGTATCCTACGGGGCCCCGGGTCCCGCCGTTTCTAGAAATTAAAATTCGGAAAAGGTCTGGATGGTACGAGCCTGACATAAGATTGAGAGTGGGGAGCTGCCGGCTTCGCGGCGCGCCGAGAGGCACAAGAGAGACACTCACTGCCTAGCAGGGGCCATTCACTCTGACCTCCCACCATGCCCAATTTTGTCATTCCGTTGACCGAAAGTAAACAACGTGACAAAATAAAAAGTTTCAACAAACGAGTTTCGTTGTAGTGGTAGCAGTGCATCTAATAATAATAATAGTCAAAAGTGAGAACTCTGGTGGGAATATTATTCCTGCAAGAAAAATTTATGTTAAAATTTTGAAAAATCGTAATTGATACTAAAAAAATGTATGACACGTCTTATAAAATTCTATTTATTGTTTGGAATGTCTTAATTTCTTATATTGATACCCAGGTTTCGGGTTATAGTTGCAAACACTAATTTTTAAAGTTTATTTTTTTCTGTGGAACAATTTTGTTTTTACAACTTCTTGTTATATTTTTTTTTTATTTTAATGTAGGTCATAGCAATTGTTAACATAATTTAGTATTACAGTTCACTTTTTAATGTACTAATCTTTGTAGAAAATTTATACTTATTTTTTAAAAATTAATGATATAATAAAATTATATTACTTATAATTGAAAATACTAATTTTTTTTATGTTACATTTGGTTAAAAAATAAAGTGTCTTTAAATAAAATTGACTCAACCAATGTTATTTCATTTATGTCGCAAGAAACTTAAAATTTATTAACATTTATTAATTTATTCATATTTTTGTTTCAACTTTTTAAATACCTTTAATTATTGTATTGAAAAAAATAAATTAAATATCTTACAGTTTCATTTTGATAAAAATCAATTACAATGAAAACAAAAAAAAACCATTCATATCGTTCATTTAACCGCAGTCAGTATAAGATATCTGAGATTAAACAAATATTAAACCAATTATATGTTTTTCTTTATGTTACTAATTAATAATTCATTTTTGATTAATAATGTTTTTTATTTTTGTTTAATTTTTTTCTCTATTCAAAAGTTTGCCGCTATTATCTTTCAAATTCTTTAGTTGAAAGGTAGCGCCACTAGTACCTCGTCATTGCTGATGTTACTGCTATATTAAAACGAAATTACTATAAAACCTAGAAACTATAGATTTTATGACTTGAAGTTGGTACTGATGTGGTCGACAGACTGACAAAATTCGCTCCCATCTAAAAGCATTGAGTGAACGGCCCCTGCTGCCTAGAGTTGCACACAGTCAGTCGCATCCAAATTTCATCAAGAAAATTTCCTAAATAAAAACTTATTAAATAAATTTAGGGTGAGTCGTAACACCCTATCCGATTAAATTAACATCGCTAAAGTGAGTTTTTAAAAAAAGGGCGAGTAGTTATAATCATTAAAATATCTGCGGCGAGTCGTGAAGACCCCGCACTCTCTGATACATCAACAAAATACGGTGAGTCTAAGTTTGACCCCGGACGCCATTTGAAAAATCCAGGTTGTGGTTTTCGAAAAATTCGGTTGGGAAATTTTTACTAATTGCGCTGAGTTTGGCAACCGCGTAATTAATTAAGAATATTAATTGGTTAGCAGCAGGAGGAAAAGAAGTGGAAGCCGACAGCACCCAACATCAGTCTATGAGAGCGGCATCCTCCTCCCACCATATGGCGTCGTCATCTTCACCGGCAACTACTTCGGTAAATTTGGAAGCCACTTGGTTTAATTAATTCTTTTAGATTTTTCCTGATAAAATTTAATGAGATAATGTAAATTTTAAATATAGATATAAAATTTTATAAGATAAAAATTATTAGTTTTCGCGGCGTGGGTTCGAGAGCGTTCGGTCGCCATTTTGTGTAAGTGTCTGGGCTTGTTATTATCAGGTAGTGAAATATTAGAAAATTTTTCAGTTGAGTCTAGCGACCACTGATTAATTAGTTAATAATTAAAAATCGTGATATTTAAGTTTAATTAAATTTAACCGGTATTCTTCTGGAGGTACTGAGTCCCACCGACCGTTCTCTAGAAGATGCTGGAACCTTAGTTTCGAAAGTGACCTTGGTGCTGAGTCTCGCCGACCGCATCACTGGGAACTTTGTGGGAAAATTTATTAGGATAAAACTTAAATAAAATAAAATCCAGAGAATAAAGACAGCCTAGAACTTCAGGCGTAATTAAGACTTTAAAATTGCGGATAATTTGTATGCGAGCGTGAACTGAAATAATTTTTTTCCTCGCCAGCAAAATTGTTGTATATTAAGGGGATAATAATTGCTATTATAATTAAAGAAATTTTATATTAAATTTAAAATTAAGTAAAGATCTTAAATACGTAAATATTGTCGGGAAAACAAAAATTTTATATTAACTAGAAAAATATATCCGTTGCCACAGAAATATTGTAAATAAACTTTGGATATTTTATTAAAATTATATTTACTAAAATAATTATTCTCGATCGATTAATGACGCTGAGTCTTACCGACCGCTCATTAAGGGATTGATTCTGTAATAATAAGAACCTAACTCTGCAGCTGTGTGGTCCAGCCACGATAAGGAAATTTTCGAACTCGTCCTTGAGATTTTCATTTCTCTCTGCTTTGTTTTGCCTTGCAAACGATACTGAGAGATCGTGCAAACTTACTCTCAGTGGCGCCCTTAGAACTGTTGAGTTCAAAAGGTGTCCAAATTGTGACCTCGTAAGCCTCGTCGTCAAGACCACGGAAGTCGAGGGGTACCCGGTTATAACAAAGTCGCCGAGCTTCGAAATTTTTCTATAAATCGGCTGGTGTCTGGTTTGCAATGATTTGCCAATAAATAGCTACACTGTCAAAAATTCATAATAAATTTAACTGTGGGCGCATAGCAACACCGAGATATAATAAAACTGGTACAAAATTTACAAGTGTCCCATAGTAAACGTATGTGCATAGGCCACAATCGTATAGTCTGCGCATAGGTTTACTATGGGACACTTGTAAATTTTGTACCAGTTTTCTTATAGTCCGGTGTTACTATGCACCCATAGTAAAATTTGTTGGGAATTTTTCACAGTGTGACTATACTGGTTCGTGCATGGTGAATCATTGGCAGCCGTCTTTTTGCTTATAAAAACGGCGCACAATTAACCGCCATTCGTTGGCCAACGGTTTGATCGAGTGTGCTTAATACCAAGCTTTGGCCGATGATTGATTGCTACGATTGGCCAATGCGACTGCGATGCTTGGCATACCGTTATCATCCGATATTTAACCGATCTTCGGCCGATATTTGAAAATTGGCAGCCATTCACGACCCAATAATGGGCCGATTCTTTTTCTTTGTATAAGCAATTACTGTGCGACCATTAATTGCTGCGATATCAATAATCAAAGTCAAAAAGATCCTTTTTCATTCCAAGACCAAAATCTCAGCAACAAATAGTCATACAGAGACAACAAAAAGGCAAATTGTAGCTTAATAAATTTCATGACCGAACTGTGCATTAGTTTTCTAGAAAAAGATTTTTCCGGGCTCGTAGAGCCAAAAACCAAAACCAAAAAATTAAAAGCATTTTTTTTTTCGAGCTATTTTTTATCACGCAATACTCATGGCTAAAAAAAATCGGTAAAAGATCTTCAAACGACAGAATTGGAGCTTCGAATTTTTTTTTTTATTTTTCGATACAGCCAATTTTACAAAAATAAAGCATTCCAAAAATCACTAAAACATTTATAAAATTTTCTTATTCTTTTAATTTTTTCGAAGAGAGTATTTGTGCCGTCTAATTTTATTTAATCTATATTTACACGTATATAATATTATCAATGTCTCAAAACTAAGTATGCCAAAAATTTTTTTAAGTTGCGTCATGATAAGTCAAAAATTTATGTGAAAGTTTTGATCTTCAATAATTTCTTACGATCAAAACCTTTGCAAACTAAAATATTTATTTATTTATTTTATTTTCAAATTTTCACATAAGGGTTCGAACGAAATTTAATATTAAAATCAATTATGATTCATCAAATTAATAATCAATTATTAAACAACTACGGTACATATCTTCTTTTAATACTTTTTTAATGATACGAAATTCAATTAATTGATACCAATAATTAAAAAATCGCGTGACCTTGACAAGTCCGTTGTAAAGCACAACCTCTCCGCTTCGCGTTCGAGGCGTGCAAAATAAAATTTTAGTATTACTATTTCTGAAAGAAATGAATTTTTAAAAAATTTAATTTTTCCCGCTACTATATTTGAGTGCCCTGCACGCGCCCACAAAATAGTACAGGCCTGATGTTTACATTTGTCAAAATAACAAGTTACTAAATGGCAAATATAATGCTGAAATTTATTAAAGAAACTACGCTCAACGGGGTATTTATAATTACTGTAAGTAATTTTTTGAATATTCTACGTGTCTTTAAAATTACTTGTACGTTGGCCTTTTTTGGATAAATATTAAAATTATTTTTTAATTACTCATATAAAATAAATATGATATTGACAGTTCAAGGTCAATGAAAATATTATTTTCCAATCTCAGGTTTTTAATTTTTCTTAAACTAACTAATGATTTTAAAAAATAATCTTAATTTTTTTATTCATTATAAAATTAATATTTTTTGCATCTGCTTATTCTAAATAATTTTAATTTATGTATAAAGTTTTTCAGCTCTAGTACTTTTTTAGTGCGGCTGCCAGCTACCAGGCGGCGCCACATTTTTTGGAAAAAAGTGGGGGGCACCCTTGGAGAATGGCCTCAATATTTGAGTTAAAAAATTAATTTTACATGTTTGAACTATGATCAATTTTGAATTGTTAATTGTATAAAATATTCAAGCTTATTATCGTTGAATTTTTCAACGGATCTAATGCCATATTTTAGAATCTGATGGTGTAAAAAAAAAATTCGCCTATTTTTTCTGAACAGAATTGTTAACAATATACTTTTTAAAATTTCATGTTGAATCTGTCCACTGCTATCCACTGAGTTGACCCACGTATCTGATCACGTAAGAATATATAATATATTTAAAGTCGTCTTAACGAAAGTTTGGGATTTTGCCCCACCACAATTATTCCACCTCTACCACAATATTTGTATTTGCGCACGCGTTAGTCGAAATATTATGGTAGAAGTAGAACAATTATGGTAGGGGCAAAATCCTAAGCTTTCGTCGAGATGACTATATTTAGATATTAAAGAATAATAGATGAAGAAATTAAATACCCGTAAGGTTATGACTGGTTCTATCATTTATATTCTAAGTAAAATATATTATTCAATTTTATTCATAAATTACATCATATGAACTAAACTTTAGTGAAAACGTTTCTTAAATTTATTATTGACTTGCATTTTTATAGATGAATGTATTATATTATTTACAAAGATTAAGATGCAGGGAATCAATTCATTTTGAATCAAGGACAATAGTCCCCTTAAGGTTATGATCAAATTTAGTAGGTTAGCCATGTCCTATAGCACAAGTACCTCCAAGTTGATGGATGACCAATGCCCAGATGTAAATTCAAAAATAACCAATAAGAAATTGGGCCTCATTTTTTTTTCGATCATTAACTAACCTAAATTTAATCATATATTTTTATTCAGAGGATTTTATTTAGAGGATAACTCTAATATGCTTATTGGAAAAGTACGAAATCTATATACAAATGTAATAAAATAATATACAACAATTACACATATAATTAACATAGGCATAATTCTATATTTTTAGGTCTAAAGCATAGATCTGTCAGAATTCAAAGAATCAACTCATTTGGCCAAGTTATTTTAACACCTAACTCCTTATATGATTCTAATGCATATTTTATAAAATTTTAGCAATTCCATTTCAGAGAAAAGGGTGCAAATTAAAATAAAAAAAAAAATATTTTCTGGTCTTTCTAACATATAACTGTAAAAGACTGTTTTTACGCCATACTTGTTTACATTATAACATATGTTTTTTTTTTCTATTTCAAGTTGTTCTCACTTTGTTTTATCTACGCATTTTTACAAGATAAGTATTAGTTATTTATACTCAACTTCATATTTTATCTGATAAATTTACTCAAAGTATTTATAAGAACACTTCCTACATTCTTTTATATTTTAATGTAAACTTATCAAATTAATATAGTTGGTGGAAATATTATTCAGAAAAAATATGACAGATATTCCAAATACACTCATTTACATGAAAATAAGACGAACATATGATTTAACGTACATACTTTTACAATATTTGTTTCTCAGTTCAATTTGTAGAAGCAATAATTATCAATGAACTGAAACCCGTTTAATGGTAATCCGAATCTCATAATTCGGCGTTGGGCGATGATTCATCGACTTTAGACTCTAGCGAAAATGGAGGTATTCGGCAGTCAAAAGTATATCCGTCTTCTCTTTCCATTCTAAATGTTCCCCTGAAAAAAATTGACGTACAATTAAATTTGAAGGCATTCATTGTTTTAAAATTACGTTTGAATCATTACCACATATGGCCGCTAGGTGCTTGTAAACTGACATGGCTACTATATTGAAAAGCCGGTAATGTTTTTGACAATACTGGTTCTTGTCCAACAACTCCACGACCCCTTACGGTTTCCAATGTGCCAGATAAACTAAATATTCTCCAATGACGTTCTCGTAATTGTACACTAAGATCACCCAAATTTTCAAGTCTAATGCAGTAACGCCACTGAAATGGGTGAAATTAATTTATTTTTGCAATTATTGTTTACAGTGCAATTGACCTACCCAATAAACGGAAGTAGTTTGTGTTTCTCTGCATCCCATATAAAACGGAATTACAGTCACACGAATGTTTTCAGTCATTTCTTTGTGAACATCTGATAACTCAAGCCATGGATGATTTTTTTCTTGCCAAGCTCGAAGTGTTTCTTGTGCAATAAAAGGTGGATCATTATCAGGATTGAATGTTAAAAATTTATCAAAAAGTTCATGCTGTAAAGCTGTTTTGTCGTTTGTTGAATAAGGTAAAATGTCTTCATGTGCAACATAGTCAAGCCCGGGGATCGCGTATAAACTTCGACTACTTTCATTATTTCCCAAAAATGTTACGGCTTCAGTTTGCGCTCTCTACAATAAGATTAAAATTAATTTTATTGATATTTATTTAATATTTATTAGTAACGTATCAACTCACAATAAAGGGACAATCGCGTTGATCGATTAGAACTTGATAAAATGTATGGGTTCTTCCGTTTACTTCTTTACCTACACTATTTGGATTTGTTTCCTCATTTCTAAAAAAATATATTGTTATTAGAAGTTATTCAATGTGTTATACTGAATCAAATTCCATAGTCAATCAGTTAACAACATATTAACTTTCTTCGAACACGAAAAAAGTTAGGTTTTGTATTAATCTTCGAGAAATGAAGAAATTGAGAATCATAAATGAGGATCGTTTTACTTGATCTTATTATGATTACTACACAGTTGAAAATTTTGTGTTCTTGTGTATTAAAATTCAATGATTAAATATTTTGTGTTAATTATTTGACACCGTCGAGTGTAAATTTAACTAAAGTTGAATGTGTTGTCTGAGGTTAACAAGTTTTTTGTGTTAACTCAAATTTAACACGAAATAACGGTTGACTAAATTCCGAGAATTTATACGGTGTGAGGCGAGGATTTATTGCGTATTATTTTTGTTAGCTTAGCACAAAAAAAATGTTATATATTATGGACAACATTTAATATATGTAGATACTAACACGAACATTGGATTAATCAAATTTCATAACATACTGAAGGAGTAAACTAAACACAAGTTTTGTGTTGTTTGTCAATTTTTATGTTACATAATATCCTTATAATAATTGAATTGATTATAATCATCCTAACGTAACACTATTATAACATAACCTAAAGAATCATCACATTGCTTGAAAGTTTATCATTTAGTATTTATCTGTAAATTATTGTTCGTGACTTTTTTTTATTTATATTTTAAAGAATATTTTGTGAGAAATGAATAAGATAATTATTATTAAAACTGTTTAATTTTTTTCAGAAATAGGATGTTCGCGGAAACAGAGTATACTCTGTCGTATTTCCAAGTTAAATAAATGAATTTAAAGGAACAAATGTCGTAATAGCCATTATTATTATTATTATTATTATTATTATTATTATTATTATTATTATTATTATTATCATTATTGTTATTATCATTATTATTCTTTCTTTTTAAGTTAAATGCTCAGGGGGTTATCCCCGGTAGTCCGACTCTACCGAGGGCCTCACCTGAGCGCCAAATCATTACTGCTGCGATGCTTCATCAACATGATGATCAGCATGCGCAGCAGACCAAGTTTCGTTACCTTAGGAGATGGAGGGATCCGAGAATGACAGCCTTTTGCATCCGCGATGCCAAAAACTCAACTTGCGATAAACAAGTTGGGATTTTAGCCAATGCGGACACAAAAGTCTGCTTCATTCTTCCTAGGACGCCAACAATGAGTATGACAAGCTGGACACGGTAGCCTGGGTAAAGTTTGCCAATTTCAAACAGGAGATCCTGATATATTTCATGTTTGTGCTCTTCTTTAACCGTGATGTTATATTCAGCTGGAGCTGAAAACTCAATAACATAAATGTTACGAGCGGTTTTATCGAAAAGCACAATATCAGGTTTATTGTGATCGATTTTCCGCGTTGTTGCGAATGGCACGTTCCAATAAATACGGCAACGGTCATTCTTAACAACTTGCGGAATATCTCCTGGCAGATAAGGCAGCACTGGTGTTTTATCGATACCGTGAGTATGTCTGAGGTGGTCATAAAGTACTCGCAGAGCAGCGTTGTGACGCTGGACGTATGCATTTCATGCCAGCACAGGACATGCTGACAATAGATGCATAAGCGTCTCAGGATGTTGTTTATAAACCCTACACAGTGTGTCGGGTAGCTGCATCTGGAGCACCTTAGCACAGTATTCAAGAGTATTGATTACACAATCTTGGCAGGCAAAAATATATCCTTCGGTCTCGGACATCAGGCCAGCTGACTTAAGGAAGGAAAACGTCAGCTACTCGGACAAGCCATGTTCATGCACTCGTTTAAAGAACACGCTGTGCATGGACTTGTCCATATGCGTACTGAGCAGTTTTTGTTGCTCAGCGTTCCTGACGATCGTCTTGAATTCCTCCTTAGGGAGTTCGATAAGAGGGTTTACTCTTCCAAGACCGTAGGATTTTGCCGCTTACATTGCTGCCTTATATAAAAACGCTCCCTTTACCTATTCTCATGACTATAAACAATTTGCATAAGGAAGTCGTTTTCATCTGAAGTGAAATTGACAACCTCGTATGTTATACCCAAAACCAAACGATCGTGTAGACACTCCAAGCTCTGTAAACCTCTCATTATTATTATTATTATTATTATTATTATTATTATTATTATTATTATTATTATTATTATTATTATTATTATTATTATTATTATTATTGTTATTATTATTATTATTATTATTATTATTATTATTATTATTATTATCTATATACATATAAGCGAAATACCACTGACTCATCACCAGATCTCCGAAACTATTTGACCGATTCATTTAAAATTTGGCATAGGTACTCCTTTTTCACTGTAGATGAGAGATAAGAAGGGATTTTGCGCAATTCCTAGCCAAAATGGATTTTTCGATAACCATCACGTATGCTACCCCCTTCCCCTAACGTTGCCATGGTAACCGTTGCCATGGTTACCGTTGCCATGGTTACTGTTACTATGGTTATCAAGGTGGTTACCATGGTAACCGTTGTTATAATAACTGTCAAAATGAACAAATTGTAATAACAAATTCAGTTGTCAATTAAATTCAGAGGAATCATTAGAATAAAAGTAGAAAGATATTAAATACTAATATTCTATAAATCATCTACAGTATTATTTTATATAATGTTAGGCAAATATATTTTGATTTCAAATTTTCTACTAGGTCGATTCAGTCTAAACTATTGGTTAGTTAATCATTTTTCTTCTGAAAGTTATAGGTCAAAATTAACCCATAATTGTAAGATTCTAAAATGGTTTAAAAAAGTAATATTATAAAAAAAAAAAAATATAAAAACGGTTGGCCTTAAAGGTCATCCCTGCAACTTCCCGTTAATTTTATATTTAAGCGCTCAAAATTGTACTTACTCCGAGCTCAAAAATCTGGTAAAAGTTTAATATAACATTATTTCTTAAATTCTAAAACCAAAATACTTTTGAATGAATTAACCGATTTTTACGCGATTAGTGGCATTCGACGCAGTTTTTCAGGCCTCATAAAGAGTCTTTGAGTTTTAATCGATCGAAGTATGAATTTCGATATAATTCAGAAAAAACATTTTTTTCTGTTTTTTTTTTTCGACAACGATAACTCATAAAAGAATGAATCGATTGTGACCGGGCTAGCGGCGATCGACGTGGTTTCTTGATGTTGAGAGCTGATTAGTTTTTGGAATTGATCAGTAGTCGTTTAAAAGTAATTCTATAAAAACCACATTTAAAAAAATTTTTTTTTTGTAGTATTTTTGAGATTTCTCAAAATATACCGGTTTGAATCGGTATAAATTGTATTTAAAATCTAAGTTTGGTCGAGCCCTTTCGGATGCCACCAACCGAGATCAAATCGGTCGAGCCGTTCAAAAGTTATAAGAGGTTTACATACGGCCACACACACACACACACACACACACATACATAAAGATATACGGACATCACTGCGGAAACATTCGGGGAGACTTCCTAGGACCTCAAAACGTCAACATCCGTTTAAAACTCGATTTTCTAAAAAAGGAGTAAAATTAATAACTTCCCGATTTTTCAGCGGGATGTTAAAAATGTTGTGTGAAGTACGCGATTAACTTTGAATTGAAGACTTGAACATAAAACGATAATAAAACTATTAGAGATCGGAAAGAGTATATCAAATAATAATAATTATTCAATTTTATTTATTTCAAACACACTTTCTATAAGTTAATGGATCTTAGATTATTAATAATCATAAAATGGTATTTGACGCAATTTATTGTAAATAATTCATTTGTGATTACTAATAATTATTAGTAATCGAAAATGAATTATAACTATAATGATATTGAAGTTGGCTTTAGATAAATGAATTATATCATGATATGCTTGAGAGAATAAATGAATAAATGTCAAAAATAAATCGCTGTCACGATATTTACAAAGAAAAATTTTAATAATTAAAAAAATTTTGGTATTTATACGTATTCGACGCTAATTTAAATAATTAAGATATCCATTCTTTATTATGGTTACTTCAATTGAGTATATGTCAATTATATTTTATTTATTGTTTTTAATTCAAGTAAGTCTTCATGAAAATTTTTTTATCATTTTTTCTAAAGTTTCCAGTTGGTAAGTAAATTGGTGGTTAAATGTAAAATTTAAATTTATCAAAAAATTTTTTATTACTTTACTAATTCTGATTTTATCAATTTACATGAAAATTTAAATTTTACATTTAATGCGATAATGGTTTTTAATTACGAACTTCTGTTAATTTTCAGTTCAGTAAATTTAATTTTTTTTAAAGTATATTTTGAAATAAACATAGTATTTTATTATCGATAAATATTTAAAGTATAATTGAAAAAATTATTTAATATATATTCATCATAATGGATGTAGAATATATTTTGATAGATGGAATACTTACTCCTTTTAATGTTATAAAAATTAATGGTGATGGAGCATGTTTATTTTCTTCTTTATCTTTACTGGTTTACGGTAATGTATTAATGGCTAATAAAATGAGAAATATTATTGTTTCTCATGTCATTAACAACTGGGATAGATTTAAATCTTATACTGTTATGTCATCTGGCGAGAATTATGATTCAGTAGGTTTATACTTTACCGAAATGTCTAAACGAAACACATATGGATCTATTTGTGAAATTATGGCAGCCGCAGAGATATTTCCATATCGGTTTGAAGTGTATCAAGGTGATTGCATTATAGCTTCCGTTGGTGAAGCAATTCGAGGTGTAAAAAGGTTACGTTTTACGGGGCATGATAATAATGGTCACTACGATGTTTATCTTTCGGTGCTTGCATCAAAAATTACAGGTAATAACTATATAAGTGGGGGTAGTGTAAAACAAAATGGAGAAAATGTGTCATTTTCGGTGCCTAAAAATCAAGAAAATGTGTCAATGAGTTTTTTATCGTATAAATTAATTCCTAACGTTGCTTCATCGTGTTTAAATTTAAATAGTGATAATTATGATAAACAAAGTGATGAAAATGTATCATTTTTAGTGCCTCAAACTCAAGAAAATATATTAGCGGAAGTTTTACTACCTCAATTAATTCCTAACGTTGAATTACAAAGTTCAAGTGAATCAGTTATTAATGATGTGAATCCCCTTCAATCAAATGGGAGAAAAAAAAGGAGGAAAAGAGTCAACTATACAATTAGAAAGAGACAATTGCGACAAGCCACTTTAAATTACACTCATCGTAATCCTGATGTACATAGAAAGGCGACAAAAAAATACGCTTCTAATAACCCTCATGTTAGTCGTGCAGCTACAACTAAGTACAACGAGAAACGATTACAAATTAAATTCATGTCTTGGACTTTGAAAGCTTTATCTGGCCTTAGTTATGAACCGAGTATTGACTATCAAAATGATAAAATTGTAAATCTTGGGCATCGATTACCTTGTTCTTGGTGTCGTCTTTGAAATGGAAGGATGAGGCTGAAGGAATGTGCTGTAGTGGTGGTAAAGTTCAGCTTCCTACTCTTCAACGCTACCCAGAGCCTTTACATAGTCTTTTAACTCATCAGCACCCAATCTCAGAACATTTTCTTTCTTCTCTTCGAAAGTATAATGGGTGCTTTCAAATGACGTCTTTTGGATCAAAAGAGGTAAAGGAGGGTAGTTTTATGCCAACATTTAAAGTGCAGGGACAAGTCTACTATAGGATAGGAAGCCTTATGGTAGAAAATAATCAACAACCATCATTTCTCCAAATATACTTTGTTGGTGATGATAATCGTGAAAGAGAAATTCGTTGTGGGATCTGTCCTGGTATTAAGCCAGAGTTAATTCACCAACTTCAAAATTTGCTTCATGAACACCATCAATACATTAAAGATTTTAAGGTTGCTATTGAATCAGTTCCTAAGAATCAGAAAGAGTTTCAGGTTATAATAAATGCTGATAAGAAGCCTCCGGGTGAACATCGAGGTCGTTTCAATGCTCAAATGGCTAAAGAAGTAGCAGTTATCATCGTTGGACAAAATTTTGAAAAGAGAGATATCATCCTGAACAGCAGAGACGATAAGTTAAAGCGAATCAGTGAAATCCATCGCGCGTATGATACTTGACAATATCCTCTGATGTTCTGTCGTGGAGAAGATGGCTATCACATTAATATTCCTAAGCGTGATGAAAAAACTAAGCGTCCTCTAAATAAGACCGTGTCAGCTTCTGAGTTTTACAGTTATAGAATAATGGAGCGTAATGGAGAAGAAAATCATTTACTTTTATTTCGCACTCTATTAAATCAATTTTTGGTTGATATGTATGCGAAAATTGAAAATGAACGACTTAATTGGATTCGTAACCACCAAACAAACTTACGAAGTGAAGAATACGTTCATCTTAAAGACGCTTTAACGAAAACCGTGACTTCAGACAAACTTTACCTGTTGTACCACGAGGTACACGTGCAGATGAAGTCAAAGCCTGTCTCAAATCCTCAGTTTTATGGCCTCATGTTAACGTACTGTCTTTGAAAATTAATATGCGCGTTCATATACAACATGATTTGAGAGCAGAAGAATTTTCAAAGTTACTCATTGATATAGGGAATGGACAAATTTCAGAAGTTGACGGACGAATAAGTATTCCGGATAACCTAGGTGATATTGTTGATGATTTAACTACATTAACTGATAAAATATACCCAGATATCAATAAAATTGGAGTTAATTGCTCTTCATGGCTAAAAGAAAGAGCTATTCTGACTCCAACGAATGATTCAGCGAATAGCATTAACAACTATCTTATAGAAAAGCTATCAACTAATCAAATGAAGTATAAATCTATTGATACAGTCGTAGAAGTTGATGATGCTGTCCATTATCCTGTCGAGTTCTTACATACACTCAATCCACCCGGAATACCATCTCATATTCTCAATCTTAAAATTGGAGCACCAATAATGTTACTGCGCAATTTGAATCCTCCAAAACTATGTAACGGTACCAGACTACAAGTGAAAAATTTACATAAAAATATTATTGAAGCTACAATTTTAACAGGTAAACAAGAAGGAGAAGTCGTATTTATTCCAAGAATTCCTTTGGTTCCATCTGACTACCATTTCAACTTCAAACGTCTACAATTTCCTGTTAGGGTTTGCTATGCTATGACTATCAATAAAGCGCAGGGGCAGAGTTTAAAATTAGCTGGTGTAGATTTAAGACATGATTGTTTTTCTCATGGTCAGTTTTACGTGGCATGCTCAAGAGTCAGTTCACCGGACAACTTGATTATTCTTCAACCAGAAAAAAAGACGAAAAACATTGTTTATAAGGAAGTTTTAAGTTTGTAACTGTATAAAACTGTTAATTTTATTCATTGATAAGTATTGAGTGATTGTTATATTTTTGTTCATTATGAGAAATAAATTTTTGTAAAAAGTTAAAACTTGATTTTTTTTTTGTTGTGTATGCCTCCTGGGGATCCTGCAACGTTAAATAACGGGGACGCATTCCAATACACAGTACCTCATGGGTGATGCGGAAATCTGTGAATGACAAATGCATTGACTGGTACTATTTTTCCTGACTAAAAATTTTAAAAATTCACTTCATTTATCGATAAGAAAATATACATTTTGTATTTAATATAAGAAATAAAGATTAAAATTAATAGTGTGCCCAGCGAAGCGGGCGGGTGGCTGCTAGTTGTTGTTGTTATTATTATTATTATTATTATTATTGTATTATTGTTATTATTATTGTTATTATTATTGTTATTATTATTGTTATTGTTATTGTTATTATTATTGTTATTGTTATTGTTATTATTATTGTTATTGTTATTGTTATTGTTATTATAACAACTATAATGATAATCATATGTATTAAAATTTTTATTTCCAATGAAGTTATATTTGATACATAAATAAACATCGCCTAAAAGCCTACAGTTCTGCTGCAGGCGCCACTTGTGTTGTAAGTCTGTGTGTCGGTGTTCAATATACACGCTTTGTTTTGGCGGGTTTTCCGTAGCTCGGCGATCAGCCACGCTAGACGCTTACTTGTTATGGTTAAAAATTATTATTCAGTGTCACTTGGAATAACGTCGAGTGCGGTTAGTTACAAGTGCATAGTTGAAGTGTAACAACGCATATAAGCAGA
Organism: Microplitis demolitor; assembly: GCF_026212275.2. Classification (NCBI taxonomy): domain Eukaryota; kingdom Metazoa; phylum Arthropoda; class Insecta; order Hymenoptera; family Braconidae; genus Microplitis; species Microplitis demolitor. The sequence goes on from NC_068553.1 coordinate 7,602,778, forward strand.
AGCAGCAGACATTATTTGAATTATATTGATGTAATTCTACGTGTTTTATGTACAACGAAACTGTTTAGATTATAAAAAAAAAGTGTAGTTATTGACAAGTGCAGACTTTAATAAAAAAATAAGCGTGTAGAAAAACTTTTAATGTTGCTAGTCTCGACGTGTCGTAACCTGCGTCTTTTGTTTTTCCGGCTTTGCGCGACAAAAGGCTTCGACACGAGCTAGCCAACGCTGAGATTAAACTACAAATAATTATTATTTAGTGTCACTTGAGTTAAGAAAAAGGTTTGGCTTAGAAATTATAATAAGCAAGTTTGTTTACATTGGTATTATTAATAAATAACCTCTTTGAATAGTAAAAAGTTAATAATACGTATGAAACTATTGTTTTAATAACTGAAAGGAATTTTTCGTAATCGAAGGTCGTTTATTGACAGTGAGAATCTGAGAAATTGTTGGTAAGTACATAATAATAATCAATCTTTTATTTGATATCAATAGTTATTCAGAATGATCGAATCTAGTCATCTGATTATTCTTATAATTTTGAATCTAGCAAACATTAAGTAATTTTTTGAAATTAGCAAAAAAAAAGATTCATAGTCACTCATTCTTTTGTTTTATTGATTTTTTCAAATTTCATTAAAAAAATTTATGAATTATTTCGCGTTCATAGTTTTAAAAATTATTAAATATATTATTTTATATCACTGTGAATCTAGCAGACATTAATTAATTTTTCTAACATTAAAAAAAAATATCAAATACAAAGTTCATAGAAAAATAAAAAAATGCGCATTTAAAGAATTTTAAAATCTAAAAATATACTTTTTCCAAACTAATAAAGGTAGTGATCAACTATTATTGACAATTGTTCCTGAAGAGACCCCTTGGAATGGCAGCATTTCACCAGAAACTGCTTCTGCTTCATCAAGTGGTACGCATGAAAAATTCTTTACACTATGAAGAGTTTTCATCGACGTTTTTTTTTAACTTTAGACAATTATTATAGTTTTTTAAAATTAATAACATCAGTCTATTTTATTTTAGAAATCCCAAAAGAAGCAGCTCCTAAAACTTCATCTTCACATCAAGCAGATTTCCCGTCCTCAACGTCATCATCATCCTCAGGGCGAGCGGATCATTTGTCAAAAATTTTTCCGAAATTTCCTACTAATGTTTAAACGTCTTTGCGTATGGGTTTATCCTTGTCACCTCGTAGTCGAAAAAGAATGGTTCACACAGTTCGAGATTATCTACTAAATGACTTGAATAATATATCTTGCAAAACCACTCAATCCATAAGTCAACAAATTGTCGACACTTACAAAAAGAGCTTCACAACAAAAATTGCAAATCAGAGTACGGATGGTCAAGTGGAATCTCTCAGACAATCCATTTATTTCGCAGCACATTATCTCAACGGTCAATCCGGAGATGGTAATGAAAAATTCGATAATCTAGATGACGATTTAACTATTGACAAGCCCAAAGTTCAGGATGAGTATGGGTGCGTCGCTTATTTGCCAGCTCAACCCAAACCCGACGTCTTGGCGTCATTAGAAGAGCAAAGATTAAAATTGATTCAGATTTTCAAGTCTAAGAGAGATGTCGATGAAGAAATAATTGAGTTAATGGACGCGTGTTATTATTTTCAGCGAAAAAAAATTCATACAGAAAAGGAGTTATCGATAATCTTTGAACACTGTTCTTACTTTCATTATAGTAAATTGATTATAAAGCACGCCAATCAACTACTTGGAAAAAATATTAATTCCATATGGAAGTTATCATTAAAAAAACTATCTAAGCCCATCAATCGTTATTCAAAAAATGGAGAAATAGCTCGTGAAGTGACCGCCAACAAAAAAAAGAGTAAAGCTGATGCTGATACAGAAGCAGAAAGTAAATACGTTCGCAACACATTAAAATTAGCTCAACAGTACAGCGATAACTTGAAAAATGATGAGCCATATGAAGCAGTTGTTTTTGCCTTTATTACAAAGTTCATGAAAGAAAATTTAAATTTTCTTTATGTTTTAACAAGTGTAAGTTATAAATATAGTATATTATAAATTATAAAAAAATAGAAATAATGTATGATAGCGAAATTTTGGTAAATTGAACGGATGCCATTTAAATGTTGTAAATTTTTTTCAATTTTCAGGAAGAATTGACTGACGAAGAATTATTGGAACGTGTACCTGTTGCTAATCCAGTTTTGATGATTAGAGGTATGTAACATTTGTATACTCATGTAAAACTAGCCTTTTTTTCTTCGATAAAACATTGACGTTTTTAATGTTGGACAGATATACATTTTGATGACTTGTTTTTTTTTTTTGCTAATGAAAATGTTTTTATTATTTTAGGAAAAGATTTACACGACTCTAGGAATATATATCATATCGTGATTAACAAGTCAATAATGATATATGCTCCATCATTTACTGAAGGGATATTGACAACATTCCTATGCTATTATGTATTTAGCATTGTTAATCCCCCGGAAATCGAAGGCACACTTGAAGCTATTCAGCGGTGAGTGTTAAAAATTTAGATTATTCTTGGACTGATTGACAGTAATTTTTAATACTTCTTCAACCCAACTAAAACACAGTCATTAAATGAAACAATTGTTTTGTTAATATACATTTAAAAATTTACTTGAATAAGATGATTCTTTAATGCTTATCAGACTAGTTTGATGCTAGTAAAATTTGTATAAGAGAAATTCTAAAGCATAAATCGTAAGATTATTTTCAGAGACCTGTCTTCACTAAATTACACTAGACTAGCTACTTTAAAAACCACAATACTTTATTAATTTCTTATACTTTATTAAATAATTTTCCATGTACGCATTAGGTCAAAATTTCTTATTTGAGATTAACTTATAATTAAATTTCATTTTCAGATTATTTTTGGAAATAAATCCTGAAAAAGGTACGAAACGAGGTGGAAAACGAAAGGGAACGAAAATTCATCCCAAGGTCTCAAAGCTTACAAAAGATATCGACCCCTACATTATTGATTAATCATATTCTTAAACTACTCCTATTAAAAAATACATTTTTTTAAGTTATATTACTTATTTTAGATTATTCTTGTTTTAATTATTTCAGTTTACATTTAGTAAGTTTTTATATGTATATGCAATATAAAGTATAGATTGTAATACATTATTATCTTTGATAATAATTTTATACTTATGTATTGTTCATCAGTTAACTTACTTAAAAAATGATTTATGGTAATTTATCCATTATTTTATCTAATAAAAGATTTTCTTGATTTAATAAACGGAGTAAATAATTTAGTTTGATATCTCAACGAGAAGCCTGCAAATCGCATCCTTTTTTTAATTATTAAATTATCTAAATTAAATCCTTCTAGGTAATCTGGTGTGAATAAACATTTTAAATTATGATCCGACAAAGCTTGGGACATTTATGCAGTTTTTTAACATAAAAAAATTCTCGAAGCAACAAAATGCTTCATGTTAAAAACTGCGGATATTGAAAAATTTCTTCAGAGTGAGTTAAAATGAGATTGGTAGCATAATAGCCATAATACACAGTGCATAAATCACAAAAGATTTTCAATAGAATTAGTCTAATCAAATCACATATTGTTAAACAGATTAATATTCAATACTGGAATTATGTAATAAATTAAGATAGATGTATTGTAATTTTAGTAAGCGAATTTTCGGTCGTTGTTTGGTAAATTTCAATAAAGGTTTCGTAATTTTTCGTAACCGAGCTAGAATGAATTGTATAGTAAATTTTGTATACATCATATTAAAATTACAAAACAATTTTAAAAAAAATTTTTTCATAAAATTATAATATTTGTTTTGTAATATTGCCAAGTGAATATCCGATAATCGTTTGGTATATTTTTAAAAATGTTTTGTAATTTTTGTAAACTAAGTTGAAATTAATTGTGTAGTAAATTTACAATACATCATTTTGAATTTACAAACCATTTTTAACCGAATTTGTTTGGTAAAATTACACTATTTGTATTGTAATTTTGCTGAGCGAATTTCCGATAGTCGTTTGGTAAATTTCTACAAATGTTTCGTAATTTTTTCAAATTGAGTTGAAATAAATTGTAATGTAAATTTACAAAACGCAATTATAGAATTACTTTTTTGTTGTGCGTAAAAACTTCCAATATTTTTTTTGTAAAATTACTACAGAAATTTTTAACAGTGTATATTTTACAGACAATAAATTTATTTTTAATTAATTGAGAATTATTTGGAAAGATTCAGGAATATAACTCTATTTTTTAGGGCTAATTAATAGATGAGTAATTGGAATTTGGAATTTTAAAACAAAAACAACTAATAACTTTCTTCCAAAATAGTTTACTATTGGCTAACGAAAAAATTCGTGTTAACTTTATTTTCTAACATGCTTACTAAACGTTAAAAAAATATTAAATAAATACCCATTAATCAATTAGTCCTTAATAATAAACTTATATCCCTTAATCTTCCCAAATGATTCCAAATTAATTAAAAATAAATTTATTGTCTGTAAAATATACATCCGTAAGTCGATGGTAGGGGTTTTAAGTGGTAGAGTTTATAGATTAATGCAACTTGGTAGTTTTTTTGTCTGGTAGTGAATATATCGTGGTAGTTTTGTCTGGTAGTAATTATATTGTGGTGGATTTTTTTATTGGTAGAAATTTTAAGATGGTAGATATTTTATTGAAGCAAGAATTTCCTAGGTATATTTCAAAATATGCGATTTGAATTTGCAGTAAATGACAAAAACATTTAATTATAAACTATGTACACAATTTAAATCATGAATAACTTTTAAAAGAATGATTTTATCGAAAAAATCGAAGAGACCTTTTTTGTAGAACCGAAAATTTCCAATCAAAATCTTTCTTGATCCTAGTTGTAGATTTATTTGCTTTAGAGATAAAAAATTAAAAGCAAGAAGTCATAAAATCCCATGTTATATGAATAGGAAATGTAAATGAATTAAGAGCTTGTTTAGGTTGGATAATTTTTTTTAGGGCAAAAACTAAATGTTCAGGGGGCGGCAGCAAAAAAAAATCTGGGCGTCGGTTGACCCTGCGGGCCAGCCCCAAAACTTCCCGCTGTTTTCGACCTCAAAGAGCTCGAAAACATTAGTGTAGATATATTTTCGAGCTCTTCGAGCTCGAAAATGCTATCACATGCAATTGTTTTTTTACGATCTTTTCAAGCTCTAACAAGTTACCTGTTATGCTGAAGTTTGAAAATTTAAGAATCGAAAATCATCAATGAAGCGGTTTTTAAAATTTAGTTCCTGATTATGCTCAGTAAAATAAGTGTATTGAGGCAGAAATCGATGTCAGCGATCAAAATCAAGATTTAAATAAGTTTTGACTCATGAAAGAAACAATAAAATATGAAATATCCGATAAAAATATTAAAAACTACGTTTTATCGATTTTTTTGTTGATAATATGATTTAAACTAAAAACCAAGTTCGATGACATTATATGATCAAAAGAAACCATAAAAAAGATGAGTTGGTATGATATCAGGCACATTTTAGTACGTTATATTATGATTTATCCGGAAAAAATAACATAAAATGTTATTTTTTTAACTTTTCAACGCCGATATCTTTTGAACTAATCAATCGATTTTGAGAGTTGACTTGGCAATCAGCGCGGTTAATTGAATTCTAGAGCTGATTCAAATTTGAAATCGATCGCGTCAGTCGTTTCGAAAATATTTAGAAAAAACCGTTTTTCACCATTTCTTTCTCCCGCGATAACTCTCGAACAAATTATTCGATTTTGATGTTTGAGGTGGCAATCAATGCATTTTATTGAGTACTAGAGCTGATTAGATTTTGAAGTCGATCGTATAAGTCGTTTTTGAGAAATCAATAAAAAACTAAAAAACAAAATTTTTTTTTTTCGTAATTCGCCAATATTTTCGAGTCTATTCGATTAAATAATCTGAAATTTTTAGGAAAGTTGATGGCCAACAAGCTCTTTCGATTGCCACCTCAACCATCCAAATCGATTCATTAGTTCAAAAGTTACAAAGAGTTTACACACACACACACACACACACACACACACACACACACACACACACACACACACACACACACACACACACACACACGCGGACATCATTCTGAAAATAGTCAGAATAGCTTCCTAGGACCTCAAAACGTCGACATCTGATGAAAACTCGATTTTCAAAAATCGGGGTGAAAACAATAACTTCCCGAAATCTTTGAAAATCGTCGATTTTCTTAGCGGGAAGTTAAAAATAACGGGAAATAACATACACCTTAATAATTATATATAATTCGATATGAATCATATATAATTCTTTTTACTCGGGTATAACCATGCTGTCCTACACAGTACATAAAACATGTGACTGGTTACTGTCAAAATAGTCATTAATATCCAAAACAGTTCTCATTCCTGTTCTGACATGAACGGTTACTACATTAATATGTCTCTTCACTGTTCTTGACAGTAGAAGTCTATAATTGAAATCTGTCAAGTATAGATTATTAAAGTTTTATAGTTTATTATTCATATACATATATAGATATAGATAGAATTGCGTAAGTATTTAAAAATAATCACTTTTTCTTCTTTTTTATATAAGGTTTATTATTAAAATAAAAGTAAGATAGAGCTTGATAACTTAGTTTAATAGTTTATAAGCTTTTTTGAAAATATCTTTATTTGACTTGTGCTTGCATAATTTAACAATAATTATTTTACAAAATAAAACAAGCTTCTTATATTTTAGATAATTAACGTCTAAATCCATCGTTTTAAACTATATCAACCTCCACTTTTATCGATAGTTATGTGTATAACTGAACAGTAATTTAAGTCTTCAATAGTTAAATATGTCTAATTCGTAGAAGTACTAAAATCGCTATCAAGTTTATACGCATGTAATGATAAAATCACTATTATTTATTTGTAACTTTTTTTTTATAACAAATTATTTTTGATAATAATTATTAAAGCACACTGACAGAAAACTATTCAACTATAGAGAAAGGTTAGAATAGACCTCTACCGTCAAGAATAGTAAAGAGACATATGAATGTAGTAACCGTTTATACCAGAACAGGACTCAGGCCAGTATTCATAGTCAGGACTTACAGCTTGATCCTGCCACCTTCCCACCTTCCTCATGCTAAATAACATGGGTAAGATGATCTTATGCTGTGAGTTATGACTATTAATACCGGCCTGAGTACTGTTTTGAATATTAATGACAACTATTTTGACAATAACCAGTCATATGTTTCATGTACTGTGTATACACAGTCCTATAGGATAGTACTGATTACTGTTTAAGGAGGTTCGATACCGATTATCTTTCTAGGGGATCTCATGGATTTTCTATTATATTTTTGCAAGATTACAATTCTTACACCCCAAAATTTCATTAATAGAATATTTTATGAATTGACTTACTTTTAGGAATTAATACAATATATTTTCATTATAATTGCATTGAATCATAAAAAAAAATTTTTTTTAATAAAATAATTTTTATTTAATAAAATAAGTGATTAAAAAATAAACGTGGAAGTACGGCAACAGCGCGCTAGTGTTTAGTAATTTTTTTGTGTACTATTGTTAATCACAGGGTTTATTACTAGCTGGAGCTCAGGTCCAACTTCCAACACGAATACTATGTGCAGTGTGTATTTGTGAGTAAACATAAAAGAATGTCAGCTGACTTTTGTTTTTGATTAT